>NC_035108.1:36069692-36388442 GCF_002204515.2 Aedes aegypti
GGGGGGGAGTCTATGCAAATTTTAGTACAACTCATAAAGGCTCTACGTGAATTGCTGATTCGTACTGATTCCATAGACACGAGACTTGGAAATTACGGCGATAATCTTCGTGAAATTAGCAAAAGCCTAAACGGATGTCAAAGACAATCGAAGCCAGATAATTGTTACCAACAACAATCCTCGTTTTTGCATAGCATCAATGAACTCTCTTTGGACGATACAATGGACGATCCAATCAATCGCTCTCGATCTTGTGATGATACATCATTCTTCGAGGTTTTAGACGAGATCAATAGTTCTATCTCGGGTCAACCTGATAAGTTTGTTGTTGGGAGTAGCAAACGAGTGCAGATAATAGAGAACCCAACCAGCAATGCTGGAACCAGTAGGAATACATCTCGAACAAATGTGTCTACCCCCGCTGCTCCCGACAAGCGATCGACTGTCCCTTCAAACAAACCTTCATCTTCTCAAATTACCGATGGAATCCAGAATCCGACTGAGTCTACTGTTGACAAGATTGTTACTTTTAGCGCAAGCTCGCTGAACAATTGTGGCAATCATCGTGATTACTCGTCCAAACCGCCTTCAATTCCACTGAAAGTTGCAAAAACCACTCAGCTATCCAATGAATCAGAATCATTTTATGTGACACCATTTGCACCGGATAAAACCGAAGAGGAAGTGAAGCTCTATGTATGCGAGATTTCAAATACTCACTCGTCATTATTAAATGTGATTAAGCTCGTTCCAGGCGGGAAAACTGCCGATGACCTTTCAAAGTAACGGTTAGTAAATCGATTTCGAACGTGGTCGGCGATCCGTGGTATTGGCCTGAGGGAATATCTGTCCGTACTTTCGTGCCAAATCCAAAAACGGAGTTTTTTCCCGCCTTCCCAGGACTTAGTGAACACCAATTTATATCACCCGTATCCAGTTTTACCGGAACAAGCGACGTTCCCTGTTTCGTCAGGTGAGCGTTTGAATAGTATATGTCCCGCCGAAGCCGGGAAAGACACTACACCCTTTCTGAATGGAGAATCCAACTTTAAGTATTTTGAACGTGCTGTTGTTCAAAACCGACAAAACAACACAGTACCAAAAAATAATGTGATTTACGTCTTTTGGGATGCACATAAAAGAAGCGAGCCGTATGACGTGAATTTGTGTTCAATTTCAAATACGTTAGTGTCTGATTCGTGAAATGTCGATCACAGTACCGTCATATTCGTGTCCTTTAACATGTAAAATTACATTTTTTGTTCAATACGTCTTCAAGGACACGTTTTTGTGTCGTTCCATCACTTACATCAAGTGTCATTCAGTCATAACCAGAATTACGTCCAGAGTAATTTTCATTATTTTTAAGAGTGAATGACTGCATCTACACTTCAAACGAATGTCCAGCTATGAATATTATACAACCTGGTTGCCACACCGATTATCCTTCTGTTGTATTCACACCTTCCGTTGATCCTGAAGACATTAGTGCGTACCACTTAGCCATTCGTCCTGTTTGTCAGGTAAGCTCTACAGTGGTATATGTCCTGCCGTAGCCAGGGTCGATACTGCGCCAAATTTGAATGGAGGTTCCTATCCGCAGCTCAACCACTCCGTTAGTCCTGCAATCGACCGTACGCCATCCGATGAAACCCGTGATTCCCGTGTATACCACTTAGCCGCGCTTCCTGTTTTATCAGGTAAGTCTGACAGTGGTATATGTCTTGCCGTAGCTAGCGATGATGCCGCACCAAATTTGAATGGAGATTCACATTTACAGCCCATCAACCGTTCTGCCACTTCCATCACCCAATCCGGCGGCCATTCTGAAGACTCGGAAGACATCCGTGCATACCACTCTGAACACCTTCCTGCTTCGTCAGGTAAGTCGAACAGTGGTATATGTCTTGCCGAAGCAAGACAGAATACTGCACCCAATCTGAACGGAATTCCTCTTCTTCAGCTCAACGACGACGATTCTACTTCTCCTACTATTGATCCCGGATCTACTTCAAGTTGTCGCGTGTCATCCAACAAAGTTATTCTGGAGATGTACTACCAAAATGTCGGCGGGATGAACACAACTTTGGCTGATTACTCTTTAGCCTGCTGCGATACTAGCTACGATATGATCGCATTGGTTGAAACATGGCTCAATGACAAAACACTCTCTCAACAAATTTTTGGTCCTAGCTATTCCGTACATCGATGTGACCGTTCATCCTCCAATGGACCGATGCACGAGTTCACTAATTTGACGTTTTAGCGGTGCCGAATTCACTCGTTGCCATGGTCACGTAAATAACACGGCACCGCTCAAACGTCAGATAGTGAACTCGTGCATCGGTCCATAGTTTCAAACGTTCAGGAGGTGGAGTTATTCTAGCAGTTAGCATCATTTTCCCTCCTTCTGGCATCGGAGTTGAGCAACTTTGGGTTGCTATTACATTCGCAGGATGGACCTTGTACGTATGCGTAGTTTACTTTCCGCCCGACCGTATCCATGACTCCGAACTTATCGATGCTCATCTAGATTCGCTCACCTGGGTATTCAATGAAATGGGCATCAATGACAGTATCATGATAATAGGTGACTTTAATATTCCGTCAATAGAGTGGAAGCTAAACAGTTCAGGCTTTTTGCATCTCGATTCTAATCGATCTGTTGTTCACAAACTTTCCTGTAAAATACTTGACGGTTACAGCACTGCCGGTTTGGCGCAAATCAACGGAGTGACAAATAGTAACGGCCGAATGTTGGACCTCGTCTTTGTCAGTAACGAACTTTTGCATATCTCTGACGTCTTTGAAGCCCCAGCGCCATTGGTGAAGACTAGCAGGCATCATCCTCATCTACAACTCGCTCTCAAGGCATTTATGCAGAGCTCAACTGCAACGGTGGAAGAAATCTATTACGACTATAACAGAGCCGACTATCGATCCATGAATGAATTTCTGGCCAGTATCAACTGGAACGAACTACTGTTTGTTTGCGACGCAAATGCTGCGACTGTTCGTTTCTCAAATGTCGTTCTATATTCGATTGATCAATTCGTCCCTATTAAGATCGTGAAGCGATCTAATCATCCAGCTTGGTTCAATTCTGCTTTGAGGAGATTAAAAACTAAGAAATGGCATGCCCTAACGGTTTACACAAAACACCGAAATGCCCGTAACAAACGTCGCTATGTTACAATCAATGGCATTTATAAACGTCTCAACAAAAGGCTTTATCTCGCTTATCAAACAGGAATCGAGGAAAAACTTAAAATTAACCCCAAAAATTTCTGGCAGCATGTGAACAAACAACGCAAAGAAGATGGTCTTCCGTCTACCATGGTGTGTAACAACGTGAAAGCGTCCTCTGTCGGAGACATTGCAGAATTGTTTCGCCTACACTTTCAAAGCGTATTCGTTGCTGAACACCTTCCCGATCTCAATATCCTAAATGCGGCTTCCACTGTTCCTCAAGATCCTGCTTTCGAACAAATATCTCCTATTTCCACTAAAATGGTTGAGTCTACTGGAAATCATCTAAAGATATCAACGAGTCCTGGTCCAGATGGGATTCCTTCAATTGTAATCCGTAAATGCATATCATCGATAGCATTACCTTTAGCAACGATTTTCAATCAATCGTTGTTAAGCGGTGTATTATCCAAGAATTGGAAAACATCTTATGTATTTCCTGTTTTTAAAAAAGGAGACAAAAGAGTTATATCGAACTATCGTGGAATCGCCTCCTTAAGTGCCGCCTCTAAACTGTTTGAAAAGCTGGTTTTAGAATACATGATGCATCATTGCTCCAATTTGATTGCCGAAGAACAACACGGTTTTACACCGAAACGATCAACGATGAGTAACTTAGTTCTCTACACTAACTCGATTCTCCGTGAAATGGAGAGCGGAAACCAAACTGATGCCATTTATACAGACTTTTCAGCCGCTTTCGATAAAGTAAACCATAAAATTGCAGTAGCTAAGCTTAATCGTCTCGGCTTCAACGGTTTCTTCCTTGCATGGATCAAATCGTACCTCACGGATCGATCCATGTCTGTTAAAATAGGAACGCAACTCTCATCTTTGTTTACCGTGACATCAAGAGTCCCACAAGGAAGTTATCTTGGGCCGCTGATTTTCTTGTTGTACCTCAACGACGTGAATCTTCTTCTGAGCTGTTACAAACTGTCATTCGCTGATGATTTCAAACTCTATTTAACTATTAAGACTGAAGCTGATGCAGACTTTCTTCAAGATCAACTCAACATTTTTTCGGATTGGTGCACTTCAAATAGAATGATTTTAAATTCTTCAAAATGCTCAGTTATAACATTTACGCGCAAACAGAATCCCATTATCAGTATCGGTACATGGTACCGTAATCTGTCGTAAGAGATCTGGGAGTTCTATTAGACTCGAAACTTTCTTTCAAAGATCATATTTCTTATGTGACCACAAAAGCTTCAGCTCAATTAGGTTTTATTTTCCGTATTACTAAACAGTTTAAAGATGTGTATTGTCTGAAAACTTTATACTGTTCCTTAGTTCGCTCAATCCTTGAATATGGGTCGGTTGTCTGGTCTCCTTTTTATAAAAATGGTGTCGACAGGATTGAATCAGTTCAAAGAAAATTTTTAAGATTCGCTTTAGGATTATTACCTTGGAATGACCCGCTGAACCTCCCGAACCACGAAGATCGCTGTAAACTAATAAACCTAGATCTCCTTGAAGTGCGACGAAATGTATCGAAAGCGACATTTATCGCTGACCTGCTGACTTCTCGTATAAACTGTGCCAATTTGCTGTGCCAATTGAACATCAACATCCGTAGTCGAATTTTGCGCACCATCGACTTTCTTCGCGTACCGGGATCGAGAACTAATTACTGTTATAATTCTCCTTTAGCTAGTATGTGTCGTGTTTTCAAAAAGTGTTATAATGTGTTTGATTTTAATTTGACTAGATCTACTATTAAGAAAAGAATTAAGCAATTATTGTGTTATTTATTTATGTTATTCGTAAGATTTTAATGTTATTTAACAGATATTTGTTTATTAGTTTTAAGTCAATTGTATCATTTGGATTTGTTAATCTGTTGATGCGAAAAGATGAGAAGGTTTTATGCCTATTTGAGAGAGAGTTCATTTTTAAGCTCAACTCAAACGGGCTTTTCCCTACTCCTAAAATAAAATAAAAAAAAAACTCTTCATATTGAATTTAAAGTTTCAAACATAATATGGCACATGACTTCTGCTGTCCTGAAAATAAAACACTGTGTCCGGTTATTGATTAGATTAGATTTTTATATAAAAAATGCAAAATGTTCAAGTATATTTTAAAAATGACCTGGGGCAGACATGAACATTGTAAAAACGCCATTATTTTCGTTTATTTTTGTACTTTCAAGCCCGGGGTAACCGATCTCTGTGCATTCAGATCGACTTTTTTTTGTCGAACAGTGTAATTGTATCTCTTTTATTCGCCTGCAATAACACAATACGCATGAGTTTTATCGTTCGTGGAATAAAACGAGTCACGGAAGAGAAAAGGAAGGCACACACCACCCTATGTTTGGTGCAGACCACTTTTAATATTCGCTGGCACTCTGTCATTCTGATCAAGGAACATAACTGATTTAAACAAAACATAAATCACCTGAATGACTTGATATTGGAATCGTATGTGAGAGTTACTGTTCTTGAACGCTCTTTTGTCACGTACACGGAGAAATCAGATCAACCAAAAAAAAAATCTTTTAGGTCAAAGGGGGCCTTCCTTAGCTGAGTGGTTAGAGTCCGCGACTACAAAGCAAAGCCATGCTGAAGGTAACAAAGCAAAGCCATGCGACAAAGTGAATATCAACATTCATAGGGCTCACCGATTGCGTTGTGCCATGAACTGTTATGGTTCACGAATTATTACACTCTCTGAATATGAGTCATTAGGCTCATTTGGATTAAAATCCAAACTCTGATTCGACACCTCCACCCTCATGTAACGAATTGTAAAAAGTATTCAACTTCCTTCCTCTGCGTACCACATGACACAAAACAAACTAAAGTTCAAGAAAAAAAATAATCTGAAAAGCTGTTACTCTTTTAACAGAACAAAACCTAACGTGCCGTTTGATCCCCTCCTCTCCCTAATTGTGTTATGTAATATTTAAACAACCCCATGAGCTTGAGCATGAGCATAGATGACCGTACAATTCGTAGTTGCTACTCCGTGATTGACCAGCACAATCGAAGTTGCACAGGGAATTTATGAATGGGGCTTGGGATTAGCTTACCATTTTTCAATGTGCACAAATCGAGAGCACAAAAGTCAATAACGGCGCCGGCCACGTCCTTACGGTCATCGGGGAAGGGAAAGAATGTTAGTTAGACAACCGTTGTTACTAGAGACCGAGTACCTCTGCATCTCCAGAGTTGTCATGGGTTAGTGGAATAAGGTAAAGATCTGGGAGTCACCAATGGTTGGTGATGCGATCCATGATATAATCACGCCTAATCGGATTCACGATATAATTCGATAAACGCATTGTACCCCGAACAGGAACGAAAAAGTATTCCACACATTCACGTTACGGGTCAAAAAGCTTATGTTTAAGCCACTGTAAACCTTTTTTTTCAGGTATACGGTTTGATTCACAACAAATCTGAGGATAAGGACGCCGTCCAGGAAAAAGAAGATATTCATTCGAAGATCCTTACCATGTTCGACAACGTACAGCAGAAGATTGTAAACCTTTTCAACGTAAGCTCCATTGGAAATCAAATCCTTAAGCGTTTTGCCCTTATTGTGAATTTCTTTCTAACTGATTTCCAGCCTGGAGCCGTTGTAGACAAGGCAACAGCCAAAGACTACGAGACAAACCCAATTGAAGACTATGAAGCCCTCCGACTGGGGATTGTCAACGCGGTTGACTTTTTTGCCAAGCAAATCAACAATGCTTTAAACGTATGTCCCATGAGACGAATCACAAGATAAATTACTATCAATGATTTTTTTTTATGATTTCAGAAACCACGAGAACTGTTCCGGAAGGCCAATAAGAAGTTTACGAAAACACTCAACGACTATGGTACCAAGCTGATCGGGTTGGAATAAGGTTTTTCGAACAACATCGAGTACAAGTTTCATTTATTTTACTTATCTCTGAGAGTTACCATGTAAATACAGGTTGTGCTACTTTGGAATGCTTGCTTCGACATCGAGAGTCGGATACTATATTTATAAATAGTACTATTAGGTAAAATCAATTCTATCATAAGGTATTATAATCTAAACGAGAACTAACGAAGGCTAGGTCAGAGATTTCCGATCACTGGATTCATTTGTAAATACATTTTCTTTTTGATCAATTTGTTTGTTCTACTTCCGTTGCGTCCATAACTCCCTAAGCTTGACCTAGCGTTCCATAAATTAACAATACTAACTTAATCTCGGGCTTTTGTTTAAAATACAAACAACTATCTTCGTGTTTTTTTGGCACAGCATCTCCTTAATCTAAGGATTCGATTTCGGCATCTCAGCATCTCGGCGTAACCTACAATAGTGTGTAAAATAGTAGTAATTTGTAACATATACGAGTATAATCAAATCCATCGCTCATCTTCGTTGTGATCGTAGGGTGCATTGTTTCGTCGGGTTGTGCACTTCTAATTAGTTGGCATTTTTTGTTTTTGAATCTCGATACGTACAAATATAGTCATCGAGACTAGATTCAATATCAATCGTCCAGGTAGGTTCCGGTGCTGTTCCGATTAAGGGTGGTGTCCACCGAGGGCGAGTAGGATTTGTAGGTTTTTGACGAACGTTTGTGCTTCACCGTGCAGAAAAGTAACATTGACGATATCAGACCAAATAGCTGCAAAAAACGTAATATAGAGAAGTTATTAGAAATGTACAATGACGTAAATTAGAAAGGCCCAATAAATGCGTAATGAATTTCGATTATTGTTTGGGTCAAAAGATATTCGTAATTTCGTGAAAGTGACGCGATACATAAAACTATGCCATCGACACGAAAGGCAGGAAATTCTCGGAATGCCGCATAATTTGACAATTACGGACAAATTGTTACGGCAATTTCAGAAAATCGTAGTGTTCTGCTTTTGAAAATGTTTTTTGTTTTGGATTGAAGCTTCCTCCAACAATTTATGAGGTATTTGTGTTAACTATGTGTTTCTTGCTAATTTCCCCTTTTTCTTCAAATTTTATTTAACATTTAAATTGTAAAAGTTCTTTAGCATTGTCCATCGTCAAGCACAATTTGAACATTTTGTACTCTTTCACTCAATAGCAGAACGTAAATAATACATGACCCCTTCTTGCATTTATAGTACTGCAAAATTCAAACTGTTGAAGGATAAACCTCAATTTTTCAATTTTTGAGAAAAAAAAAATGATCAAAAGTATGCTGCACATATGGGAAAAGTAGGCATTCAGAAAATAACGCTCAAATTTTGAAATTAGTTTTCTCACACAAATGTTCATAATATTCTAGTACAGATCAAATTCATTTAACACTACTACACTGATAACTCATTATGCTTATATTGATCAGTAAAAATATAAACTTGAATATAGTTCATGTTTTGCAGTTGCTGTGAGGATTGACAGTTCAAGCCTTCGTTATGACTTCAATTTTAAATATACACCAACTAGAGATGGGCGACTCACTCATGAATCATTCAAAAGAGTCGACTCCCAAAATAAAGTTAACGAATCACGGTTCTTTTCAAAAGCCACGATGCACAAGCCCTTCATTTTTTGAAAGATTAGCCTTTTTTTGAGTTGGACTTTCGATAGTCAAGTATATGTCTGGATATAAATAGTTGATGTAGCTTCATAAAAAAAATATCTTGTTGAAAATTGGTTACATTTTGCATTAATCACACGAAATACATGATCTAGTTATGATTTTTTTTTAATGTGTCACTGAATCGATCAAACGAATCGCACTTTTGTGAGTGAGCTATCTACGATTCGCTCCCAAAAGTAGACCATTTTGCCCATCCAACCAAACACTTTATTTCAATATGCCCAAACGTAATATTTTTCCACAATATTTTCAAACAAGGTGTGTAAATTTTTATATTTATAGAAAAGCAACTTTTAAAATTAAAACAAGAATGTTGCGACAAAAAAAAAAGTTGACTTGAGAATTCAAATGGTACAGTTATGCTTTTATGGGCAATATGGAACCGTGACAAAGTGGCGTAATTTCCGTTTTGTCGCCTTAATCCTCTAGCGCATGACTGCTCACCATAGTAGCATGTCCGAAAGAACTTGAGACTATTAAGAACCAGAGCTACAGGTCCAAAACCCTGATAAAAATGGATGGTTATGACGGTAATGACCGTAGTGGTTACCATGCAAAGAAAAAACGGACTATAGTAGGTGGCCTTCAACTTCAAGTTCAGACAAGTTCTGCAGCTACAGCCTGATCAGCATATATGCGCAAACGAACGATAAGTCCGACGACATGAAGGATGAGTTCTATAATAGCCTAGACCATCGTTCCCAAACTTGGCTTTCGCGATTTCCCGACCTTTCATCAATTCGCTCGTTTTATCATCAAAAAGAGAGCTGACGAGACGTTGGGGGGTCGCGAAATCCAAGTTTGGGAAGGTATGGCCTAGACAAGGCCTCTCCGTAGGCCCAAATACAAGATGTCAAGACAGTCATCGACGACGCAAATAAGCAGATCGGCAAAGAAGACTTCTTTTGACCATTGAAACGAAAAGTCGTCATTCCGTTATCAATGACAATAGCCTGCGGCTTGTAACCTTCACTGCTGCTAGAGGGATGGCTATCAGCAGTACCTACATCGCATGCAAGAATATCCACAAACACACCTGGAGACTCTCGAGTGGCGATGCCTTCTCCAAAATACTCAACATGCTGGTTGATGGGCGACATTCCTCAGATGACATATACGTCAGGATCTTTCGAGATCCTAATATCGACTTGGATCTTTATCTAGCTGTAGCTAAAATTCGAGCGTGGTTTTCCAACGTCACTAGTTCCAAAACTACCAGAAGGTTGCGCTTCAATATCCAACCCTTGTCGACTGATGATGTCAGTACCGCCTGCACCCAGACTAGCAGTTGGGAAGAATCAATATTTCTAGAAATGTTGACAGCGAGGGGGCGCCTACCCACGAAGCTGCGGCAACAAAGGCGCGGGAAATGATTGGCACTGGTCAACGACGAAGACGAAGCGACTGGTTCGATAAAGAGTTCGAGAGATTGACAGACGTGAAGAATCTCGCTAGAAGCCGTGTGCTTGTGGCCGGTACTCGACAGATCAGAGATCGGCACATGACAGCGAGAGCTGGGGAAAAGCGAATCCACCGCAGAAAGAAAAGGCAGCACGAAGAAAGTGTGGTAGCTAAAGCTCAAGAAAGCATGAACCGGAATGATATGCGCAGATTCTATGCAACGGTCTATGGTGCGCGGCACAATACCGTACCGGTGCCCGCCATGTGCAATGATCGAGAAGGGAATTTGCTGACCGATAGAACGGCGGTGGCTGCCAGGTGGAAGGAGCACTTTCAGCAATTGTTGAACGGTGAAAATGGAAATGTAGCGAGGAACAGTATGAACATAGATGATGACGATCAAGCTGTGGACCCACCGACTATAGGAGAGGTTAAAAATGCTATCAGCGAGCTAAAAAGCTGTAAGGCTTCTCAAGCACGGAAGCGAGCAGCTTTACCAGTCGATCCACCGAGTACTTATGAAGGTATGGGAGGACGAATAATTGCCCACCGGCTGGTTTGATGGCCTAATCCGCCCTATCTACAAGAAAGGGCACAGACTGGAGTGTGCCAATTACAGAGGAATTACCCTGCTGAAATTTTGTCGCGCATCCTGTTTAACAGACTGAAACCTTCGTCAATGAATACCAAGCTGGTTTTCGTTCGACAACGGACCAGATGTTTAGCTTGCGAATGATCCTATACAAAACTCTCCATCTGTTTATTGATTTCAAGGCGGCGTACGACTCAGTGAAAAGAAGTGGCAGATAATGTCTGAACATGGTTTTCCGGTGAAACTAATCAGGCTGATATGTGCTACGCTAGACGGTATCGAAATCAAGTGATCAGGCAGCAGACGAGGTGGCAAACTCGTTTGTGACGTTAGACAGATTGAAGCAGAGAGACGCAATTTCGAATTTACTGTTCAACATTGCACTCGAGGGTGCTATTGGACAGCGAGGATAGTCCTGATATTCTACCAAAACGAAGTACATGGTTGCAGGGAGAGATAGAGGCAGGTTTGGTGGTGTAGGTGCTGAGGTATTGTTTTATGGGGATATCTTTGAAGTTGTTGTAGAATTTGTTTACCTTACACTGAGGAAACTTAACGTATGAGGTACACAAGAATTTGTTATGGAATACCGATATAAGAAGTATTTTGTTTTTCATTCGAAAATCTTACCAAATTCCACAACAGACTTATAAAACAATACTCATTACATAGACGGATATAATTTTATAAGAAACTCTTTTTGGTTATCGTACGTATTGATCATTGGCTTTCATAAGACACTCTAATGGAGTATGATTTTCATAACAATTTCATTCGAAAATCTTATGAATAACGTGGAGCGATGTAAATAACATAATATTCACGATAGAGATTCACAAGCGCGTGTATGACAATGATTTGTAACACATGTGAAAAACAGTTGATTTGTTTAAAAAAAAAACACGTAAGAATTTCATACGAATATCTTATGGAATAAAAACACAAGAAGCGTCTAATGAGACTCATAAGAAAAACTTGTGAACTTCCTTCGGTCATTGCGTTCATAATATAAATAGGTATAATATTATAAGATACTCTTATGAAGGATCATAGATATCAATTATGGAATTTTTTGGGACTATTAAGTATTTAGAGAATCGCTCTTTGAATTTGAGAAAATGAAAATAAAGATATTCATAAGATCTCTAATGATAACGACAAGAATTTCTTGTGAATATTGCACGTACTTTATTCCTTAAGAATCTTATGAAAGAGAGAAAACCAGTCAAGAAATCAATTAACAAGCGGTCTCTTATGAAATTCGTACGCAATTTCTGGCTCAGTGACACATGTGACATGTGACAACAACGTCTCACGCGGTGGTCTCATCCGATTCCAGATGCTTTTGAAGATAATTTAGTTGTTTTCAAAATGTGAACACAACAAATTTCATTTAAAAAAAGTGACTTAGTTATTTCACAAAAACTACTCAAAAACATGATTGTTTAATAAAAAAAACTAATTTCTTGAAATTGTTGATTTTTTGGCCGGAAATTAGATTTTTAGTGGTAAACTAAAGTTTATACAGAATCTTCAACAACGAGTAGAATAGTGTATATATTTTCAAAAATATCAACAATATTTTTGTTATACTTCTTCTTTCTTTGCATTACGTCCTTACTGGGATAGAGCCTGCTTGTCAGCTTAGTGTTCATATCAGAACTTCCACAGTTATTAACTGACAGCTTTCTTTGCCAAAGTTACAATTTTCGCATTTGTAAAAAAAGGAAAAAGTTGAAATTTGGCGTGACATAATTTGTGTATCATCCCATACGAGTTATATTTGGTAGTCACTCAGTACCATGACCCCACAGTTATGGATCAAATAGTGTGGAGTCCAACCTATAAAATTCAATAAAACGACATGGAAAACGTAAAATTGTAATTTAAAAGCACGAATCGAATCGTTTCAAATTGAAACTTCGGTTAGTAAACTGTATTGAGTGTAATATTTACATAGGATTGCATAAAAAATAAAAATTGAGTCGGTTCCTGAAAACCATATTATGGATCAATTTTCATATTATGGATCAAATTGTGACATATTACGGATCAGTGCGCAAAATCAAGAGATTTTCAACTCAATGCATGTGTATTGCATGGTATGGCGAAATTTAACAATGTGTCATATATTACTGCAAAAAATAGCAGTGTTAGAGCTGGAAACAAGGGTAAAATGCCCTTTTTATTGTGATACTGCATTGTAGTAACTGAGACATGAACCGTTTTCGCTCCACACCAAGTTTTCCCCCCATTTTTGTCTGCTAAAATATGAAATTTACAAACCTTGATGTTTTATTAGTTTTATCCTTAGTGTTATTGTCTGAAAATGTCGAATCCAATGCATAAAATAGCAGAAATCTACATTTTTTGGAAGTGATCCATAACTGTGGTAAACAATCATTTCCTGGTCCATATTATGGATCACTAGTTAGAAGTCCTAATATTCGGTGTTTTGAATAAAAATTCATGTAAAATGTTTTTCAAAGATTAATTCATACTAAATCGAAGCGAACGAGCATAAAACATGCTATAACATTTGAATTTTACCACCTGTGGGAGCTTATGAATGCTGACGGCACTTCTTACAGAAAACGACCATATAATGATAGCTGTGTGGTACCAACTAAACATTTGTCAAAAACACCGTTATTTAGCGGTTGAATGTTGTGCTTACCATTACAAATGGCAGAAGACAAATAGTATAACATGGGAAAAATATGTTTTACGTCAACGTTTATGTTTTGAGCGAGCTATCCGATGTTGAACGCCAAAGTGATCCGTCACTGTGGGTGATCCGTAACTGTGTGGGCATGGTATAACGACATTGTTTTGTACATATTATAATCGTTTTTTTTTCTCCATGCTCCATAACTAAATCTTTATAACGACGTAATTTATAGCGACATCTCCGTTAACGACGGTCCTTTGCTGTATGATGTTCGGTTTCCGACCACCAAAATTTTGAAAAATTGGTACCGTCGGACGGGGCTACATTGAACACTCACCTTTTGTATTCATTTGCAGCGTAAATATCAATCAGAGCAATTTTGTGTCTTCAGCACTTTTATTGACCAGTGATATGCTCTACCACTAGACATGATTTTTTTGGAACAACATCAACAATAACAGGATGAACAAGAAAATATTTCAAAAAAGTGCGAATAAATATTCACAAGGTATATAACATTGGCTATGAATTGGCATTGTTTGAATTTTTCCCATGGCGTGGAAAGTTATTGGAACCATCACAAAACTATTGAATCGTCACGTTTCATAAAAATCTTGTGATTTTTGCTTAAAATGGTTGTTTAATTAAAATAATTGATCAAAGGTCTTATTTTAACGACTTTTATTTTATCATAATGTTTTAGTTTGTATATTTCACAACATAAAGAAATTAAAATAAATATTTGGAAAAGTTAATAGGCATGAGTGACACATATTTCAATACGTACCAATGGCAAGTTTACAACATAATCCCTAAAAAATATTTTCCGTCATATTTTACATGGATTTGCAGTACAAAACAATTGCATCTTTCAATTGCTGAAACAAACTACTCATTAGCCAACTCTCAACTGCTAAAAAGCTAAATGCAAATTTTCAGACTCATCAAAATGCATATGGAAATATTACCCAATTTGATTTGTTTAACCAGATTCTTGTGTTTTTTTTGCGACAGAGTGCATACTATTTTTCCTCACAACTACATCAACACTAGAGCACCCACACCAAAAACATATTCATAATCAAAATACTAGGTTTGACTAGTTTTGAGGAATTAATCTTCGACCTGTCTAGTGGATTAACTGTAAGTAAATAAAAAATCAAGTATAGCACAATGTATGCATATAGTGCCGTCGCGGTAAAATGTTTGAAATGGTTTCTCGTGGAATTTGGAATTTTCTCAGAATCTATGCGAGATACCCAACTTCGGAAGTGGTGCATTTGATTCGCAGCCGGATGCGTTCTAATGCGCTCTTCTTTTGAGACAGAAAAAAAACTTTTTTGGCGAATATCATTTTTCAATAGTTTATGTAAACAACGTTCGTTACTTACTCAAATCATGGCTTCTGATGCCAAATATGAAGATCAAACTTTCACTTAGTGAGTTATTTCAAAAATAAAAACACTTTGAATCGCGGAATACGCCTAAAGGTAGGCAATATCATAAGGAAATTCAGTATTCCTAATAGTAGTTCGTTAATATTGCTTAATTGAACGAACTTATAAATGATTTGACAACGGAATCGTTTTTGGCGATGCCAATTTTAGTAACAATCGCATTTTTCTTGTTCATGCCATATGCAGAACTCATGTGAGACATGAATTTTCGATAGTGACATCCATAATGATAAAATTCATTGATTCCAGTATTGCATGTTTTATATTATTTCATTTATAGTAATATTTATAAAATGTAAATACCAAAATATCAACAATAACATGGACATCAGTAAATCCAGAAAAAAAATCAAGTAGAGCATTACACTGTTTAATACCAACTAAAATTTGTATCTTTCGAAAGATACGCGTTTTTCGACCTCAACTAAAAGGTCTTTTTTAGTGTAGGGTACTCAAATCGAGTCTAGTAAAAATACAAGACTTTGAAGACGCAGTTGAGGTCGACAAAATCTAGTTGAAATTGTATAGAACTAAATATGATTTTTTGTTTTGCTGAACTTTAAGTCAAAACCCAAATTTCGTGGACTTCGCAGCTTATGCGAAATCGCAAATTCCCATCGTTGCTAGTTATTTATTTATAATTTTAACACTTATTGGTAAACTTGCATACTACTATTTTATTGTAGACCTTTCGAAATTGCTTACCTGTAAAAATGCTATGACTAGACCAACCGTCCCAACGACATGTAGCCTTTGGACGAACCACATTTGCAGAATTTGACCGCAGCTCTTATCCCAAAACAGAGACGGATCGCCAGCTCTGGAAGCAATCAAAAGCAATTGTTAGCAAGCTCAAAATGATCAACCCAAAATCACCCAGAACGAAAATTACTTCCGGCAATCAACGCTCTGCAGATCGTCACCAGATCCTTCCATCATTAGCGAATTGTATCGCGGTCGGCAACACGATCTCGGGACCCATCTTTCACCGGGCCAGGCACTGATATCGTACCAGTCTTCGTACGAACTGACTCCACAGCATTGCAACTAGAACTCAAATCGAATCAATTATTGACCCACAAACATTCGCTTGTAATTCAACTCACCTCAACTTGTACTTTGTCCCAAATTGAGGCTACCGATGGAGCAAAAATGCCACCCCGATCCGAAACGTTATAGTGCTTCTCGATGCCATATTTTAGCTCGTGAACCATCATCCGGCCGATTCCGCCACGGAACACAAACGCCAAAGATCCCAGCAGAAACTCGCTCAGGAACAGCAAAACCACCAATGTAAAATACTGTTCAACACAGAAAAAAAAATCATATAATTATAACCACAAAAACACGACACACAATCAAACCCTACTATTATCAGGAAGCACCGGGACTGGAACCACGAGCCGCAGCATCCAAAAAACGCTATCACGAAGCTAATCACACCGATGGTCATGAACAGGCAGTCGGCACTGAGGGCAGCATGGTCCGGCAGAAGTGTGGCATAGCCCGGTGCGGCAAATCGTAACCACACGCCGATGGCCAGAAAACAGCTACCGCAGAGCTGAAAGTGGTCATTGTCATTGTTTGTCATTCCGGTGGATTCTTTATTCTATATGATTGATGAAGCAGTGCTTACCCATATTAGAACGTTGAATGAGCAGAATGTCCGTCGTATGCACGTGTAGCCAGAACTCCCCATGGTGCTAGAAAAGTAAAAAAAAAAAACAAAATTCAGAATTATGTATGCATATGAAACTTTAAAAAAAAAATTAGCAACAAAATTTTTAACAAATTATGCACAAATTTGTATGAGAAAACTCGTTTTTTGTCCATATCTTTTTACTAAGATTTGTAACATTCCCTATGTTTTCTACGAAGTTGTTATGTTTCTTTAAACGCGTGTTGTTGTTGGACATCCCAACTTTCTATATCCTAAAGTAAAGAAGTTATCGGTTTATTTAGGTTTCATTAGACTTATTTGATTGAAAGTAAAAACGCATGAAAAGACTTTTCTAGACGCAAGCTTTTATCACTTGCCGGTAGGGAGGATATGGTTCTTTCATAAAACTTAAGGATTGTCTGCACCATTTTGCGCCGGAAACAGGTTTTGGGGCCTAAACTACCCCTTAGAAAAAGATCAGTTTTTGAATAAATTTGTTATTTTGAAACATAGCATCATGACATGTTCAGAAAAACATGGAATTTTATGTAACAAACAACTTTGTAAATACCACTAAAAATATTGAAAATCTTGTTGAAAAAAAATGTTAAAAATATGAAAGCTGTTTCAAACTTCCACTTCTACAACTTTGCCAAAGATACCATTATATGTTATGAGAGAATAGATTTTTTATCTCACTGCCAAGTGGAATGAAACTTTTTGCATCACGTGATGCGCTTTAACCTTCCAGTCGTCGCGTGGTTTGCCACCGTCAGAATCACCGCGCTGCTGTTGTAAACGAAAAGCGAGGTTTCTTCAGCGGTGTTGTACAAAATACAACAGCGCGACGACTTAAGTGTTAATATACCAAGAAATTTCTCCGAACAAAGTATATCGCTAAAATCAACGATTTGGGCGCTATTCACAAAGCGCACGAAATCGATTAAATAAAACAGTGAAAAAGTTACATATGAGTGGGTTAAGGGTGAGACTTGAACTAATTCAAGGGCATAAGGGCACACCCAAGCAATCAACAGTTCAGGTTTTTGTGGGCTTCGTGGTCTTGCGGTTAGCGGCGTCAGTCGGTTGAGCGTATTGTGCCACGAAGCGTGGGTTCGATTCTCGCTCCAGTCGGTGGAAACTTTTCGTCAAACGAAAAATTCATCACTGGGCTACTGGGTGTTCTGTGTTGTCCGTTGTCTAATGTTCGTGATTGTTCAGTCTGTGCAGCCTTTGGCTGAAGACGGTGTAAATTGTCTTTTTACTTAAGCAGTAAACCCGAAAGTTCATTTCTTGTAGATTTTGAATTCCAATTAAACTTTACGGCAGAAGACCACAAAGAACTTTTTTCAGCGCTTATCAATAACTATAAAATTCAGAACTAGGTCAAGTCGAAGTCCTACTTCATCGGAATTTAAGCAACTTAGATGAACTAAGGCTGCAAAACGGTGAGTCGACAATCAGGAAGCAACACAGCTCTGGTCCTCACAAGTTCCCACCTCACGCTTCCACGGGTTGAATGATGACAAATACCGGGTCGCGTACATAGCTAGTAGTGCAGCCTGGGCACTGTTGTTCTTTTTTTTTGTGTGTTTTTTTTTTACAAGGGGGAAATCTGCAAACAGATCTCCTGAGAAGGTAACTCAGGGAAAGCGGGGATGACGCACCAACGACGATCTGCTAAAACCAGCCCATGCACTATTCTTGAGATTTTTTTTTTAGTTGCTCAAGTGGTGTACAGTGCATCAACATGACCCTTGGCCTCAAACTTTTATCTCCCCGGAACCACCTTACGGTATTCGGGGCAGGGCCAGTCCATATAGCGTTACACATATAGTAAAAATAGCCTAGGCAAACTGCTTCTTCTAGCCGACTTAAACAACATTACAAGGGACCTGCCTCGGCAGGCACATTATCCTGTACGTACTTTCCAACAGCTTTAGGTTTCTGCTCGTTCTAAGCGCTTTTAACCCTCCAGCGCCCAAAAGTGAACTGTTATAGATAAAAATTTAATTCAAAAGGGAGGTGAAACGTTATGCTTAATCTTGTTTTTTGATGAACCGGTTCAATTTATCGATTCACTTGCGAACCGGTAAAATCATTTTTTTTTATTTCAGGAGAAGCAAACCTATAATTTGGTAGCAGTTTAATCGTAAACTCAAATGTGTAACTTTTAAACCGTTTCATTCTACCGATTCACTTTTGAACCGGTTGAGAAATTTATTTTTATTTCAGAAAACATTCCGTGAAGTTAACTGTTAACATTTGATAGAAGATTAATCCTACAAATGTAATGTGTAACTTATTGCATCGGTCCATTTCACCGATTCATTTTTGAACCGGTTAAATATTTTATACAAAACAATTAGAAAAAATGCTGTTTTATTTTGATGGAAGAAAAGTCGTTCGACTGAAATGTGTCATATTTTGAACCGGTTCATTTTACCGTTTCACTTTTGAGCCAACATATAAGGAAACTTATGCAGTTAGTGATTCTTCTTCAGTTGGACGTATTTTTAAAATAATAAGAATCAACGTGTAATGTTATATCTAGTTATTTGATGAACCGGTTCATTATACATATTGATTTAATCAAAATTTAATTTCGATGTTTTGTGAAATAATAAATCTTGTTTTTTTTTTTTTGACAAACCGCTTCGGTTTTCCGGTTCACTTTTGAACCGGTAAAATCAATAATTTTTATTTCAGAAGATTACTACCCAGACAACCAGAAATCGCCTAAAAGTTCACGTAATAACTCGTTTATTCATACAAATTACATCAAACCCGCAAAACACAATGGATAAAATCGTCAGATTGATGAGTTTCCTCGCATAAAACGCTCCTTTTCTGAGTTCATTTGTACATTTGGTTTCGTCCCGTACACTCGTACAAAGTAAGTCGAATCAATCCGTAGCAGCTGTCAAATCAACATTTGTTATCATACACTAAGTCGCATATGATCACAGATTAGTACGGTAGAAAATTTATACAATCGCATTGTATGCTATTATTCATCACACAATATATGCACGTATATCGCCTCCACTTTTGTACGTAGAAGGCCTTTTCGTGACATCTTATAAGTGAAATTTCGCACATACAAAGCCTCCAGGTGATTTCGTTATACGAAAAAATTTGGTTGTCTGGGTACTAAAGTTTGCTGCTATATTTTGTAACTTTTTGAACCGATTCATTTCATAGATGCACTTGTGAACTGGTAAAATCATTTACTACCATTCGGAAAATAACCCGTGAAGTTTACTGTTATCAATTGTTAGCAGATTATTCAAATAACTAAAATGTGTTGTTTTTGAACCGGTTCATTGAACCGATTCACTTTTAAGCTAGCATATAAGAAATCTTGTGCAATGTGAAATATGTTTATAATGATGAAAATCGAAGTGTAATGTTAAATCTTGTTATTAAATGAAGCGTTTCAGGAGGTGAAATGTTGAGAAAAATCTTTCTTTTTGAATCGGTTTACTTTTAAGCGGATTAGCCAACTTATTCATGATGTTTTACGTGTTGGCTATTGAGTTGCGTGAGCTACAATCCATTCATGAACAATCTCAAGTAAGAGGTATGAGCTTTTGAGATTTTTGCACCGCTCTCTAGACGATAACACTGCGGAACACGTTTTTGTCTCCTGCATCAAAATACCTCTATTTACTTAATTATGGGTTGCTGAATCCATTGCCGTTTACAGAAATATCGTAGCACGTCTAGTTTTTGAGATATTGGTTGTTGTAAATGCGAAAATTGACTATTTCAGCCAACTTGCATGCAAGTTTACCAGCTTGTATGGCAATTTATTTGCTTAATTTGCCACAGAATTCAAACTTTATGTGTATAACAATACTTATCATAAAAGTTTGTGATACTTTTGACGCGGAAAAGTTATTTTTTGATGGTTTAGAAAAGTATTGTATTTTGCCATGTGAAAGAAACGAAGAATTTTGTATGGAGACTGCAAGCATATTGAAAAAATCGGTTTAATTTAAATTTAATCGTGCTATTTGTATCAATTTGTATCTGAAATGGAAGTTTAAGTCCTCTTTTGCATGCAAGGTGGATAAGATCACAAAAAAAGTTTGATAAAATATACTTTAAATTTTAGGTAAACATCAATAAAATCAATGTTTTATACAACTTTGGCGACCTGTGGCTAAAAATTGTGACGTGCTGGAAAATTTCTGAGAACGACATCAGATTCAGCAACCCAAAATCTACTAGAGACACCTAATTTGATCCTTGAGACACGCAAAAATGTCATTTTTGTTGCGCTGTGTAATCGCTGTAGTTTGCTGCTAAAATTTAGTATACGTTTTATCGTACAACTGAAATGTGTAACTTTTTGAACCGGTATTTTGTTTCTCAGAAGATAACCCGTAAAAGTTACTGTTATCATTGGATATCAAATAAATCATACAACTGTAATGTTGTACTCTTTGTGTTAGTTCATCACTTTTGACCCTGTACCTTTTTCAATTTAGTTTGAAAGATGCTCAGTAAAGTTTGCTGTTTTATTGTGATGGAAGTTTGTAACATATATGTAACTTTTTCAACTGGTTCATATTACCGTTTCGCTTTTGAACCGGTGAAACCATTCATCTCTTATTTCAGAAGATTTCTTTCAGAATATAAGCGGTAAAGTTTACTGGCATTATTTGATGAATATTTAGTCGTACAACTGAAACGTGCTACCTTTTTGATCGGTTCATTTTATCGATTCCCTTTAGATCCAGTAAAATCATTTTTATTCCAAAAGACGGCAGCTAAAGTTTGCTGTTATAATTTGAAAGCAGCTTAGTGGTACAACTGTACATAATGCGTAACTTTTTGAACCGGTTCATTTTACCAATTCACTTTTGAACCAGTAAAATAACACTATCGGCATTTAAGGGAAGTTGTGCAGTTTGTGATTCTATTTCGGTTGAACGTATTTTCATAATAGTAAACATTGTAGTATAATAACATCATATTATTTTATGAAGTGGTTTATTAGTCATGCCAATTTACTCTTGAATTGTTTTTTTTATGTTTGGTAATAGAAATTTGATTGTACGACTGGAATGCGTACTGAAATGCGTGACTGATTTGTTTATGAAATAGTTTGAACAAATATGCCATTAAAAAATCAAACAAATCATGTTTGATGCTACAGTCAACTCACAATATTGAACAGACCATCGATCTAGGGAGATATAGTTACAGTTCAGAGCAACTGCGATTGAAGTGACCAGCGAGGTAGCCTGTAAGCTTACTTCTACTTTTGTTCTTTATTTCGATATCAAGCTACGAAACATAGAGTTAGGCAAAGTTGATTGTATTTCGATTGGAGGTATAATTATAGGGATCAAAAGATTTTATTGAGTAGAAGCATAACGTTGATATTTGTTTAACAGATTGATGGGCCTAGTACACTTTTGAACCTTCAAACAACATTGAACTATAACGAAACCATTCATAATTTACAACAGATATATGTAAATTATTGAACAGGTCCATTTCATCGCTTTCAAAAGCGTTATATATGAAATATATGTGCCTATATATGGCATATATGCCATGTTATAAAAAAAGATTGTATTATTAATGTTTTGTTTTTTTTGTGTATTGATAATAATAAGAATTTAAAAACGTACATTGTTCTATGCAGAAGTTGTAGTGAACTGTTTGGCCTACAAAAAAAAATACACACTGAAAAAATATTTGATGTTTTTTCATGAAAAATACATTTTGGCCGATTTTAAAAATGTTGTGTTTTTGTCAAAATAAATACGTTCTGATGGTTTAATAAGAATCTTGAAATCATTCTAAACCATAATTATTATAACGAAAATTTCTCTAGAAGTAGCCATTTTTCAATTATATCGAGTTGAATGCAAAAAAATAATTATTAAAATAATAAAATAGGTTATTTTTATAAGTTATTCGCGATTCTCCATCATAATAATACGTTTCCAAGAGTAAAGACCATACATCTTTCCATTTACTTATTTTCTCGATATAATTCGAAAATAGTTACTTCTATAGATATTGTCCATAAAATCATTATGGTTCAGAATAATTTCAAGATTATTTTTTGTATCAAAAGAAAAGAATTTATTTTGTCAAAAAATCAAAATTTAAAAAATCGACCGAAAGTTCTTCTTAGAAAAACTTATTTATCAAAAATTTCTCCATCATGAAACTTTGTCCCAAACATCTGTTTACTATCAAGATTCTATGGTGAAAATTAGAAAAATATTAAAAATGGGGTTTTGTGTAATATAAAATTTAAGTTTTATTTTAGATATTTTTATGAAAATAAATAATTTTTTTTTCAGTGTTTATTTTTTTTCTTATAGTCTCAACGGTTCACTACATCTTCTTCATAGAACATTTTTCTCTAAAACAGTTTCGGTGTTAGAATTTTTCAAATAATTTGCTTGCAAAAATATTATAGGCCATTTTCAAAAGTTATTCTTGAGTCAAAATGATCAATTTTTCTATGAAAAATACTTATTCTACCATAGTAAAAACATGTGCAAAATCTAATCCAAAATCGAAGGCTAACGAGTACGATTTTTTTTTCGACTCATTCTGGATGGATGTCATCTTTTGGGAATCTGAGGTGCTTCCCAAAACAGGTTCTGGGTACCATAATAAAGACCACGGTGGCCATTTTTGATTTTTCTCGACATCTTACGACTATTATTCATTGCTTCTTACAGTTACTTTATGAATATTATTGCAATCCATTGCCATGTTAAATGCATAGACGAAAATTTGTCAGGGATGAAAAAATCGGAATAAAAAGAACAAACTGTGTCCAAAAATTTAATACCTCAAATATATTTGAAGCAAAGTTGAAAACAATGCAAACCACGTTTGTTTTGAAATAAAATGTCGTTTTGATTTTCTGTTATAATACAAAACAGAAAATGGACTTTTTCTGCTTGGAGTCGATTCCCGGTGGCCACTCCGGATTGATGTGGACCACTTTAAGCAAAAATCAAACTAGATAAGTTTAACTTTCATTTACAACTAATTTCACGGAAATCAAAGAAGAATTAGATTTTTGACTAGCAAAACAAAACAGGTGTCACCTAGAGGTGACACTGGGCGTTGGGGGGTTAACCAGATTTGTCTTCCATACCTTAGTATGGATAGCGCCATGCTTGCCAGTAGCTTGCATTTGCTGGCAATTATAGCAGAGCTGTTAGACATCATCCTCGATAGCGCCGCTATAGCCGTAGATGTCCTTCCACAGGCATATTCCACAGGCACCATCGATCATTACCCAAATATGCCTTAGGGATCGCTTGGACTCTATGGTGCAATCACACCTATCGAGATAAGCGCCCGTTGCTCAGGACTTGCGGTTCTTGACCACCACCACCTCAGCCTTGTGACGGGCCAGTCCTAGTATCCTAGACTTCATTCATTCCTCAACTATGGAAATAGAGTGCGTATTACTGCAGGACGGTCGACAAATCCCTAGCTTCATAAGGTGTTCAGATTCGGTACGAGCTACCTCAAGCTTGTCCGGTGAAAGTCGTCGAGGTCTGGAATACACTGGCTGTCCGGTTGTTTCCATCCGGTGGACGACCAACGATTCAAAAATTGATCCCGGAGGCGTGAGACGGGTCATGCTAAGTAATTCCGACAATATTTCGTCGAACGTGGAAACTACACTAAATGTTTTAATCGAATTTTCACTTGTCCGTGCAAGTATGCCGGCCGACTCGAGAATTGTGGTGTTGTTGATAAGGTAGTTTCGTTTCAAATCGATCAGCAAATCGAAATGGCAAATAAATTCCGCGGTGGTAGGTTATTTGGCATAAAGTCGTTTGGCATAAAGCCGTTTGGCATAAAGTCGTTTGGCATAATGGTCATTTGGCATAAAGTCGTTTGGCATAATGGTTGTTTGGCATAATGGTCGTTTGGCATAATAGTCGTTTGGCATAATGAGTCTGAAGAATTTCTCAATTTTCGTTTTTACGTGGCTATTCAATCTTTCTGATGCCACAAGGCTTGTTTTGGAGTCAATTGATACAAAATGGCACTCTATTCAACAATCATTCGCTCTTGAATAAATTTGAGCACATTAGGAAAGTTATTGCCAATAGTATTTTATTTTCTATCCAGAAATTACCCTTCTTTTATATATTAATTCTTCTTTTGAGTTTCGCTATTGGAACAAAATTTTGCACTGAAGATTTATATATATTTAGCACAAATTTACCCTTCTATTAATTGTTCTATATTTTTCCTAAATGAGATGTTACCATTATTATAGGTAAGAAACCTGTTGATTTCTAATTTCATTAAATTTCTCCTTCTTTTATGCATAGGCTGTTCTTTGGAGCTATATTTTTTAAGCATTTTTGTATAGAACTGACAAAAGGGCGACAATCGATAACATTGATCTGCTCAAATTATCAGCGAAAAGAGAAATCGATTACTGCAGTTACTTTGATGGGTTGTGCTACTTTTCCCCGAATGTCGTTTCCTCAAATGCCATTTCCCGAATATCCCGTTTCCTCAACTAGCCCACTCCCCCGGAAAATTTTCAGCACCCATAATTGTCGTTACTATATACATTTCAGGGGGGTGAACGAACTGACCATCTAATATGCAACCTTCTTTATTTAATTGGCGGTTCTTTCGAGTTTTATAAAGACAATTTACACCGACTTCAGCTCAAGGCTGCACAGACTGAACGATCACAAACATTAGGCAACGGACAACACGAAACATCCAGTAGCCCAGTGATGAATTTTTCGTTTGACGAAAAGTTTCCACCGACTGGAGCGGGAATCGAACCCACACTTCATGGCACAATACGCCTAAACGACTGACGCCGCTAACCGCACGGCCACGAAGCCTACTTGTCACTTCCTACGTCAATTCTTGTAATGGTTTAATTGTAAATTTAGCCTTCTTCTAAAAATAGGCTGTTCTTTATGTTTATACTGTTATAAATTTTATTATTTAGTAAAGCTAATTGTGAACCATTTTTATGATCAATTCTTGCCAGATGTGCTGTTAGAATTATAATTATTTCGGAACCTGCCAATATTCTATATATACTTTTTTTTTTTGGGGCAAACGCGATATGCTGAAAATATAATATTTCAATCACAAATTTTCCCTTTTCTCGATAATAGACTGTGTTTTCGATGAACACTTCCAAAATTAGAATTTATATTGAACCGTTGAAAAGTTTTGCCACAAATATTTTCTTTTAAAGATGTGTTGTTCATTTGAGCTGTGCTGTGAAAAGATTTTTTTTTGCGTTAGAGTCTGAAACATTTTAAACGAAAAATAATCTGCTCTCCTATAAAGGCTATTTTTGCATTAAGTCGCATTAATAGATCTTTTGATTAGAGCTTTTGATATTTTGCAAAAAAAATCATTCTTTTATCAAGTAACTAGCGGTCCCGGCAAACTTCGTCTTGCTATCAAGTAGGCTGTTGAAAAACGCCATGGAACGCTCTGTGCAAAATGGAAGTTCCGTTCACTCCTGTTTTTTCAACTTTCCCGTTAAATATCCTTTGCTTTTTATATACACAAACACGTCGGAACACTTCAGGAACATAACTATGGAAAAATCATTCTAATCCGTCGAGCCATTCTCAAGCCATTTCGTGACATACAAACACCACTCCATTTTTATTTATATAGATTTTCAGCGAGTGTTACGTCCAAACTGGGACAGAGCTTGATATGCAGCGAAACATTCTATGAGCGTTCCCTTAATGAATAACTGCGAACTTTCCTTGCCAATTTACTATTTTAGAATATGTATATCACAACAAGCTCAAGGGTACTCTATGTTCTGCCCGTCACGAATGTCACAACATTTTTTGAAATTCTTAGCTCGGATAATCTCTGAACGAACACCACGCTTGTTTAGAACCTACCAAATTTTTTTGCTGTGGGCTCGGTGGTGTTGATCTCGGTAAAAGCTTAAAAAATGCCGATATTTATTTCAAGTCAATCATTATGCCAAACGGCCATTATGCCAAATGACCATTATGCCAAACGACCATTATGCCAAACGACTGTATGCCAAACGACCTTATGCCAAACGACTTTATGCCAAACGGGGTACAATCAAATTCCGCACCTATTATTTCCGATGTCACATCAGCAATGAGAAATGTCCACAAAAGACCAAGGATCAATTTTAACAACACTTCACCGTAAACTTTAATCGGCGTCCTGTTCGCGGCCAACAATTTCATTGTCGTTGATTTCACTTTTGCAATCCTGTCGGCACTTCGGACACATCGGCACCCGTATCGATCAAAAACTGCATAGAGGTGGTCGAGTCCGTAATTCTCAGGCGATAGATTGCGGCTGTGGTGGAAAGTTCGCCAACCTCCCCAGCAGAGTGATGTCATTGGTGATTAGATTAGCCTTGATGGCCGGTCGGACAGGGCTTTCGGCACTTTTTGGTATTGCTACCGAACGTACGGTGGTACCAACACGGTCCGGTCGAAGAATCCCTCTCGCGGCGAGGAATTTGTTTTTCACCTCCACGGGAACGGGAGCGTGAACGAACACGAGAATGCTCCTGTCCAGACATCACTTCCTCGAATCGTCGCGATAGCTCAACGATTTCTCGCTTAAGCTGCTGTATTGGATCAATGGCTGACCAAGGTATATTGAAGAAAGGTACAGCAATCTAAGCAGTCAGTGGATGCGAGGATGTGGGGGTGGAAAATGACAGCTGGCGAGTCGGCGAGCTGGCGAGTTTGTTGATGTAATTTTTTCCTCTATTGGTTGCTATCGTTTCCATAGGATTGTTTATTATTGGTTCATCACGACCATAATAAGAAGGAAAACTCAAAGCATTTGCAAGTAAGTTCTTTGATAGTATTATCTTAAATATAAATATAATTTTGTTTTGGTTTCAGACGACAAATGAATTCCGTAAACTCAAAAAATCTAGTTTAGAGTTACTTTCATCCAGGGGACTAGCTAGAAGAACCACATGAGCAAATGAAGGCTCTTACCCGTAGACACACGGCAAAGGTCTGTCAATAGAAAGAGGAAGATTGCCGAAATTTCACGGTATCGCGTACTCAGCCCTGTCGTCGTAAAATGTGAGCTTCTTAGTCGTCTTCATTTGAGGGGGGCGCTGCACTGCTATAGTCCAGAAGGCGCTTCAACTCTCAGGCGTTAATATGGGTGTCTCAAAATAAAGATTATCTCAAATACTTAAATATGTATTCCAAACATACAAGAACCAATATGAGTTTGCACGTGTTAAGTGTGTGTTCCATTTCAACTAAAATGTTGAACGAAGAGACCAAGTACATGGGCTTAAACATTGTTCTGTTTAAAAAAATGGGTCTGTGAATTTGTACAGATGTTCGCTTTCATTACATGTCAATATTGTACAGAAGGTGCTCAATTCAGAAAAAAATATGTTAGTTCCATAATTATTAGAATTCAGTATACATTATCTGATTTTTTCTCAGGTAAGAAGTACAATAAATAACATTGAACTACAACGCGTTGTGAATTGAACTAAGAGCAGGACAAGCATCACCTCGAAAGTTCGGAAGTTAATTCTCAAAAATTTCAAAATAATGGTAAATACGTCACAATATCTGATGTCCTCAAGTGGTTTTCTACCAAATTGCAAAAAAAAATGTTGTAAGCAACTCGATATATTACAACGCTTCATTACAACAATCGTCGAAATTAACCAACTCGGCAAGCCTCGTTGGGTAAATATGCGATTCGTTCTTTAAAAATCATCGTTCTCCAACTTGTTACGTTAACTACTATTCTGCAGATGAAATGGCTTGAGCTACAGTTAGTACGCGTGTTTCAGTAATTTTCTTTCGTAGAAGTTACTGGAATCTCTCAAATGAAGCATAAAGATCATCTCTAGGACTAGGACTAGGACTTTTATTCATTTTTGTATATCTACTTTTAAGACTACTTCTATTGGATGATCCACTACTGGAACACGACGGCACATACTGATGAAAAGGAACTATTTTTTTTGCGAAAACCTAATTATTTATATAATTTTTTGATCAGATAAAAAGCACAGGGTGGCCAACAGATTTGCATTTTAAAATTCCCGCTTTTGTCCCGGTTTTTTGTTTTGCTAATCATACCTTCAACTCAATTTAAATCTCTTTTTTTTCATGAAAATGAAGGGACCTCTAAGGCAAATAACTTTGAGGTAAAAATGAAACAATGCCACACGTGTAGAACCACCTTATTTATTCAACACTTAGTCGTTTTGTTAGAGAATTGCTCTAATACCTTTATGAAAACGTTTGAGTTCCAAAATCCTTTAAATGAATTTGTTTAATTTTGACTCAAAACATTGAGTCAAAAAAGTGAAAGAAAAGTTAAAAAAAAATATTCATGAGAGTAGTGGAAAGATTAAAAAATTATTTCGAAATACAGTTATGTAGTGAGAAAAGTGAAACATTTTTAAAATGCATAGTGTAATACACAAGAATAAAAAATCAAAGCATTTCATGTTACTTGAATGACAATATATTCAAACATAACGACTTTCCATAATTTCAGATTTGTAGATTTATAGCTCGAAAATGTTCGTTCAAAACGATTTTCCCGGTTACCATCTACAATTTTCGGTTTTCCCGTCTTTTTTTCGGTGGAATCGAATTTTCGCATTTTACCCGCTTTTCCCGTTTTCCCAGTTCTGTGTTCACCCTGAAAGCAGATATTTAACATATCAACTAAACTAGAGGCGATCTATCCGCAAAAAATAGCTGTTTTTTCTTAGCTAGCTTCTTGATGGTGACCTCAGAATGCAAAATGAGCGGTGCGCCAATGGTGAAAACATATTTTTCCTCTTTAATGAATGTTCGAATCCTCTGAGCAGAATCTCAAATAGAGAAACTTTAAAGTAGATGGAGTACCGTGTACCTTTTAATTCCGCTCCTAAATGCTTATCTTTGACAGATACGCGTATTTCGACTACCACTTGCAGTCTTCTTCAGTGTCAGTGGATACGAGTAACTGACACTGAAGAAGACTGCAAGTGGTAGTCGAAATACGCGTATCTGTCAAAGATAAGCATTTAGGAGCGGAATTAAAAGGTACACGGTACTCCATCTACTTTAAAGGTTTTCTCTATATTTTTCCTGATAAATTTCATGTTGGCGGCCATTTTCATATGAAAGCTACATCCTTCCTACCGACGATGCTACTAAGTTTGCTTTGTGTTTCGGAGGATACTTGAAGAAATACCTTAAATTTATCGCAAAATTAGCTTCCCTGAACAACGTTTAACTAGGGTTTTACGAGGGTTCTACTAATATGAATTAACCAGAGCGCATCTCCTCTAGTTTTGGCCTATTCTAGAAAACTAAAACAAAAATTGAAATTCTAACGATATGTGATGATGGTGGCCAGGTTTCTCAACCATAACAGACACAACTTTTTTTTCTACAAGATAGAGTGCAAAGACAAGTTATAAAGTAGAACATATTAATATAATAGAGTTTTTTGAGATTTCATTTTTAGAATGTTTGATTGTGTTTGAACGTGAAGTAATGTATAAAGCAGACTTGGAGAAATATATGATTAAACACAAAATAATCGGGAACATTTGTTCACAAAAAAGTTTGAGGTTTCTTAAAGCAAGGCATCTAGAAAGTTTGAACGGTTTTTGGGAGAGGTTTCAAAATTTCAGTCAAATATATGGCTTAATTTTAAAATCAATTGTCGCTCTTAAAAGATATCAATTGACATTTGCTTTGGATTTAAATATATTTCGCTATGATTTTGTATTGTAGTTTTGCGTTGGATCTTTTAGTGAATTTCAGAATTGACAACTTTTTACAGGCGGCTCTCAAACTCATTTCATCAAATAAAACAACAAAAATGCTGGTTTGGACGCATGAACTTTCGTCACTATTATTCATAAATTATTGACCCTAAATGAATAAGGATATTAACTAACTGTCTTTAGAAAATACGGTAGGGGTAAACCGCACCTAGCGCAAAATTTAATTTTGAAATATTTTACTTAAAATCATAAAATCCTAAACTGTTTACTGTGTATATTATGTTTTGTTCGGGTCGGAAATGTCGATTGATTTCTACAGGGCGTTAAGATGCTCGAGGGTATTTATACAACTCAAATGTAGATGTAGATTGATGTCAAACAGAATGTTGAGATGCACCTGATCTATGTGGACTATGGTCAAGGGCGATTAAGCTCAACAATTTCGATTTATATCAAACAGGGAGTTAAGATGCAGCTGATCTACGTATGATACGGTGATATAACTCCAGGGCGTAGATACCACTTAGAATTAGCAACTGACGACGAACAGAGCGTGGAGATGCACCTGATGTACATAGGATAAAGTCAAATTACACACACTTACATCTCGAAAAGATCTGTGTAGAATGAAGTCAAATTACTCCAGGGCATTGATATAGCTTGATCGAATGATGACATATAAGGCGTTAAGATTCATATGATCTACATGGAAAAAGGTCGAATTTCTCCAGGACGTTGAAACAGCTCGCAATTTTCAATTGATATCCACCACCTGTTGATACAGCTCGGAAATTACGATAGTTTTTTTTACAGGGTGTAAGGATACTTCAGAACTCGCAAAGATCTATGTGAGATAAACTCAAATTACTCCAGGGTGTTGATACAGCTGGATTGATTCATGTCATATAGGGCCTCAAGATGCATCTGATCTACGTGAAATAAAATCAAAATACTACAGTGCGTTGATAAAGCTTGGAGTTTTCAATGATGTCCTCGAGGGCGTTGAGATGGATTTCATCTAGATAAGGTCACTCCATGGCGTTGGTACAGCTTGGAAATGTTGATTATTTTTCTACAGGGCGTGAAGATGCTCCAGATCTCGCAAAGATTTATGTGGAATAAACTCAATTTAATCTAGGGCGTTGATAAAGCTTGATCGATTTATGTTATACAAGGCGTTAAGATGTAACTGATCTACGTGGAATAATGTAAAATTACTTCAGGGCGTTCAAAAACTTTGTTATTTTCAATTGATGCCCTATAGGGCGTTAAGATACACTCACTTGACCTACATAGGAAAAAGTCAAATTACTCAATGGAGACGATACAGTTCGGAAATGCTCCAGGTCTTGCAAAGATAAATGCGAAATATAGTCAAATTACTCCAGGGCGTTTATACAGCTGGATCGATTCATGTCATACAGGGCGTTAAGATGCATCTGATCTACGTGAAATAATGTCAAAATACTCCAGGGCGTTAATAACGCTCCGATTTTTCAATTGATGTTCCACAAGGCGTTGAGATGCACTTGAACGCCATGGCGTTAGGCGTTGATACAGCTCGGAAATTTCGATAGATCCTCTCCAGAGCGTAAAGATGCTCCAGGTCTCGTAAAGATCTATGAGGAATAAACTCAAATTACTCGAGGGCGTTGAAAAATCTAAATAAATTGATGCCTTACAGGGCGTTCAGATGCATCTGGTCTACGTAAAATAAGGTCAAAATACTCCAGGGTGTTGATGAAGCTTGTAATTTGCTATTAAAGTTTTACAGGGCATTAAAATGCACCTAATCTACATGAACCAAGGTCGACATATTCCAGGGCGTTTATTAAGCTTGGAATTTACAATTTATTTCCTACAGGGCGTTAAGACGCATCTGATCTACATAGTACAAGGTCAAACTACTTCAGGGCGTTTATACAGCATGGAATTATTAAATGATGCCTCATAGAGCGTTCAGATGAAGCTTATCTATGTGAGACAAGGTCAAATAATGTCAGGGCGTTGATACAGGTTGACAATTTCGATTGATGTCCTATAAGGCGTTAGGTTGCACCTGATCTACGTTAAGCAAAGTCAAATTACTTCTGGTCGATGATACAGCTTTAATTTTCAATTGAAAGGCGTTTAGAAAAAATCTATGAAAAGCTTCTTAGTCGTCGACTAAGCGCGACTAAGCAGGACGACAGGGCTGCGCGTACTATCGGCTGATCAACGGAATTCAAAAGATGAGGAGCTTTTAAAATTATCGACACTACCATAAACTAACCAGAGTTCTTATGAATGAAACACGACATGACCGATAAATCTTTCGAGTATGTACTGCGCTAGTTCTCACTCTGAACGGGAGCCGGTCACACGATTAACTGTAACTGTAATATATATTACTCAATAAAATGGAATTGAATTTCTCGATTGCATTCCGGTAGCCAATATTCACAAATTTATTCATTAACACTTCAATTATCTCGCTGTTGTATTTTGAAATACACTGGCTTTTCCTTTACTGCACCTACGTTCTGACGCTGTGGCTCGCGCGACATTTGAAAATCCTTTTGAACCGCAGTTTTTTTTTTGTTATTCGTGAATGGTATGATGCTGGGTGTGAACAGTATTCTGGAAGCGTTCCAAAGAATTTAAAACTGAAAACAGAACTGACGTCTTCGAAAACAAATTAGATTGAGGGGAAACACTTTTTTTTTAATTTCATGGCTTGCTGACCTGATCAAGCATAACTAACCTGCCAGCTGTCACCCTTTTTTTCCAATATGGCGGAATGCTCCATTTGACACATCGAATTACCTCCCTTCTAAACACCTTGGTCTGAACGAAGCTGGATGAACTTCCTATTCTTGTATGCAATTTGTCGGTATAATGTCGTCAAAATCATAAAGAATCATGTTTCTAAATATGTTTCAAAATAGTTTTGGGCTTGAAAATTTGTGTTTTTTCTATGAAAATAAAATTATCCCAACACATCTAAAACCCCAATTGTGTACCGATCCCAAAACTCTAGGCAATTTTGCGACGCAGACGCATCATGATAACACACATTCAGCAGCCACTAAACAAAAATAAATAGCAATCCAAATCCCCACATTGGTGTTGCATAATACGCTTGCAGTTCGAGCGCTCTTATCACCTTTTGAAGTTTGTTCGGTTCATCTTGGGTTCTTCCGTAGCTTGTTCGTATATTCTTGGACAACAATATCAGAGCGGAAAAAGCCAATCGTACCGTTTTGATTGAATAATTCAATGGGATTGTTCTCGATAATTTAGGAAATTTCCACAACTTTTTCCTTTGCAGTTAATTTATGAGTAATAAAAATACATACATTTTCTCATACCTAGAACCCAGGGTATTAGTAATGTTTCTTCTTCATCACATCTGTTAAAATTTTTTGGGTGCAGCGAAACTACGAAAATATTATCGATCCGTTTGTCAATTTTGACAACGCGTAGAAGAAACATGTCTTATCCCTAACCAAAGTAAGCACCTCAGACTCAATTTTGTTGAATATCGCTTTTTGATTTTCAATTATGTATAAAGTTTCAAATACCTGATCTACCTGATGATTTTCAATTATGTTTAAAGTTTCAAATACCTGATTTACGCGCCGAAACAAAAGTAAGCAACTAAAACATGCGCAGGATGGTTTTTGTCTTTACCTACTTCTGTGGGGACGGACCTAGTGTAGTGGTTAGAACACTCGCCTCTCACGCCGAGGACCTGGGATCGAATCCCATCCCCCGACATAGTCACTTATGACGTAAAAAGTTATAGTGACGACTTCCTTCGGAAGGGAAGTAAAGCCGTTGGTCCCGAGATGAACTAGCGCAGGGCTAAAAATCTCGTTAATAAAGTCAAACCAACCAACCATTTACCTACTTCTTTTTGTTCATCACTCACATTACCCCACCTCACTGATGAATAAAAGATGGGTCATGTTTCGGAAGATTTGGAAATTTAATATGCCAATTCTGATTTGCTATTGCCTAATAGCTGTAAAATTTGTTAAGATTTCAATAAAAATCAAATAAACGTCAATTTTGAGTATCCAAAATCGATTTTGCGAAATTTAACCTCACACTTATTTGTCAATACAATTTCAAAACTGCATTCTTTTTTTAAATTTAATTTCACCCTAAAAATATTATTACATAAAATACCTTTTACCAATTACTTAGACTTTCAGAAAGTTTATTTTTCTAGCGTTGAGCCAGAAAATGACCAAATAATACTTTTTTTTTTCTCGTTCAAAATTTTACCATTCATTGGTAGTAATGATTATACTGAACCAACTACAATGTAAATTGAATTTAATAAAAAGAAATTTACGGTTAAACTGCAAAGTATTAGCTATGTCCCGTCTAGCCATATGTCTCGTAGCAAAAAAAAACAACGATTTGTATTGGTGAAACAACCATTTCAAGTGTACATATGTATTCAAACATCCGAATCCCTGGGTGAAATGCGTTCGCAGACTCTGCGTGTCATCGTCGAAATTATGTTCCTTTTGTTCGCACCATCAAACGGATCAACATCGTGTTTGATTTGGTGTCTGCGACCAGCCAAAAGGATGAAATTGTTCCTCGGGGGCCGATTTGTTTCACAAAGTAGCTGTTACCCAGCGACATCCGAAATAAGTGGTTGATTGACTAACAAGCGTATTGTACCATTTGCTAGTATACTGGCTTTTGATTCGAGTTCAACGAATTCGTCCAGCCTATGAAGATAAAAGGCCGTTAGATAGCTTTATAACAAAAGCAAGACAAGGAAATCGATAAAATTTTATGCCCGTGTTCACTTTCGATCATTTAATACGTTTTCTAATTCGTTATCTTCAAAAAAGCCCTCCAAAAAGCGTATTACGTGAGCATGTTTTCCCATAACGGCATTATAGACTTGGCAACTTCATCAGCAGATATAAAACAACACTCGTAAAGCGGTGCACCTGACTGCGTAACCGTTTTGCTCTTGATGCTCCCGAAGAAGACGCGACGACCAGCTCCACAGAGGCCCATTACAATGTTCTACTGATTTCTCAGAAAAATATGCTCGGAAAAATGTAAGGCACCGTGTAAGTCCACGACCCGGCCAACATTCTGTTTGCTGTTCATGTTTCTCTTTTGCTTTTGTGTTAATGTTTTCGTTGAGAGTCAAAAAGCGCTTTTACGATTTTTCACACCACACCCGATGAGTTGCCACTGTACAGTGGGACGAAACTAAAAATAGACCGTGGTTTTTGTCTTTGGGGCATTTCTGCATCTGCTGATACGGAGTCCAGATAGTCTCAGCGGTAAACGCGTTGCTATTTAGCAAGACCAAGTTGAGGATCGGGGGTTCAAATCCCACAGGTCGAGGAGCTTCTCGTGAGCCCAGACTAATGAGGGGTAGGGGGAGGAATTGATGATGCATTTAAAGCTGGCCCACAATAGACCTTATATACCCCTGCATCTACGCCAGTTTATGCGGGTAGAAATAGGAGTGAGATAATTTTATGCGGAAAGGCTCGCTTTTGGTTAGCAGACTGGCTGTGAATAAGACGTAAGAAAAGGCGTACTATAATGATGGAAGAATGGGAGCGTAGGGAAACGGTTCATTGTCCGTCTCTGGTTCTAGCGATTGCTATGAACGAATAGTTTAAGTGTTGATAGACATTGGCAGAAAGAAACAAGTGAAAGATACAACTACAAAGTACAAGGAAAAGGACGGGCCTGGAATCGTACCCATGACCTTTTGCTTATGAAGCAGAAGCGGTAGCCATTAAACCACCAACCCCGTCTGGTCTAACCGAAAATTATTTTTCATTATTACTCAGGATGTCATTTAAAAAAAGTTCTAAATACACCTAAAAGCAAAAAATCCGTTAGGAGATTTTGACTGTCTATTTTTAAAATTGTCCCACTGTGCGCCGCTGCCGATGTAGCAATTCATCATCCGAAGAAACGGTTACGACTGACTTCAACTCAACCCACTCGGAGAAAGGTAGGTAAGTGCAGGTGAAGCCCTCGAACAAAGAGAGAAAAGTGTTTAAGAAGGCCTACCGTACAGCAAATTAACAACAAGCACCACAACAACACGAAGTCGTTAAATTCAATTCAAAGCACCGAGTTTCGTTCTCACACCTTACCGGCTGAATTGAATTGAGTTCTGCGGGGAGAGTTATGGGTCCGTAGAAAGGGACTGATGATGAACCGAAGCTCCCAGTTTCACAATGGTTCACGTCACGTGATGCAATGGCCGGAGGGGAAAAATCTCAATTATCTACCAGGCCTTTTGATCTATTTCAGTTCGGTAGAATTACGTTCTTCGGAGATTCTTGCGGACTGCAGACCTTGCTTGGCACCGTAGAACCATTATGGCACGTGCTTTATTGTTGAGCGATTTCCATTGAATTTTGATTTGATGACCTATGATGAAATTATGACATAGGAACCTATTATTGAATTTATTGTGGACATTGTATTGAGTCAGTTAACAAAAATTGAAGTGGATTGATAGAATAAAGAACAACTTGGATCTCTCCATGATTCACATTGACAAGGGGTGTTTTTTTTAGACAAATTGTCTAACTGACGCATATTATGCCCAGATATGAGCTTAATAGCTTTTGAAATCCCCCTACTCTGGATTTGACTAAAAATTCTCCTAAATATTTTCACTCAATACGATTGCCAGCATTTCATGAGTTTTTGTTATATTAGAGAAAACCCTTCAGGTAGCTCTAGCGTTCAATATCCGTTAGCCGAGGTGAAACAGCCTCAGGCAAAATTTTGTTAATAAAGATAATAGTAATCCCCTGACACACTTAAATTATTTTACCGACCACATCAAAACGAATCACCGGAAACCCAACAGCTGAGAATTCGCTAATTTTCAATACCGTATCTAGGTACCATAAAATGGGATTATTTTGATAATGCGGATTACTTTGATTGTAAGGGACTCACAAGATACTAAACGATATAACATAATGTCTGAAAATCAGTTGAGCAAAACGAATGCATAAGTAAAGAGTGTTAGTATGACACTTCATGTCAGAACTATATTCGTTAGAAGCGGTAACATTTAAAACTTCATATTCGAATATCAAAAAATCGATGTGATTTTAGCATTCTAGCAACCCTTACAAACAATCTGATCTACGATCATTATTTGATGAAATTTTTAAGAGTTCGTCGCTTATCCTGGATAGCCAAGTCATAGTAGAACATGAATGCGGTCTCAAATATCTTAGCGATAATATTTTTTTCAAATTTTGGGCCATTTTTTCGAATCGAAGTCAGAAATTTCAATATATGTAATGTAAAACACCTAAAGGTATGCAACGCACTATTGTTCCGAGATATTCATTCTGTTCTGTCCGAAATATTTTTTTTTATTTCATAAACGTTAGATTTAATTTGAATTCAATGTTGACTTGAATATGAATAGAAATCTTTTCAGAAATATTAAAGCGTTCTTAGTTCAAACATGCATGATAATCACCTTTATAAGCCTGTGTGAAATGATATAATTTCACACAGGCTCATAAAGATGATTATCATCCATGTTTGAACTAAAAACGCTTTTGTAGGTTATTTTTTTTATAAATTCTTCAATGTTATGAACAAAATTTAATTCACATTCTACATTAACATCCTCCAATCAAGATCCATTTGCATTGATGCCAAACTGTAGTTTGGATGTCGATTTTCATGTATTTACATACCCAATATCAAAATTACCCCAAAACCGAACATTGACTATATGAAAAAAAAAATTCGGTTAATTCAAAATGAACCGTTATGTTATCTTTCAACTGCAATCGACAACTGATATACAAGTTCTTGTTTTAAAAATATAAAATAGAAATCTTCAAAGCAGAATGCAGAAATACTCAGCTTTTCTTCCGAAAAACTATCAAAGCTACCCCGTTTCACGGTACTTATTAAACTGAGATTTTGGTAAGCCAAATGTTTTACCATGATCTTTGCAAACATTACTGAGATTCGGTAAACGTTCATCGAGATTTGGTAAATTTTAACTGAGACCGAAAAAAAATCAAATGGAATACCTCATCACTAGATAATTGAGTTGTATATCAGGTCTTCATATTTAATTCAAATGGTGGAAAATCAAAAATAAGTCAAGTTACAATAGGAAAAGTGTACCAGTTATGGCTATAGTGGTTCCCTATTTGGCCATACGTGTTCTCTCGAAAACTTTCTTATTTTCAATATTTTTGAAAGTGTGTGTTTTTTTAAGACACCGACACGTTAATGCTTCCAGTGGACGATTTGTCCTTTGAAGGAAGCACCACATTAGACAACGGACTAGCATGCAACGCCCAGTGCCACAGTCGAAATACATTTCTAACGAAAAGTTTACCGGCCTGAAGCGGGAATCGAACCCACACTCCTTGACGCGATGCGGCTAAATGCTTGGTAACACTAACCGCACGGCCACAAAGTCCACTAATTAGATATACTTGATATCAAACTACTTAAGGCTAAGTAACCCGTCATTCGTTTTGGCATCAATGATGACTTTTCAGCTAGCATTTCAAAGTGATAAAACTCAGTCTTGATAGTTTATATTGACTTGAAAAAGTATCACTGTACGCGCTGACATGCATAAAGTATGGTGATACTTTTTCAGCTGTGTCAGTGAAAATCCAACTGATTTTCTTTGATTCGAAATCGTGAGATGAATAAGCAACAATCATCAACGACGCGTACAAATTTCAATGACGGCCTACTTCGCCTTAAACAAACAGAATGATTAAAACTTTAAAGATTTTCAAATTATCACGTATGGCGAAATAGGGAACCCTTATGTTCATAACTGGTACAACTACCCTACTCAGTTTGGTAAGTGATTTTATGGGTTTCCTTTTTTCTTTTGATCGGGTACCGTAGTTAATTAAATTGTGCAAAGAATGGGATTCAGCACCCCAGCACCAGTTTTGAGTAATATAATTGGACCAGATGTGTTTTGCTCCAAAGCGAGACAAAATTTCACATTTTCAAAGATGTTTGCACATTTTACTATTATGCAGTGAAAAATATGTCGTAAAGTGTAACATTTAACACCAAAAGTACAAAACAAAAATGATCTCATCAATTCCAATATTTTCCCAGAAGCTACGAGCTAAAAGTTCACCTAACAATTTAGGTCAACAATCTTTTATACGATTCCGGGAAATGATTATTACATAATACAAAGAAGGTCTTATGAATAAATGTCAATGGATTTCAGGTTGAATCGTAAGATGAATTTTCATAATTTCAGGACAGCATTCACACATGGTTCTTTACGATTTGCAAAGAACGATATTCTGATGTAATCCTGGACATAATCTAACAGGATCCTGAGGATTATAACAGAATATTGGGAGTGATCCCTACGTCATCCTGAGCAGGGTAGTGATTAAATAAAATAACAGTGAAGTGAAAATTTTTGGTAAACGCAGCTTTGTTCAAAATATCTAAAATTCACGAATGTGATACTTTTTCCTAAATGTCGTCTCCCCGAACGCTAGTTCCTCGAATTACAATTCCCCGAATAGGGGAAGTGGTGGTAAAATGAACAGGGGTGGTAAAAAGAACACCGTGCCTTTTACCGAGAAAAAACAAATTTCGATGATTTTTATTACGCACGGACGATTTAGAGCATAAATCTGATTGTTCGAGTTGATACGTAAATCAATTGAAGTAAAATATGAACGAAAACAAAGATTTTAGAAAACTGCGTTTGAAAATGAAAATTGTCGTAACTTTTAGTACGGAAGTCTTGAGGTTTTTCAGTGAGATGAATATCGTTATGATATGATGTCAAATCTGATACCTTTAGAATTCTTTTTGAATGGGTTTCAATCATTAATGGATGTGTTTTCGGTGGGGCAATGAAAATTTTCAAAAATATTTGGTTTGCTCACTTTTTTGGCATGGTGTTCGTTTTACCACCAACCGCTGTTCATTTTACCCACATAGTGCAGGTAAAATGAACATTTGCATCGCATTTTGATAGCGATGAAAATATGTGAAAATTTAGCTATTTTAGTCTGAGTCCACGTCGTTGCTATAGATTACATCCCTATTTTTGATGTTGTGCGATAGAACTATACAAATTTATTGTTTTTCTATCAGAAACAAGATGATTTTCTGAAGGTGTTCATTTTACCACCCCTTCCCCTATCTCATTTCCCCAAAACACTGCCACGCACAGTCAGGAGCGAGAAAGCCGTTTCTATAACCAAGCCGAACGTTTCGATTTCCAGTGCCCATTCTGCTTCTTCGGCGAGCACTAAGCGAAACAAAAAACGACAACTGATTGAGTCGCAACCGATTCTGAAAGCCGAAAGCAGCCGACTGCAATACCGAATGATTGTTTACATTCTGATTCTGTTCGAGTGCCATTCGGACTTGAGTGCTGATGAGCGTTCACTGAATGGCAATCCACACCACGGAATGGTTCAGTGAGTGGGAATCCTCTCAATCAGTTAAATGCATTCGGTGAATGCGTTCACTCGTGCCTCGCAGATACAAGTCTATTGGTTTTTACTTCTATTTGTGTTCCTTCCGATTCTGGCTTTTACACAATCGATTTCGACGCTTTCATGCTACACTCCACCCAGTACGGTTCAGCTATCACTGAATGTTCAGGAGCAGCAGATGTTTTGCTATTTTTTATCGGTGGCGTTCGAGTGAGTGAGTGAATTATCCCATGCTTGCTCATGATACCATTGAACGCTTAACAATTTTTTTGTATATGGGATCATATGTTTCATGAGTGAGATCTGTAAATTAATTATAAATCAAGATTTGAAATAAATATCATAGCAATCGTTAAAAGAACTGTTCTTATTTCGGAATTGGATACAAGTTAAGGCTAAGTAGCCCGTCATTCGTTTTGGTAGCCTTGTTGACTTCACAGCTTTCAATTTCAAAGAAATAAAGTCGTCAGTCGTCATAAGTAATATTGATTCGGAAAAGTATCACCATGTGCGCTTACATGCAGAAAGTATGCTGATATGCTGATACTTTCTCAGCTATGTCAGTGTAAGACCAATTGTTTTTCATTAAATGGCAATCATTGGATGAATTAGCCACAATCACTGATAAAAATTTCAATGACGGCCTACTACGCCTTAAGCGAAATCAGATAACATGTTAACGAAAAATGTTTATTTTTCAGCGCCCTTGAAGTTTAGTTTCATAATTATTAGAGATGGTCAGGTTTCAGTTTTTTCAAATCCGAACCCGACCCTTACCCGGCTTATTTTATTTCTTCAAACCCGGATCTGACCCGGACCCGAGACCAAAATTGTAAAGCAAACCCGGACCAGAAAAAATGCCTCTGTTCAAACCCGATCCGACCCGAAACCTGAAATTATTTGCAAGAAAACCTCGAGCTAAACCCGAGTTCTCAAAAATGATAAATTCATCGTTTCTGATGCATAGCGAAGTTTTTAGGTTGTTATTCTCTTTACAATTCTCACCAAGCCCGACCCAAACCCGACTTTTTTCATGCCCACCCATCTTTAGTAATTATTATTGCGTTGCTAAGTGAAATTCATTGAATGACTTGTGAAAATCAGTAATGAAATTCTTCATTAAAATAAAAAAATAGAACTTAAAAATTTCAACAATAATCGTTGTGGCGCCAAACCATTTTTTTTTCTTATGAAATTGTTAGGGCGAAGTAGGTCGTCATTGGAATTTGTACGCGTCGTTGATTATTGTTGCAAAATCATGTCACATTTTCGAATTGAAGAAAATCAGTTAGTATTTCACTGCCGCATCTGAAAAAGTATCAGCATGCTTTTTGCATGTCAGCGTGTTACTTTATCGGATGAATATGAAATATGAGAACTGATAATAAATCTTCGAGCTGTTTAGTAGAATACCTATAAGTAGATGAAAAAACCGAATTTAGTACTATACCATTTAATTCCACTAGAGTTTGTATCCTTTGACAGATACGCGTATTTCGACCTCAACTGTAAGGTCGTCTTCAGTGTCGTGTACTAGACTCGAGTCTAGTACACGACACTGAAGACGACCTTACAGTTGAGGTCGAAATACGCGTATCTGTCAAAGGATACAAACTCTAGTGGAATTAAATGGTATAGTACTAAATTCGGTTTTTTCATCTACTTATGATGAGGACTGAGTTTTATCAATTTGCGAACAACAATGCCAACATCTCTGCCAAGACGAATGACTGGACACTTAGTCTTAAGTTTATTTACTTTACCTCAGTGTTGTATAGTATCAAACGCACTAGTATCTAAATTATTGATTTCAGTTGACAAATTGCATAACGATCAGTTCTGAAGTGGAGTATAATTTTGCATGTAATTGAAAATCCTTTTTTTATATAGTAGGTAGACAAAAACATAAAATCCACGAAACTGACTTCATTTCTGTTGAACCTTGATTGGAGATTGTGAATAGAAAACATGAATTTCATTGTATGCATTAAAATACCTACATAACTAAAAACACTCTTTAACTCTCTCTCTAGTATTTTTTTTAGCGAAAAATGCTTTCCGTTAAAATATTTATGACTGAAAATAAGACTTCGTGGACGAATAACATCGTGTCATGGGGTGTGGGTTTGATTCCCGCGTCAGCCATTGAAACTTTTTGTTCGATTTGCCACTGCAGCATGCTTGTCCATTGTCTAATGGAAAGTCACAGTCTGTTCAGTCAAACGGCTGAAGATACGACAGGGAAATCTTAGGAAAAAGTCTGATGTTTTACTGAACTGAGTAAGCTATCGAATAATTATTTCATCAAGATGATATTTGCTTAGCACTCCCAGTCCAGGCTCAGAAGCTAATTTATCTTTATTTGATAGCGAAATAATTTCAGTTCGTATGTACGCAAGTCATGCAATGCTGTTTATTGTAGGAAAAAATACTATTTTTAACACATTTTTCGAAAACTTATTCAAACAGTCTCTAGTCAGAAAAATAAACAAATTTGGTTTATCGATACACGTAGACGAAAATATTCAACACGTTCTGCTATCAACCAACTAAATTTTTCACTTTTCGAACGTTCAATTTCCAGGTTTACAAAACGAGGATTCTCAATTTTCGTAAATCAGTGGCGTAACCACGGGAGGGGTTTTAGGATTGAAACCCCCTTCAGAGCCAAATTCAAGAACAATTTTTTGATATGAAACGACATACATACATACATACAGATTAACTCTTTGCCTTTCGAATGCGGCTTAGAAAGTTTCAATTGGACGTGTAACCACAGAGATATGGACTGAACACTTTTGTATGTTTCTGAGGGGGTGAACCCAAACTTTAGCACGGGAGTGTATTAAGAATGTAAAACTCGAATATATGTTTTGACTTTCCTTTAATTCAAAACTTTTTTTTTCCATGCAGTATGAATGTTTAAGGCTATTGTTCAGTATAGTCAATAGATCGAAAAAGTTCTTTTGACATTTATCCCGTCATTATCTAAACTTACTGTAGATAGTACAGTTTGAGTTAAAAAATAAAGGTATATAAGATTTGAGGCATTTTACTTTTCTTTTTTTATTGTAATCTTCTTGCCTCATATGAGTGCCTCTTTTGCATTTATTCAAATCTCAAACCAATATATATTTCTTATTTTCAAAATACCGACGATTACATCATTGAGAACAAAAGATTAGCTTTCCATTAGACTAGATAAAGTTTCAAAATTGTGCTAATAAGCTATGTTTTGAACCGGCATTAGGGTGATGTCCATCCTCCAGCCACCCTACTCATCGATTTCAATATTGCTGTACTAGTTTAATAGCTATTAAGTCATAAATTAGTCTCACAACGATATTTGCAATTACTGTAAATACTTGAAGTAAATGATATTTTTTTGAAAATTATTAGAAAAGGTACAATTTGATTCGAATCGTTGTTTAGAAATAAAATCTCATAATGAACATTGTAGTTAAAGGACTTCTGCATGAATAAATAAGTGCTTCTAAGCACAATATTTATAATTTATAATATACTATGAGTATTTTGAATAGATGACTCATGACCTCATTATTTGTTTTGTACCGTACCTAAAATAACCCGCAAGCTGAGCGCACGAACGAAACTCAATCATGGCTCGTTTCATTTAGTAGGAAGTGAATAAAAAAACGAATACAAAAATCAATGATTGACAGGTTTCACAGGCTTGAAATAAAATCTGATTTGCATCCAACTGGCGTTAAATGACGAAGCTAATGCACGCTTGTTGATGCATCGATTAGGGGAAGATACCTCAACTTTTACCTGCCGTGTATAAAAAAGCATTGACTCAATTTATGACATGTAAGATGTTCGCTGTGACAATAAGTTGAAAAGACAAATCCTACAGATAAAAGGTCAAGAGGAGAATAAGTTGAAGAGTAAAATAAGAAGTAACATTAGGTCGGAACTCTGAATTTAAAGAAGAGAGAATTATCTACGATAAATGCATAATGGTTTCTATTTTCGACTTTTCGTTTTGCTACCTTCAATAAGAAATAATGTTTACATGTAAACAAACTTAAAATTACAACAAACTTCAGTTGATTAAAAGTTGATGAAAATACGAAGCGTTATGATCCTCTCTCCCCTTTGTACATTTCGTAATCAAGGACCATGAAATAGCACATTGATGATCCTTTATCCGTGATCCGTTTGAAAATCCCTGTTTGCAGTTTCGTTTTACTTCAGTAATGTGTAATAGATCATTAATAGGACTACACAGCTTCAAAGCGCAAAGGCACACTTATTTTCGTAAGCGATATCGCAAAAAAATGCTTTGATATTAGTTACCATGAGCAGGGTAACTATATACTGTAAACGAATCATTATAATGGATTGTGGATATAATTCTAGAAAATCTCGCATGAAAATGCCTGGACATATTAATCTAAATGATGCAGTTTGATGTAATAAAATATGTGTGGCAGATAAACGTGTGTGAGAACGCAACGCAGTTAAGCTTTTTTTTATCGATTATAGCCGATATTCGACATACGGTGCAGTGATAATCACCGTGAAGTGCGAAATATCCGGTTGGTTGGCACATGTATTAAATTCCCGTCTACCAAAAGAGGGGGTTTTGGTAATGCAACTGTCCAGCTTCGGCAATTGCAACCTTGGACAAGGGTGTTCTTTTTTTCTCGTTCCGAATTCAAATGTTCAATCAATCACATGTAATTTCGTATGCATCTGACGAATACGGGCGCGTGAAGAAATCAGCGAAATGCAAATAATTGGACAGTTTATTCGCTGCTCACAGCAACACACCCTCTCCTAGTGACGACGCAACGGCGTAAATGTGTGAATTGTTAGGGCGATTCGTATTACAAAAAAAGCTTGAAAATCCAATCTCCTCTATGTTCTTTACGATATTTATGATAAAAAAGAATTCTGTCAAATTTTCAGCCATTCTGGTGGGGATTTAAAGGTGGCCCAAAGACGTTGAAACAAAAATAATACTTTCAATACATTGTTTATGTTAGAATAATTTCCGAAACTTATTACTTAAACTTCGATGAACAAAGTAGTTCATGAAACCTTTTTGAGTTAATTGTGTTTGAAGCTTTTGCAGCAGTTTATTGGATAGAAATCCTACATAAAGCATAACAATAGCGCACAAATTGATGAAAATCTCTGTTTTCGTTTTTTGGGTTGAATTATCCTCATCAGGAATTTTTTTTCGTTGTGTTTCAAAGTTTTCGCTTTGAGATGATAAACTTGTATTTATATTACAGTACTTTCCTGATTAGAACATTTTCCCAAATTTCTTTATAGGAATTTCATATAAACCTACATAGTTTTTGGCCATTTTTGAAATCAACACTGAAAATGCTCAGGATTGTAAGAAAGCTATGGGATATTGGATATTCAAACTTTTTTGTTTTGTAATTTGAACCGCCCTAATGAACCATAAGCCGCTTGAACTTGAAAAAAGCAAACGCTTCGGGCAAACAGTTCGATGCTGTTTTTTTTTGCGTCAGTTAGCACCCACCGCTGCTGCTTTCATTTTCATTCGAGAGACCTGAATGGTGGAACGCGTTAAAGCCGGATGGAGTTGACTTAAAGCCGCGCTTCCCTTTGTTCATGCGGAATTCGCGGTAATTTATAATTTGTTTGCATATGAGCCATGCATACGATGAACGGAAAATGTGATAAGAGTGTTAACTAAGGGATCGTTCATAAATTACGTCAGGCTCCAGGGGTTGGAAACGCGACGATCCATACAAAATTTTCAAAGTTTCCATTCGAAAAGTGTGACATAGGGAGGAGGACAATGCTTGGAAATTTCGCGTAACGTATTTGATAATCGAACCCTGAAACAGAAGATGTGCTACAAATCACAAATCCTAAATCCCAAATCCAAACTCTCAAAGAACGTAAATCTGAAATCGAAAATCGAAAATCGAAAATCGAAAATCGAAAATCGAAAATCGAAAAACGAAAAATAGGATTCAGATTCAGGATTCAGATTCAGGATTCAGATTCAGGATTCAGATTCAGGATTCAGATTCAGGATTCAGATTCAGGATTCAGATTCAGGATTCAGATTCAGATTGGGATTGAGATTGCACTTAGCGTTGGGCAAATTGGTCCAAAACATCGATGTTACTGAATCTATTTGAATTTGAACTGCTGAATCGAATACTTTACATCGATGTTTTTGAATCGATTCGAATCGGATGGAAGTTGAAATTTATGAAGTTTGAATTGAGACCAAATGCATTTCCATTCAATTTCAAAATATTTCACTCAAATCAAACTGAACTGATTTACTACTTCAAGGCTGGGTCAAAATTTGTTTCTTTTCCAACAACTCATTAAAAATATTTATTGGTTTCAACAAAATGAATCGAATCGAAAAATCGAATGAAGAGAATCGATTCACCCGATTTAAGATGCTCCAAACATCGCTTCAAAAAATCGATTAATCGGGATGAAAACATCGATTTTCGGAACATCGATTCAAAATCGCTCAATACTAATTGCACTGTGTATTATTTCGTTGATTTCATGCGCTTTTTGAATAGCGCTTAAACCGTTGATTTTAGCGATATTATTTGTTCGGAGAAGTTTCTTGGTATATTAAAGCGCATCTTCTGATGAAAAAAGTTTTGTGATCAATCCACCTAGCAGTGAGATAGAAAAACTATTTTTTCAAAACATTTAGATAGACATATGGTGTCTTCGGCAAAGTTGTAGAATTGGCAATTTGAAACAACTTTGTCGAAGACATGATTTTTCTATCTCTTATACTTTTTGAGATATATACCGTAACTTTTTTCCAAGAATTTTGACATTTTTTTGTGTTTTCTACAATATTTTTTGTCATGGAAAAACCCGTGTTTTTGCTGAAAATATCACCACGCTATCTTTTGAAGTAGCAAAATTATGTATGAATTACTCTTTTTTCCAGGGATAGTTTAGGCCCCTATAACTGCCTTCGGCGCAAAATGATTTTTTAACAGAAAGTACACACAACCGTATGAAAAAAAATCGTTAAGAATCATTATTATTCATAACTGTTTACTGAGATTTATATACCAAGAAACTTCTCCAAACAAACTATATCGCTAAGATTAACGGTTTGGGCGCTATTCAAAAAGCGCATGAAATCGACAAAATAATACACAGTGGATTGGAATTGGGATTGGTATTGGGTTTGGGATTGGGATTGGGATTGTGCATTTGCCCAACGATGAGTATGTGTTATTATTTTGAAAACTATTTTTATTGCTCCAGTTTGCCTGGGCTACATAACAATGAATTGAATCTCCGTATTCAAGAATTTACAGAGCTACAATTACTCACAAGTCAGTGATTGTTGGCTTTTTCGTTCAGATTGGACCAACTATGAATGCACAGTTCAATCGAGCGCTCATCCTCCTTCACAAAATATGTACACAGTGCTTATACGATTTAATAATATGCCCTCGCGTAGACAACTCGTATACCAGCAGAAAACTCGAATGAGTGCATTTTTGTTCGTTTGAATGCCCGACCGTATTCAAAATAGACCCGTATCAACCGATGGAAAGTTGAGATCCAAGATGCATCTACTACTGTGGTGATACAATAGCCAACGGTCAGTGTTTCTTCGCGCGAGTCCAGCGTAATAAAACAATTTATTGACCGTAAACTTAGGAACCGACTTATGAGATGCTACCGCGAATAGTGTCATAAATGCCACTGCTATAGTTGTATCAAACTTTTTAATTTTTATTATTGAACTAATTATACACGGAAATCGGTTGACATTTTCAACCCACCGCAATTTATCATCGCAATATCTGTTTTCCCATATCTAAAATAATGGCTTCCGTTTCGGAAGGTTCACATCTTAACGATTGTGCAAAACAATGGCAAACCAGATGACATTTCCGAGATTGATTTCTTTTTGCTCATCGTTTCACGTGGACAACCCATACCTATATAGATGATCTTTGCCATGCAAAGTCATACTGATGAGAAGCAACCGCTTAGTAAAAAGATTGCGGTATACGTGGTGGTCAATCTAAAAGCTATGCGATGGACTGATGTTGAGCGAGATGATTGGCGATTTGGGTGGGAAAATGCGTTTGGAAAACAATTATGATATTGCTTGCAGTATGGGTAATAATTAATGGTGGGCTTTCTTGAGTTTCATAATTACTTTGGAAAATTATCACTTTCATTATTATCAAACAATAAAAGTAGTATAACGTACAGATTTGCAGATCTATAAGGCGCTGTACATTGTAGAAAAATTGATCTTCAAACAAACATTCAGGTCAGCCATGTTGTATGATTGCCGGTGTACATTGTAGAAAAATTGATCTTCAAACAAACATTCAGGTCAGCCATGTTGTATGATGTACCTATAAGGACTAGCTGCTGTAATACCAGGAAGAGAGCTCTGCAGAGGATACAAAATAAAATTTTGAAAATGATTCTGAAGCTTCATCCCTGGTAGTACTTCATCCCTGAGTTACGTAGAATATCCAATGTTGAAACATTGGAACAAATGTCAAATAAAATAAATGATAATTTTAAACAAAAATCGTTGCAATCTTCTATTGCCATGTATAGTTGATCGAAAGCGAATTTACATGTAAAAAATCTGAAATGCTATGTAATATGTTATTAGCCAAATGTTAAAAGGAGCTTTATTTTAGCATAAATTAGTGTTGCCTAACACAAAGCACCTGAATACAAGAAATAAATGTAATGTTTTAAATAATACCAAAAAGAAAATAATAAGAAAATACAAGTAACTTTCCACCCTACTCCATTGCTTAGTAGAGATATCAAGTCTGTCGTATTTTGCATCTGGAAGTCTCAATGATATTTCCGGCTACAAGGCAGAAGTAATGATATACTATGAGAGCAAATCAAGAATCCATTGAGATTCGCTTTGCTTTCCAAAAATTTGACCAAAATCAACGTACCAAACATGCTAAATTCCACACCTCCAAAATTAAACTTCAAACACCATTGCCGAAAGCAAAGGTCATCATTCCAAAACAGCACTCACCATCCAGCCGTTCGGTACACAAGATCTAGCTTAACCCATCAAGATGAAAGATAGACATCAGCCAGCAAAAGTAAAGTGCAGCAAATAGTGAGAATTCGGTTCGAAAAATGGGGACACTCTCACACGTCGCAATTGTGCGGCTTTTTCTTCCCCCGACAGACAGACCGACCGCGAAGAAAGTCCATCTACTCCTCCAGTCGTTTCTCCGTTGACGGCATCCATCTGCGACAGCCACGCGCCAGCTTTATTACAGCTTTTAGTATAGGTTAGTGGTAGGTAGGTACCGTCATCCGGGGTCAAATTGATCTCTTTTAAAGCTAAGTGGCGGTCCTGTCATTTATTCTGTCTTCCATATTGATTCTACTCACCATTTCAAACTAATAAAACTTACTTACTTGATTGATATTCGAAAAAGTATTGAAATAGGTGTTATCGTACAAAAAGTATGCTGATACTGATGTTTATTTATTTATTTAACGGAAAATTTTGAAACAGGGAAAAGCCCAATACTGATGTTAAGGTGGCAGGATCCGTCATTGATTTCGGAATTTACAAAAGCAGTTTTTTCGTTCAAAATCAAGAATGTTTAGAGGAAAATGTATTCACTGTATGTTATTCTCCAACCGAAACACAGTGAACACATTTTCATCGCATAATTTTCAGTTTTGAACAGACTGCTTTTGAAGTTTCCATGATGATGATGATTACGATGACGGAGCGTTGATCGTTAATGGACTTCTATTCGTTGCTATGGTTGATCCACTCTGACTGTATACTTTTATCGATTTCTGTTGATCATCCAAAGTAAATTTAATACATATCTCTAGTAGTTAACATCATTTATCAAATCTGAACAAAAAGAAATGGAGCTAATATAGCTTTGTATCTCACGACAGGTTGATTCGCTTTTTCCAAACTGTTCACTTGGTCCACTGTGACTGAACAGCCCAATATCACCCAATATAACGGTACCTTCCTTCATCCCAGAGCGGATGAACTGGTCTCTACACATTGTAGTTTTTATACGAGATGGTGGGAGGCAAAGGAAGTAAGTAACGAAGTCCACGCGGTCACACGGCCCCGTTTGTTTGATTTCAAGCCCGTTTTCCGCTGTTTGTGAGATACCTACGCTAACTCCAAGAAACATTTCTTGCCGGGCACTTTCGGAGACTGTGCAGAGAGCAGTGCGAGTGTACTCAAGCTGGAATTTGCTTAAACTTAATACCTACCGGTGATAACGCTGCAATGTCACATATAGCTAGGTAGATAGATAGGAGAAAGATGCAATATTTCTTAAAAAGTTTGCTCGTTGCATCTTAATCCTGCTCGTGTGCTGTGCAGCCAGCGCAGACTTTCGTTCTCTTTGCAATTCAAATTTCTCACATGACTCTCTGAGGGCAAAAGTGCATTCCGGCTTCCGTTTCGTCGTCAGCATATTGCACTGCAATCGGGCAGAGTTGGGTAGGTGAGATCACGATCTTGACATCGTTCCCTTTGTCGCATCGTAATCTCCGGCAATATAGGTTCATTCGGAGCTATTCTAAAGGTTGTGCATTGACGTAGCCAGAGGGGGAGCACGGGGTGGATATCCTTCGATAATCGTCGACAGAACCCAACAGGGGGGCAAAACCCCTCCCCTACGCTCATGTTGATGTGAATCTCATTATATGTGGACTGCATTTGTGTGTTCCGGCTTAGTGCTATATGCTTCTCCGTGCGATACGCGAATATCCCCAAATCAACATTCACGTCTCGTTCCTCACGATGAAGAAGTAGGGTTCACACACAGAAGTATCATCGCTCTCGATTCAAAAAGTACCGCCTGGCGGGTAACAACAGCTGTTACGGCAGTTAGTAATCGAGGCGAGAATTACCATGATAATTGAGAGCAATCTACACGGTGCGCGTGGAGTCGAGTTGAGCGAGTCGGCAATAATTTACGAGATTTTTATGACACAGATTGGCGGAGCAGCATCCATGATTCTGATGGTAAGGTGGGGCAAAAGTTTATAGTGAAATAAACAATATTGCCAGGAAATCTATAACAGTTGAGAATGACTAAATACCACTTTTAACACATTGGCTGAACAAACTTGTGTCAAATAATCAACTCATTTTTAGTTATAATAGTTTCAAAATTCATTGTCCCAAACGAATTTTTGCTCCACCGGTGGGATGAGAGTTCGAATCTTGTTTGTCCCACAAGTTCGCTGATTGAAAAACTGAATATCGATAATGTTATGATAGAAATACCATCTACGAGCCATGCACTGATTTTTGACATTTGACATACACACTCTCAATATAAATATGCACAAAACTATGTTTTCACAAAATATGATGTCCCACGATCAGGTAAATTTGGCTTAATTTAAAAATAATGTGTAGATTTTAGATAATTTTCTTGTTTTTTGAAATATATGGCTCGAACTTTTGCCCAACTATAGGCCAAATTGGTTTCCAAACATTTATGCAAAAACTAATACACCAACGCACAAAGCATCCTCATGATAAGCCTAGCTACGCCCTTACATAAAAATAGAATAAGATTTTATTTATTTTATTTATTTCCATGCAATGAAAGTTCGGCAGAATATTACATTTATTATGTCCTAAACTAAGAAATATTTATAACTCAATCGTTTTTTTATAATATGTGAAGCGAAAGTCTCTTGCTTGAAAAGCGTTCGAACCATCGTGGTGTTTATATCATTTGTTTTAGGTTATCTCAAAAAGAAACTTTAGCCCCACTCTACTCTAAACGATGCATGCTCTGTGCGCTGACGGCGATGTTTCCGAAACCCCCTTCAATGTTGGATCTGGCGTTCTGGAACCCTCCCTCCAAACAGACATAAATCCCAATATTGGGATCTGAAATTTGCTGATTTTTTTTTTCAACGCGTAGCACTGCTCTCAAGGGTGAAAGAGTGTGCAGCATCACGGTGCTTGTGATATAGGAAATGATTCGTTAAATCAGTGGAGGCTTATGACATTGTGTCCGGCAATTTTGCTCCCCTTCTGGTCATTTGTTTTACGTGCTGAAATTTCAAGCTAATACTCAAAGTATGCATAGAAGTTTTCATGACCATATAGGGTAATTCGTCAGTTGCAAACGGCATTTTTTTCGATAAATGAACAACATCTATTTTCTTATGAGGTTTTTAACATTTCAAAAGATATTAGACCGATCAGTATTCAGCGACTTATTGAAAGCACAATAGCACCACTTTATTTTTCGGGTGTTAAAAACAACTTTTCAAACTTATCTCTATGATGTCCACTGTTAAGCTGCACTTCGCAGGTGCTGCCACCTTTTTTTTTTTACTCGTTCAACGATATGCTGATATCCTTAACATGGAGAGTTCAGTTTCTAGAGCACAAATCAGGTGATCTAAAAAGCTACTTAATATTTGTAACTAGTACACAACTGGTGCAAGCAGCAGTATTCTTAAATGTATAAATCTTTTGCCTAATGAGATTTGTAATCCGAAAAATGCGCGTAGAAGACAGGGCAGGTTTTGTCGAACTCCACATTTTTTTGTTTTTAAAATGAACGTTGAAAAAAAAAATGTTTCATGCTACTTAAAACAATCACCTTGATTTTTCAGTCGAAGCGCTGCAGCAATAAATCGCTGATAGAAAATTCTCGCATGTAGAACCATCAGCATAGGTTCTGATGTTGGCAAATCACTTGACAGCCGGATTTTTTTTGACACTATTATAAATATTCTACTATTTCAGACTTTTGTTGTTAAATTTACATATGTGTGTAATTTTGGGACCCAAATAGCGCAGCTCTAAGTTCAAGTCGAGGGTAGTGAGTTCAAATGCCGGTTCTGGGTCATAAGACCGAAGTATGTTAGGCCGAAATATGTTAAACCGAAGTTCTTTAGGCCGAAACACGTTAGGCCGAATGGATCATTAGGCCATAAGGATCATTAGGCCGAATGAGTTCAAAAATGATGGTAGGTATCTGCTTTCATTATTGTTCACGTAATGCCACAATTTTAACGTGTATTTTAGAATAAGAGAAGGTGTTCGATTAAGATTTTCTGATATAAGATAGTAATTAAAGTTAAACAATTTCTCACAATAATCAATGTAATGAGATCAATTGAAAAAACAGCATATATTTTGAAGAAGGAAAAAAATCTGATAAATAACTGTAATTTTGAGGCTGAAAATTGTTCATTGAAGGAACATTACTGGAAAGAACAGCAAAAAGACAAAATCTTTCATGAGATTGTAAGTATCTATTAATCCAACAATAACTATGAACGTAGAACTGTAAAGAATAGGTAATGTACAAAAAAGAAAATTTATTAATGAGTTTAAAAGAGCTTGAGCTTGATTGGCCGCCCGTGGTTGCTACTCCAGTATCGCCAGATCAGCTGCACTTACACAAGGAACTAAGTGAATGACTGCTTGGGACTAACAAACACCCTCAGTGTATAAGTGCTGGTGATCTTCTATTTTTAGGCAACAATGGCGCCTGCCACGTCAGAATGCAGACCAATGACTGGCTCCCACGTAGACCGTATATACCACTGCATCTACGCCAGTTCATGCGGAAGTGTATGGGTTGGGGGAAAGGTATGGCAGAGAGGTTTGCTCTTTGGTTAGCAGACTGCCTATGTATCAGGCGTAAGGAAAGGTATGCTATAATGATGATAGAGTGAAAGTGTAAGGAAACAATTTCTTGTCCGACTCTGGTTCTAGCGTTTTGCTATGAACGGATAGGGTGTGAGTGTGATGAATTGAGGAGAATGGAAGATAAAAGCAAGTGAAATATACAAATACAAAGTACGAGGAAAGGGACGGGCCTGGGATTGAACCCATGACCTTCTGCATATGAAGCAGAAACGGTAGCCATTAGACCACCAACACCGTCTTTTATTAATGAGTTTAAAAGAAAACAAAAACTAAGAAATAAACTTGGAAGATAATTAACAACCATATACGTTTGCGTAGAATAAAAGGCATTGCAAGCTTATCCTAGTTGTCCATTTTTAAAATAGTGAAACCCTGCTTCACTGCACTGCGATCAATTCCAATAAAGTCATCGTTTGCAAAATCAAGAGAGTATATGTGACAAAACGCAATATTGAACAGTAAATTTGGAAAGTCATCTTTTGTCATGTGATGTGATTTTACAAAAAAAATAATAGGCTCATCGTCTACAATGTTTACATTTGATTTATTTGTCAGCTTAATCAGCTGTAAGTCTTATTTTTAAGTCTTTGAAGTCTTTGCAGCTAGATTTTCGTTACTGAGTCGAACGCGACCAAGTGGGTGGTGATGAATCTCGAAAATTTAGCACTTTGTGTGAAAGTCGTAAATTAAGCTGATTATTAATAATATTCAGCATAGAATATTTCACGTTTATCGAACGTAACATCAATTGTATATTGAAATTTATTTCTTAGATTTCATTCTATAAGCTAAGCTTACTGAGTAGATAAAAAAAACCGACAAAAAACCGCGTCCTTTGACAGATACGCGTATTTCGATCTCAACTGTATGGCCGTGTCGTGTACTAGACTCGACTTGAAGAAAACCATCGCATACATTATATATTTGAACTAGGTAAAATTGTAACTCCCTACCTATTTCTTGTGTAGAATCCTAAAATTTAAGAGCTATTAGGTACATCCCTTCCCTCTTTTGTAGAAACTGTGAATTTAAGAGCTGTAAGCTTACTGGTTTAAGTCAAGTAAAAACATACTTAAGCCACTCTAATAAGTTAAGTCAGTTTTAGATATTTCTAATTATATCAACAATAATTTTGATATGGATTATATTGAAACTTTAAGTCAAAAACTTCAAATCAAGATTTCTTGAGATTCTTCCTATGGTTTTTAATTTCAAAAATTAGACCAAAGGTGCAGAATGACTTCAGCCCTGTGCTCACATTTGATGGACAATTTTTCTTCATAATAACGATCTGTCGGGGCACCGTGCGGAAACCATATGCAAGAATGGTAAATTTGGTTGTTTAGCAATGTCACAGTTTTTCGTAGCTTGATCAAAAATCACATTTTTCTAAGTACAACAAAAATTTATAGCGGTTCAATATCTTATTTTAAACATAATAGCATAGCATATACTGATTGTACTTGTCAATGGTTGCTACTCCGTGGAGGAAAAAGATCGGGGAGTCATCTTTATTCGGTGATGCGATCCATAAATAATAATGATAGATATTGGTAGAAGAACAAGGTACGTCAACATTCACAATGCCGATGAATTCAAAAGTTTTTGACCAAAATACAAAGATATGTGTTTTTTAAAACTATTTGAAACATAACTACGGGTCGCTGGCACTAGGACGATGATCAGCCGCTCCTAACATGGAGAACAGACGCTGTTTTGAGCCGCCCCTGACATGGAGAACAGACGCTCGGATAAGCTACACCCTCAGAAGAGAGGAGCCCCCCTTCCCTGTCAGCATACGACCAAGGTCCCACCAGGGTAGGTTACCCTATCTTCCCTACGGTTACTCGTACCCCAGGCGGCACACGGGGAGGTAGGGATAGGAGTTACTGGACAAGAGGCTAAGGACCACAAATGGGGTCTATTTTATACCTGCAGGTACGCGAAGTACCAATGATACGCATTGTCCAGTAATTTACCACCCATCGACGGTCACACTTACACTACCCATAAAGGCATAACTGTCCCATATGGAATTAGTAGGCATTGAGAAAAATCGCTCAAAGTTTGATGTTTGCATTCTGATACAAATGTTTAAAATTTTCTAGTAAATTTTTGAATGCCATATTCATTTAGTTCCACCCCACAGAATACTCATTTTTTCCAATTTTGTAGTTGCTATTGAAGTTCAAAGTTCATATAGAGACTGTTATGCCTTTATTTTTCAATATGGGACTGCACCAACTTCATATTTTTCCAGAACATTTTCAAACAAAGAGTTTAAATTTTCATATGCATAGTGAAGTGTATATTGAAACATGAATGTTGCGATGAAAAAAGGTGTTGGTTCGAAAATCAATATGGGACAGTTATGCTTTTAAGGGCAGTACAGTAGTTTGGTATAAGTGAACACTTACATAAGTTGTTCACAAATATTCGTTTATATCATACTTCCATTAAATAATCTAATTACATTGATCTTCTTGATCACGATCGTAGATGTAAAGCGTAGGTACGGCATACTGAATGTTACTCTAATAGTTTAATAATGATTACGCCACCGGCACCGCCTGAATTTTCTAAATCCCCAAAACAAAACAGATCCGAATCGAACCAATAAATCAAACACCAAAGCGCATAAATTCCAAGCCCGAACCAAACATTGCAATTTTGTTTTTCGTTTTGCTGCCTTCGATCTCCTCTATATCCGCTTTCGGTAGATCGCCGTTTCAAAAATAGATTTCCAAACTCACACTCCAGCCAAAGTCAAAACAAAATAACCTACAACATATAATTCAGCTTTCAAAATCCACTCCCAAAATTAAACTCTAATGCCATTGGCGAGTCGCACAGTGGCGTGGCTTCATACAAAAGTCGGACCAAATACCAGAAGTGCTCCAACAGTTATCTATAAAATCATTCTTCAAAACTAACGGACACTATCGGGAACTATTGGGAAATTGCTGAAAGCATTTAAGCACACAATTGTGGAACAACTATGCTGGCTGTGGGATTTCTGAAAAACTTGGAAATCCATGAAATTTCTAAAAGAATCTTGGCAACCCATGAGAACCTCTCCGAAATCCCATTGAAATCATGAGAAACTTTCGAAAACACCCACTAGAAAGCCTTGAAATCTCTTGCATTTTTTTAAACCTTTGTAAACACTTTAGGAAACCCAATAATAACTATTGACACACTCTGAGAAACTCGTGAGAACCCCTTAATAACATAATAATAATAACAGGCAATTTGAAGAACTTCAATCCTTAAGGTTTTGTCCAGCGAAGCGCCACTGTTAACCGTCTTACAAATCAATAGATCTCAAGCAACTCACTTCTAGCTTGGTGTCCGATTTTGGCTCCAATCGATGTTAAGCGCCAAAGCAGCGCCCTCTCTTCAACCTCCTCTTTTCGATGTTCTCCGCAGATCCGGTCACCAGCTCGCCTGAAGCTGGAATCACAGTTCTGAAGTAATTTCCCAACACCACACCACGGCCTCACACCACTCTCCGAATCACCACCCAATCAATTGAGTTAGGTCAGCGGCAGCTCGCTGATCGATTCTGCAACGAGCGGATGCACGTTAAAGTAGAACACCACGATCGGATCGAATGGTCGTGACTTATGCGGGCATGCTCGCTCTCTCAACACCTCCAAACTTTATCAACACCACCGCGATCTTTGCTTCTTTACACTTGGGCGAGCTGTTCTCTCTTGCACTAATCCATCATCACCCGCATTCGGAAATTGCCGATCGATCACGTCACTTTTGAGAACAATCTCACAATACCCAACTGGCGTGTGATTGCAACACTACCTATACCAGATCCCGCGATCAATCTTCCTCACCGCGATTGTACCCCGGTTGGCATAAAGTCGTTCGGCATAAAGGTAATTTGGCATAACGGTCGTTTGGCACAGTAGTCATTTGGCATAACGCCATAGTCTGATAATAGGTATATGTACCTTCAACAGCAAGATAGCTTCTGCTATAAAGCAAAAACATGTACACAATATGTTATTTTTACAGCTGCACAACTCTGTAATTACCGAAAATCCAAAAGATTTTCTCCGAAAACTGTTAAAGTTACAATGTTAGTTCAGATAATCGAACTGTTAAGCTGTTGAGATTTAGGTAAAATTCTCAAGAATCTTTAAATAATCACGGTGTGCATATTTCAATCTCAGCAAACAAGTTTCCAGTGATTACTTTAGAAGCATTACTTGATAAGAGAAGGGAGAATTTAAATGCAAAAGATCAAAATTTTCGATCCGAAAAACTGCAAAAAACACTGAAACTATAGGGTAGATGTTCCAATAGTGAAGCTCCTAGGCGCGTCCACGTTCGTAACCATGAGTAGGACAATCTTTGTAAATCTTTTATGTACAGTAAAACTAAGACAAATGTTAACACTGACTGGAAATTGAAAGTTACTATTATATACAATTTGCATAGTACGGAAAATGGCTGAAAAAACTTCAAAGTAAACTTTTATGCCAGTCGTTACCACAGGACTAAGAAAGCTTTTCGTCTTTACAGGGCTGGTAGCGACTGAGTGCCTTAGAAATAAGAAATTAGAGATCGCTAGCCAGAAATAAAGGAGACCCAAAAGAACGGCCGAAACCAAACAGGAACCAAGAAAGCAAAACCAAACCTAAAAGGAGCCAGGAGATAAGAGTTTGATTCTTCATAGCATCATAGCAGACATTTCTCGACGATTTGAGTTTATATTGAGAATTCCGCGCGACATTACGACAAGTATTTCTGTACGTGTTTCTTGCATGATTTTCTCCAGGAATTTCATCAGAAATTTATTCAAGTGTTTGCCTAAATATCCCCCTCCGGAAACTTCTAAAAGAATTCATTTAGGAATTTCGAGTTTTGTTAAGGATACCTGAAAAACTCAACCTGGATTTTTCCAAGGAGAACCACAGAAATGATACTCCTACAAAGATTATTCCATGAGTCATCTGAATTTTTCCAATTTTTTTTTTCACGAAAAATCTAATACCTCCAAGATTTTATCCAGTGATTCATTCATCGATTAAGCTGGGGCATCCTAAAAGATTCCCAGTCAAAACGTCCTTAAATTCAATCGATAATTTCTCCAAACTTTTCTATGGATTTCCTTTAAAATTGTCTTTCAGGATATGTAAGATTTCAACTAGGGATTTCTCTAAAGATACCTTCATAAATTGCTCCAGAAATTCTTTTCAAGATTTTTTCAGATATTCCTACAATAATTTATTGAGATTTGCTTTAGTGAGTTTTGATTTTTTTTTTCAGGAATTCTTCTAGGATCTTCAGGAAAATGACCAGGAAATCTTACTGAAAAATAAAACCGTGAGATATTTCTTAAGAAAATCCTAACTTCTGATAAAATTTGTGTAAGTTTTAAAGTCACTTCTAATGTACAAGTATCTCTGAAATTACTCTTGGACTCTTCAGGAAGTTTCAGAAGATTTCCTAGATAATCTGCCAAGATAATCGAAAAAAAAATCAATCGAATCTCGGGATAGTATTCCGCAGGAATATCTAAAGAAATTTTTCGGAAAACATTATCTCTATAGAAATTATTGAAGGAATGATCGGGGAGGAATTATAAGAAAAATTGCTGTGGTATAAAGTGGCGTGAAAAATTAGGTAAACTTTTTCCAGATTACATGGGAATTTTTTAAAAAACTTTTTAAGGAATGTTTTGTGAAACTTAAGGAGTAATATTTGGATGAAAAGCTGGGAAAAAAATAATTAGATTTTTTTGGAGAACCACAAAAAGAATTGTGGGGATTGCAGCAAGCCGCGAGTGCGAGTGAAAGTGTTTCAAACCAGCTGTCACGATTTTTCTCGTCTAAACGTATAATTTCATGTAGATCAGTCCTGCCCAACCATTTTGGCTCATTTTCGACATAAATTGTTGGTGCGTTCGCAAGAATAGACCAATATGAAGAAATTAGTCTCAAATGAAAGCTTTGTAGTATATCTGTCTAATCCATGCTGAAAATTTCAAATTTAAATCAAACTATTGCCTTACGATGCAAGCAAAGGTAAAAATCAGTCCAGCCCACGGGTCAAATCATTTTTTACACTTAATTGCATCGGCAGCAAAGAGGTTAGTATAAATTTTGAATTTCCAGCATGGATTAGACAAATATACTACCAAGCCTTCATTTGAGACTAATTTTGTTCATATCGGTCTATTTTTGCGAACGCACCAATCATTTATGTCGAAAAAAAGCCATAAAGGTTGGGCAGGCCTGATGTAGATGAAAAAATCGAATTTAGTACTATACCATTTAATTCCACTAGATTTTGTATCCTTTGACAGATACGCGTATTTCGACCTCAACTGTAAGGCCGTCTTCAGTGTCGTGTACAAGTCGAGTCTAGTACACGACACTGAAGACGGCCTTACAGTTGAGATCGAAATACGCGTATCTGTCAAAGGATACAAAATCTAGTGGAATTAAATGGTATAGTACTAAATTCGGTTTTTTCATCTACTTATAGGTATTCTACTAAACAGCTCGAAGATTCTCTTGGCTTAATCCAAGGCTCTTGAGCCAGGGCACAAGGGAGAAATACCTGTATCCCAACCCAAGAGAAGAAGAAGCAACACATGGAGTGTGCATTAACATTCTTAGCAACGCCACTCCCAACGATTTCATCTATTTCCCTGGAATGAAACGGTTGGTATGGTTGTTCCCGTTTCTTCTATTGCTGTTTGCATTTGAGAAGCAAATCTTGACAAAACGTCCTCCAAATGCGGTAACACAAAACAATCAAAGGACACCTAGCAACGATTAAATAAATCACCGCCGCCCTAGCAAGATAAATCGATTTTTGGCATCGCATTTCTTGTGAAAAATCTTACCACGTTTGGTGTTCCCGCATTTGATATTTGCATTTCAAATGCACACAGCAATATTAAAAATTTAGATATATGCAGCGATCATGGATAATCTGATCGCCGTAATATTTGGAATTATCTTCAAACCAAGTTTGCACAGTAGGCCTGGCCATTTTAATATTTGTGGCATATCTTCGATATCCTGCAAATATTAATGCAGACAAGAAAACACTCGAAGAAATTTCGGTATTTTCAGGATGCTTTTCAATATAAGCTGTGCAAGCACTTAGAATAGAATAGAATAGAATAGAATAGAAAGGAATAGAATAGAATAGAATAGAAAGGAATAGAATAGAATAGAATAGAAAGGAATAGAATAGAATAGAATAGAGAACCACAAAAGGATTTGTGGGTTCCTGGGAGGAAACGTGAACATCCACACCCACATGAGTTTTTGCAGGGTGTCTTAAAAAAACCTACTAGCATTTTTTTTCCAAACGCTCTGAAATAAACCTTTGTGGATTTCCTCGGAAGAAATTTTGTATATATCTTTGGAAGAAGAATAACACTGGAGAATTCGGTTGAAGGATTAGTGAGAAAATATCTGGAGGAAATTCATGGAAAGTTTTGGAAAAAAAAAATATCAAAGCAATAAGAGCCTGAAGAAATTACTGGAGGTAGAAGCTTTGGAGTAGTCAAGGATTTACTGGAAAATGTTGTCCAAGCATCCTTTGGATAATCACTGGATTTTTTCTGGGAGAATTGGTAGAGACATATCTACAAGAATTTATGGCGAGATCCATGCAGAAGACCCTGAAAGTAATTTAATTAAAATCACTATAGTCATTCCTGAAATTTTTCTTCGGAGAACCTGAGACGAAATTCTTGAAGAACCTGTGAAATCCTTTACAGTCTTTGAAGGTTTATTTCCAACCTATACAATTTTGCATCTGGATTCAATGCAAGCGTTATACAGAAAAAAGAGGCTTTAGAGACCATTTTGGTAAAACTGGAGGCTTAAGGCCTTCTATTAAAAATAAAATCTTTTTAGAGATTTGAATTAAAATGTCTCTGTCCATGTCTCTAGAAAAACCTACTACTAGTCCAGTCTTTAAAATCATTGTTTTCATCACGCAGCAACTCAATCAAATATAACGCTGGAACTTTCAACAATTCCGCAAAAAAAAACTTTCACAAAGTCGTCATAATCTGCTCTAAATATGTTCATGAATGATGTCACAAAATGAGGAGCAGAGCTACCTGGGTACTTCCATATTTCACTTTGGCATGGGTTATTTTTTCTCGGCCAAATTCTCTAAAACTTTGGAATTAAAAGCACTTTAATTCGACGCATTTTGTGACATAATATGAGCACAGTAGCTTTAATAAACAAACCCACTGCCAAAGTGAATCAAAAGTGCCAAAAAATAGGATCAGGCTCCTATTAACCTTTACGTTACCGACCTCCGACGAGGCATTTTCAAATAGCTGCCATTTCGTCAATTTCTATTCGATTTTTTTGAAACCACCCTCAGTTTTCTTTAAAAAGGTTTCAGTTATTTGTCATAAATGGACAATGCTGGCTTCGGAACCATGCCGGAGATATTCCGGGTTGTACAGGAGTCACAAGGGTACCAAATTCAGGAAATGTATTTTTTTTTTGTTTATTTCAGTTACAACACTGAAGTTTTTATATAAAACGTGTGATAATGATCAATTGTCATCATTTCAATATAATTTGAATAAGTGGACCATTCCGGAATATAGTAGTCGATTCCACCAGAGCCAGTTTAGGGACATTTCCGTTTCATGGCCAAAACTTACCGTGCGACGTCTCAATCTTCTTGAATTTGAAAGAACATGTCAATAAAGGAATAATAAACTAAATATCAGTGGATTTGGCCACTCCAAAGCATCTGGCACAGGTTCCGCCAGGGCCTCTTTGAAGACATTTTCGTTTGTTGTCGACAACATACCGTGCGACGAGAGAACTTTTCAATAAAAGAAGAAAAAACTCGGTACGAACAGATGTGGCCACTCCAGATCTCAGGTTCGACGAGGACTTCTTCGGGAACATTTTCGTTTTATGTCCAAAAACATACCGTGTGACATCTCCATATTCATGAATTCTAAAGAACTTGTCAGTAAATGAAAAATAAACACGGTAATAAAAGATTTGACCACTCCATAGCTCCAAGCACAGGTTCCGCCAGGGCCTCCTTGGGGATATTTCTGTTTTATGTCCAAAACAAACCGTGTGACTTGTCAATCTTCGTGAATTCGAAAGCACGTGTCAATAAATGAAGAATGAACAAGGTATCAACTAATTAGGTCACTCCTAAGCACCTGGTACTGGTAACGCCAAGGCCTCTTTGAGGACATTTCAGTTTCATGTTCAAAACCTATTGTGCAACGTCAAGAATATATCAATAAATGAGGAATAGACCCTGTGTTGTCACTCCTGAACATCACGCACAGGTTCTAGCAAGTCCTATTCCATTACATTTCCACTATTTGAAGGAAAAAATATGCCAATAAATAAAGAATGACCTCGCTAACAACAGATCTGGCCAGTGCACAAGGAACAGGTTCCGTCGAAAACTATTTTGAAACTTTTCCGTAATATGAATAAAACATTATTTGTCGAAAATATTCAAATAAATCTAGGGTAAAATGCATATAAACTGATGTGGCTTTTCTTCACTGATGCATTCTTAGGCAGGATCTTTTTGAACGGATATTTTCCACGATTGTTTGGAAAATCTGCCATGTAGATCTTCATGAATATGCTGGGAATGCACTGTGCAACTAATTAAAACTCAGCAGAAAACTGAGAAGAAAAATAACAAGGAATCCACCACAACTTTGCTTCGAACATCATCAGAAATCCAACAAAAATCGTAATTAGGTTTCGGTTAGAATGTTACCAATAATAAGTTATAAACTTCGAAGATTTTTTTCAATTTCATCAAAAAAATTCTCTATAAATTACTCAGGGTTACATTAATGAATGTTTGCCCTTTACTAGCATATACCTGGGAGGGAGGCACCGATACTACACACGAAATATGACATGATTTTTTTCAAACTGCAAGAAAACTACAGCTTGCCAACGACAATCAAGGCAGACTTGATGAAAATCGCTAGTTTTCTTTTGTTGTGTACCTTCCACCTTTTCGGACAAACATTGAAAAAGGGCCAAAGTTTTCTATGCATTTCATTTTCGTTTTTATTAGAAAAAGTAAAATGATACGTATTTAAGTACTTTATATTCAATCAGAATAAAAGGTGCTATCGTGACATTACTTTTGAATAGGCATGAATAGCTTATCAATCGATTTTTTGTCACATTTGATGAAATGCCAAAAAATGTTTTGATCAATTACGCACTTTTTCCATGTTTGTCCATTGTTTGAAATCCGGGCTCACAGTGACAGTTCGTGACAGCAGAATCTCGGCTCACTATGACGTACAGAAATTTCGTATCGGTTTCTCCCTCCCAGGCATATACCAGATTTGCTAGTATGTCCAAAACATAGTTTTGGGAACTTGTAGTAATCAGAAGACACAGTGTGTTTGTTTGACAAACAGTTTGGCTTTCTATTCCGCAGAATCATAAGGTGTTCTGTAGCTTAGTTGGTTAAAGCGCCGGTCTAGCGTACACGGAGTCGTGAGTTCGACTCTCACTAGAACGCGTATTTTTTCGCAAATTCATGTCTCAATTTGTCTAACAAACACACTGTGTCTTCTGATTACTACAAGTTCCCAAAACTATGTTTCGGATATACCGATATCCCTTTGGCTTACTGACCTTTGGTATATTTACTGCCAAAAATTGTGTTAACAATGTAAAAAAGACAAATATTGCCCATTTATAGAAAAGTAAATTCGACCGAACGTCGATTCCTTCAATTGCATCGCTTATTCACGAATGGACTATATCGAGCCAGAACCTGCATTTTGGTAGAATTTAAGGCGTATATACGGCTTGCTAGCATTAAATGGCCGCACATACTGCTAAATAAATGCTTTTTTAAGTTCTTATTGGTTACCTGGGTAAAGAACTACAGTAAAAGTTGGCTACCTCGATGGTCCCTTAGATCGCACTTGCACTGGTTGTATATTCTATTGCTCAATACTACTCAAACTCAATGGTCTCTTCAATACCGAGTTATTGAGAGTTGACTAAATAATATACAAGTATACAAAATTAATTCCCACATGAAAATGGTGTATGAACGATATTTTCGTTACAATCAAATGAAATAGTTGAATTGGATACAAAATATAATAAGATAATAAATCTTCGAGCTGTTTAGTAGAATACCTATAAGTAGATAAAAAAAAACGAATTTAGTACTATACCATTTAATTCCACTAGAGTTTGTATCCTTTGACAGATACGCGTATTTCGACCTCAACTGTAAGGCCGTCTTCAGTGTCGTGTACTAGACTTGACTAAGTCTAGTACACGACACTGTAAGTCAACTTGTAAGTCAAGTCTAGTACACGACACTGAAGACGGCCTTACAGTTGAGGTCGAAATACGCGTATCTGTCAAAGGATACAAACTCTAGTGGAATTAAATGGTATAGTACTAAATTCGTTTTTTTTCATCTACTTATATAATAAGATTTTTATCGGATTTTAAATGGCAAACTGGAAAAATATATTGCTTTCTTAAAGATTTTTTTGACTAATTACGTTAAAAGCATACCGAAGAAGCGGTCCAGACACCCTAGTGTCTTCGGCAAAGTGATAGAATATTATCTTAGCAAATGGCTAGTGGTATTTTCGAATAATTTTCAATGATATTTTTTGGTTCCAGGAACGCATTTGGATGGAAAAGTAAAAAACACAAAATCGATTTGATACACCTCTAAAACAATACCAAATTGGCTAATTTTTGGACAGATAACTTGATAAATAAGTTCGGAATTTGATATGGCAAGGGTACCTTAGAAAAAGTGAACAGGTCTAGTAAAAACTCTCAACCTTTTGCATAAATATACCGAGTTTTAATTTTATTTGAACGGATGTTCCTGGTCCAAAAAGGTTTTATAGAATAATGATGGGCCTTCCTTAGCCGAGTGGTTAGAGTTCGCGGCTACAAAGCAAAGCCATGCTGAAGTTGTCTGGATTCGATTCGGTCGGTCCAGGATCTTCTCGTAATGAAAATTTACTTGACTTCCCTAGGCATAGAGTATCATCCTACCTGCCACACGATATACGAATGCGAAAATGGCAATTTGGCAAAGAAAGCTCTTAGTTAATAACTGTGGAAGTGTTCATAAGAACACTACGCTGAGAAGCAGGCTCTGTCCCAGTGAGGACGTAAATGCCAAGAAGAAGAAGAAAAAGAATAACGATCTAAGTTGCTACAGACTCAACCCACTGCTATTTTTAGTTATGATACAGCCCCTTAACTTTTCATTTGAGTAAACGAAGTATTGTATTGATTCGTACCGATGGTCTTGGTCATCCATGGAATGATTACAGGGGATAGGCAAAATGACTGAGATAGGAAAAATTTTGCTTAATTTGAAATTCCAATAACTTTATGAGAAATGATTCAAATTGGATGCATCCATCCAGAAGCAGTAAACGGCAAATTTAGTCTAGTTTCAATAATTTGCTTGGTCACTTGTATTGGCCACCAGACACCGGAGATGTTCCGGATTTTCCGAGGTCATGCCCAAATTGCATTTTTTGTCACTTGTATTTTTGTGCGGTGTGGAGTATTATAGATTTTCACAATTTTCCTAGAAACTGAAACTACAGTCGCCTCTCCACATCTCGATATCGAAGGGACCATCGAGATAGGGAGAGATCGAGACAAAGAACAATTTTTTGATGAATACTAGATTGAAAAACACTCTGTTGCCAAGAAAGTAATTCACAAACAGACGTCATTTTGCGCTCCTAATCTGTTTTGAATCCCAAAGCTTTGGTCTAGTTACCTTCGATATTGGTCATATTGAAAAAAAATTGAGAATAAAAAATCAACAGAAACACATCGAGATATGGAGATATCGAGATAAGGAGGATATCGAGATATGGAGAGGGAAAATGTATGCAGACCGAAGGGACTTATGAAATCATCGACATAGGGAGAGATATCGAGATGAGTCGACTGTAATAGGAGGTTGAATACCGGAGAACGCAAGATTCGTTAGAAAATCTTCAGAAATATGATCATTTCCGTAAAACTGCTTCCGTATATTCGGTCAGTCATGTTTGTATTTCTAGTCATGTATATATTATCCGGAGCTATATCCAAGTGGGTATCAAACTTCAAAATGATGCTTCCTGTAGCACATCCGGAATTGTTAGAAGCACTGATAACTCTATTTAAGGTTCCAGGTGCCCTGGGGAAAGTGATCAATTAGGAACATGTTCCGAACCATTTCAATATACTATTCATAACTATCAATGTCAAACTCTTAACGTTTGAAGATCTCAAGGCTTATACTCCATGGAGATCTTGTAGAAACAATAACATTAATTTAAGTCAAAAATACTCCTTTACTTGTGTGACTTTCACAGCTATAGACTATTGGTTAAGCTTGTAGATTCTAAGAATTGGATGAAGTTCTTGGAGAACCGAGAACATCTAAAAATTAAATGCAATATTCCGTTTCATTATACGAAGTGTTAAACTATATGCCATTATTAAAATCTAACAAAATACAACTGCGTCAGGCTTGTAGGTCCTTAGGCCAATACTCCGTGGAATTTTTGAAGAACCAAGAATATCGGTACTTTTCCATACAATAAACCATTTGATTATAATAATGGTTTCGGGTTCTGTGTCATATTAAAACCACCAAAAGATTGTTGATTACATCAGTAGATTGGAAGTATTTATTTCAGGTTTTTTTTTTCCTAAACTGGAACACCTGTTGCACTCATCAAGTTACCAAAACGGAGCTCTTTGCAAAATAAAATAACCTTCTAGTTCATTTCGCAAAATAGAACAATCTTCTAGTGAGCAGAATAAAGACGTATTCTTGTACTTAGAAATCATGAATACGTCCATTTACGGATGTATGCTCAAACACAAAAAAAAAGTGTTGGAGGACATTGTTTGCACACATTTTTGCCCGATTGGGAATCATATAAATATGCTGATTTCTCGAAACAATAAAAATGTATTTCGCACAGTTGAGTTTCAAAAGGCAAAACCTCGTTTCGCGAACCGATTTAATTTACTTCATTATAGCTTCAGTGTAACGGCACTACTCCAAAGAACAACTGATATTCAAAAGAAGGGTAATCTCTGATCAAATAATAAAATACTAATTGCTACATTTTCCTCACTGTCGATAGTTACACATTGCATAATTCATGTGTCGTGGCCCACCTTAGTGTATTCAGGAAAGTAATATTGCGGGATAAAGTATATCTTACTTTTTGTATTTATTCCTTTTTAAAATAACTCCAGACTGTCCATATTCGCAAGGTTGACGTAAGTGCCATCGACAATTTCCGCTTTTGCACTACATTATTCAGCGTATGATTGCAAATAATATGACTTAATATCTATAGCACATTTGTTCTAACCCTTATCTTGATACTCGTTAGAAAAAACTATTCGTTATTTGTCGATTAAATAACAAAAACAAACCGTAAAATGTCAGTGACGCCATCCTTTCACACATGGGCAGTAGTGTCGTCAGTAGAATTCGGGGAAACATTAAAGCGAAAGTCATTTTCGTAATCCTTGATTTCATACTCATTATACCAATCGACTTCAATCCAAACGACCTTATGCCATATCACCTCTATACCAATCGACTTTATGCCAAATGACCTAAAACACTTCCGCACCAGCCAAATTTGGTTTCATTCACACCCCGGTCTCTTCCCAGCGCTCTTTTTTCGGCAATCGCACGCTTCTTCACACGGCGACACCATCAGTTTCACGTTCCGCACTTTCTACTGATTTACCAATTCCGGCGACTCCGGCAGATCAAAGTGGATCACTGCTTTGTACCTTTGGCTCTCTAGCCCTCTAGTGCGCACTCGACCACCTCTCCACTGGACGTCCGACTGCTATAGGTACTGGTACTAGTCAACCGAGCCTGACCGCGGTAAAATCGGTACTAACTCGCGGCTGATCTTGGCGCTCAACGGGTACCATCCGCGACCTAATCTATTGAGTTGTGCTCACTACGACGGCGACGTCGAGGGGCAAATCCGTTCCAAAATCAAAGCATCTCCCGTAAGCAACCAGCTGTGCAGCGCAGCGACGCGCGCCGTGGATTAATCCGCGAGTTTGAGTGCTTGCTGAGCGGTCTCTGGATCCAGCGTGAGAGTGATCCTCTCACAATCCAGTAGGGGAACGCACCGGAAAACGGAATGCGCGCGCGAGAAGCGCGCTACATGCTGCTGCGGCACTGTATGTAGGGCCTGTTCCCGACCGTTGATTAATTTGTCATTTCTCACATCGTTTAGTTGTAATAATGCTCCCCGTATGGTGTCGCCGCAGATTTGCAAACCGATTTTCCGGTTGCATTACTTTTATAGACCGATTTTGCGATCCGGTGGTTGTTCACGATGATGCGGTAACGGGTCTCAATTTTGATAGAACTTACTACGATGGTACTTACGTATTTAAGAGGAAAATATCCATCATTACAAATTACATCATTACAAGTTACAAATTTTCAAAACCAGTTTCTTTTTGCTCAAAATTGAAGGAATCTGTGTAATGCAATGATAAATTTCCACGTCGATATCTTTAAATTTGAACGAAAAAACTGGTTTTAAGTGGATGAGAAAACCAAATTCAATACCCCCATTCGTTTGACCACAATTAATCTGAACACTTTTTAATTTGTACCCCGCTAATTTGCACATCGTTCAGATCAAGGGAGGGACTGGCTGCTCTTTATCGCTACCCCAACATGTCGCTGGTTCTAAAGTGTAAACAACCATACAAATAACGACCAAATAATGGTGAAGGCGTTATCAATTTTCTCGAAAACATTTATTTTGGAAATTTAGCAGAACTTTCTGATTAACCTGTATAGGCCTGAGTGAAAGCAAAAATTCTGAAAACGTCACCGCTCAGCGAATTCTTAACGGATTCAAATGATTTTTGTAAGTTCACTGGCCCACATATCTAGTTTCTGGAAGTGGCCAGAGGAACTCAGAAATATTCCTGTGGCCGGAGTTATTCCGGTGGGCCACTGGATCAAGTCGGGGTAAAAAAGGGCTATTTTTTGGGACATGCCAAATAACTTTTGTTTATTTGCAATGACAATCATTTCAATTTGCATAAATCATTAAGATCTGATATTCAATATTATAAATTAAGAGTTTTGCACCGTTTATAATATACCTGATGTGGCCAATCGGACGTAATGCCCGGAAGAACCAGCTGTAGATTCGTTGGATACTAAACCGTTTCAACTCTCGAAAAATAGAAATCGAACATAACTGTGCACTAAAATGCGTTCCCATAAGCTTGGCACAGATGTTCAGATAGAAATTGGCCACTTTATCATAAGCTTGAGGCGTACCGGGACCCGAAAAAGGTCATTTGTATGACTAATCTAATGTAAAACTCATAGTGTTCCAATTCAATCGTTTCTCAAATGGTTTACACTAATGCAATTTTCTTAAAATTCCGTCATGTAGTGGCCACATTGTAGCCGATTCCGGAAATTATATGTGACTTGAAATTTGCCTACCTTCAGGGGCACAAACGCACAGTACCCTTCTTACCCGACCTGACCCAGTGATCCAACGGAATAACTCCAGCCACAAGAATATTTCCGAGTTCCTCTGTCCACTTCTAGAAACTAGATATGTGTGCCAGTATACTGACAAAAAATCATTTGAATCCATTAAGAATTCGCTGAGCGGTGAGGGTTTTAGAATTTTTGCTTTCACTCAGTCCTATACGGGTTAAATGGCCAGCAGCGCACTACAGTAGCACGTAGCAAATAACTGCTTGCAAACAATTTCGTTCAAGCGCATTGAGTACCTGTAATTTTGCGAACAATGATTTTCACTTTTCCGCGTTAAGCCTTAAAACTGGTTCTGGACTTAGGTTGGCGGCTTTTCAATTTTACTCCCAGTTGACAGCCGCCCCCCACCCTTGGTTCAGATTAAGGTGATTATAGAACGAAGCCACACCTCAAATTTTCAAGAGCACAAGACTTGAGAACCAAACAGCGCTCTGCGTTGAAAGTCTATCCCATTGATCACCACCAGCAAGCAAGCAATTTGATTGGTTTTCAACGTGAACTGTTGTCAAGCTCTCTCGTCTTGTGCACTTGAAAATTTCAAAGTTTGGCTTCGTTTTATAATCACCTTAAAAATGGTTCAAACGTCATTTAGCTCATGAGACGGAGTAAAGTGGAATGGAACACTGTGGAACGGAACGCAGAATCAAAACAAAACAGTGAAGGAGGTGACCAGAAACACGTTTCTAGGGTGACTAGATGTTCAAATTAAAAATGAACCCCGATGGTTTGCATCTGGGAGGAGGCACCGATACTACACACGAAATATGACATGATTTTTTCAAACTGCAAGAAAACTACAGCTTGCCAACGACAATCAAGGCAGACTTGATGAAAATCGCTAGTTTTCTTTTGTTGTGTACCTTCCACCTTTTCGGACAAACATTGAAAAAGGGCCAAAGTTTTCTATGCATTTCATTTTCGTTTTTATTAGAAAAAGTAAAATGATACGTATTTAAGTACTTTATATTCAATCAGAATAAAAGGTGCTATCGTGACATTACTTTTGAATAGGCATGAATAGCTTATCAATCGATTTTTTGTCACATTTGATGAAATGCCAAAAATGTTTTGATCAATTACGCACTTTTTCCATGTTTGTCCATTGTTTGAAATCCGGGCTCACAGTGACAGTTCGTGACAGCAGAATCTCGGCTCACTATGACGTACAGAAATTTCGTATCGGTTTCTCCCTCCCAGGTTTGCATGAGGTACCGTTCAAATTAACGGGGGTATACGGTATACCATTTAATTCCACTAGAGTTTGTATCTGTCAAAGGATACAAACTCTAGTGGAATTAAATGGTATAGTACTAAATTCGGTTTTTTTCATCTACTTATAGGTATTCTACTAAACAGCTCGAAGATTTATTATCATCATGGTTTTTAGTTTTCGATGATTGTTGATGATTGAATGATGGATTCTTGAGCCTTAATCGATAGATTTCAAATCCTTTTATCATCCAAATGCAAGGAAAACACGATTCGTTTACAATTTCTCTGCAAAAAACCTCGCACCAATGATAGGAACATAGTTCCTTCAGTGAAGGTATGCTTTAAGCATAATTCAATTAATGGCGCAATCCTGTGCTTTCTTATGAGACCCTCTACAACGGGTACTGATGCACCACTATATGTGCAAAGAAGCCATGTTTTTAAGCAAAATAGTTGTTTAGATAGCTTTTCGATTAAACTTCATAGGTATTCTTCCATCTTTTGTATCGTTTTCGCATCGTACATCATTTAAAAATATCACATAGTCATTTAATAGTGCGACATATGTCAAAACACACTACCTCCACTTGATGAAGGTATCGTTTCATCGAGGTATCGATTCAAATTTTACTTGGTATCGAATCAAAAGTACATATCCAGTATTTACTCCGCGAAGGGAGTTTTTGACCTAACTTCTTCAATTGAACAAGTCTGTTTGGCTACTCCTATTTTTGATCGTATGCATTCCCATAGAAACATAATTTTAGTCTTAGTGGTGTGTTGCAACCTTTGGTGTTGATTTGATTGTACAGGGGATAGGCAAAATCTGTGAGAGAGGAGACAGCTGGCTTAGATTACGATCTCCCAAAAGTCAAGGGAAGCTGTCACCAACTGTCACTGAAAAAATACACATTCGAAGTGCTGAGCGTTAAAAAAACCGTCAAAATTCAAGTAAACGAAATCGAAATTTCTAGGTGATTTTCTCTGATTTCACATTTTAAAAAGTTGAAAAAAAACAAAACCAATACAGTTGTGTGTTGGCAAACTGATATTGATTATTTCAATATTCAAATCCTTTTTCATAGTGAACAACAAGAAGTGAATATGATATTGACCAAAATAATGTCATCTGACCGTTGTGCACAACCTAAGAATTAAAAAAAGAATTGTCAGTGAGCTGTTTCCTCTCTTTTAGGGCAAAATGATTGAGATAGGCAAAATTTAGCCTAAATTCAAATGTGTATAACTTTTTCTGCAATTTCTCATCGTTATCGACTGTATTTCATCACGGCAATCTGCCTGAAAACGGCCTATTTTCCTGCCTTGAGTTATGTATTGTGGTAATTAGTCATTACGCTACTAAAATCAGTGACGAGATAAATATTACGAAACGCCTTTGCATTACGCAATTATTTTGAGTTGCGTAATGAATAATTACATATCAATTTTCAGAAATTGTAATATAATGGTGAATGTATTCTGCTATGGTTTCTGATACCCTCAAATGGTCTTCTATGGAATTGCAATAAATGTTGTACGCAACTCGTCGCAGAACTTGATTTTAACATAAAATTTATGTAAACATCATTATTCTGCCACTTGTTGCGTAAACTACTATTAGAATATGGATGAAATCTGATGCATTCGATGACAAATTTGTTCTAGTTCCAGTTCTAGATTGGCAATGCATGGCCACGGACATTGGCGATGTTCCGAATTTTCCAAGGTCATGTCCAAATCTAATTTTTCCGTTGCTTATATTTTTGTGCGATGTGATGTCGTATAGATGTTAACAATTTTCCTACAACCAAATGAAAATGGCGGGACGAGTCGAATTAAATGATATACATGGAGAAACAAAATTGGTAAAAACATCGAAATTGTAACTATTTTCATGCTAGCGTTTTGGTTAAATATTGCACAAACAAAATTTCAGTTTGATTCAACTTCCTACATTGTCTGTAAAATAAAACATTTTTTTGTTTGTTTTCTACTCGACTTTGGAATTTTAACTCAACAAAAGCTTGTTTGAAACAAACTAAATATTTGTTGTTTCATTTGATGTTTGTGAAAAACATGTTTTGAAATAGAAAAATCAGTTTCAAACTAATCCATTGTTTGAATTCCCAAATCTTTAGTTGTTAATAGGTTTATTGCTTTTCGTTTATTATAAAATAGTAAATGCTAATCTAAAAAATATACATTATTATTCGAAAATCTCACTTACAAAGCTTATGTGTGCTACAGTTCATAATATTTCATAAAAAAAATAATAAAATCCGATGCTGCTAGAAAAATTCCAGAATGTGGGATTCAAAGGATTCCGATTTGCACCTTCTGGCCGCTGGAAGTTTTTAATGAAGGAAACAAAAAACAACACTTAGATATTAACAACTTAACTTATTATTATTAACTAACTCAGATACAATGAAATATGTTAACAATTACTTGTTCCGTCGTGAGTATTGATTTACAACATTTGACGATATGTCTCATTCTGATAAAAAAAAAAATATACTATGGTTAAATTAAGGTGAAAGTTCATTGAGCACGTAAACATAATACTTTCAGTAAGAAACCACCCCTCTACAATAAGGTTAGTAACATCAAATAATCATTTTTTTGTGATCGCTCTCGAAAACACTGTGAGAAGCGTGGGAAGGAGGGAGCGGAAAGTGAAGGGGAGTAAGGTGCCATGCTAGATGCCATTTTGGAACTCATGAAAATATGTCCTTAAATGAACGGAGTATTATTTCCATACTAGAAAATAATCTTCTCGCTAAAATATTTGCCTTCTAATGAAAGAGTGTCAAGTACAGAGCAATTTTGGTTTGGTAACGAAATATTACTTGATTTCACACACTGCTCATGTTGATATAATCTTAGCTTTTGTAAAAACTTTTCACTCACACTAATTTCAAACATTACAATTCTTGGAGAAAACGAAATAAACTTCTGTTAGAGAAACGCAAATCTTGATTTGAAACAAACATAATCTTTGTTGAATTTACATAGAAACTCTACCTTAAAACAACCAAAACCAGCAACCTTTGAATCACACGAAGGTGATGTATTGAAAACATCAAATTAAGGTTAATGAACAACAATTTTTTTTAGATTGAATATTAACAAAAAAAAAATGTTATTTTAAACTTGTCTGTTTTTTCTCCGTGTATGTATCCAAGTGATGATAAGATCTGGGAGTACGTGAATTCAGGATTGTGAATCCCGTCACCAAAACTGCTTTCAAATATTTACCACAGCGGTGGCGATAAACGAACACCAATTCGGTTTCATAGTGGTCAGGAAGCAGATGGAGCGCGTTAACAGGATGAAGCCAATCTAAGAGCGAATCTGCGTTTTGGGGATTCGAGGCAAATTCTTCAACTACAGCTTGATCAACGTCTATGCACCGACAAAAGACAAACCCGATGACGCGAAGGATGCGTTTTACGAATGTCTCAACAAGACCTGTGGAGTATACCCAAAACACACCCTATCATTGGAACGAAGAGCGTTCATTCGATTACTAACAACAACGGTCTACGTTTAGTATTTTTTTTATTTATTTTATTTGGTCGGCCACCAGCGCAACTAGGGCTATATGGGCCGTCAGATGGCAGTTATATATACAATATTTCAATGATTAATACAATAAATATAAAGATACACTAATAATACAATAACACTAATACTATAATAATAACAAAGTGAATAATTAAAAACCTAACTTACACCTTTAACTTTAGGAAACATACAATGCTTTCTATTAATTTCATATATTCTTTTTTCAATGTTTTGTTCTATATTAGATTGTACAGTTCAGTTTCTTTCATAAAACGAATAACATTTTTCATACCAACTAAATCATCTTTGAGAGTATCTATACCATGGATGCACAATTTTCTTCTTATCATGGAGTATTTTGAGCATTCATCAAAGATATGCCCTGACAGTTATGGTTTGCTTACAAGAATCACAGATTGGGCGGATCATCTTAGACAATCAGGTAAGAATGGGTGTAATGAGTATGGCCTAATCTTAGTCTCGTTATGACAACCGAATCTCTTTTACCAAGCGTATTAATACAAGGCCAACAGTGTGTTGAATCACGAATCTGGCGATATTTATTGTCTGTGATATTTTTCCATACATTTTTCCAAAATTGTGAAAACCGCATTTTAGTAAAATTTTTGAAATCTTTAAATTTAAATTCGAAAGTCGTAAATGATTTATTATAGGCTTTTTCATTGTTCGTAATAATTAGTGGGAGATTTTTCGATTATTGATTTGTGGTCTTTGAAATGAAGAGGGAGTAATTTTTAGATGAAGATATTTCTGAGAATGTTTTCCTAAGAGTTCGACAATATCAGTACGGCTTGAGAGAATGGAGTCATTATGTTTAATGCCTGTTATTAAATTGGATTGGTGTCTCCCCACTTATACTCCTTATTTGCTTCCAAATAAGTGTTTGCGGGACATTAGAGTTAATTGAAGCTACCATATTTCTCCATGATTGTTTACTGTGATATCGCATGAGAGCCCTGCTTTAGATTTAAGGATTTTTTCGTTTTTCATTTTCAGATGTTGGATGTTTTTTAAAATAGTTTAAACTATGTGTTCTATCTTGACTGCTTCGATATTGTATCATTCCACCATGGAACTGACTTTCGTCCAGCTTTGGCAGAAGATTTTTTAATACAGTGATTTGCTGCATTTATTATCGTTTCAACAACGTGGGCATTCTGATCATCAATTGATTTATTGAAGAAAGCGTCATCAAAATTTGCGATTAGTGAAAATTTTTCCCAATCAGCTGTTTTTAAAATCCAATGAGGTCGCTTTTCATCAACTGTACGAGTGTTGAGAGGCGTTATGAAAATAGGGTAATGGTCACTGTTACAGGTATCATCAAGAACATTCCATGAGAAAAGGGAGCTTAAAGAAGCCGAGCAGATAGTAAGATCTATGCATGTTTCGTTACCGTTTGGAAGAATTTAAACGTGTTCCTTTGCCATCATTGAAGATATTAAGGTCGAAATTAGAAAGCAGATTTTCGATAAGCTTTCCCCAGGTTGAATTCACCTTCGAACCCCAAAGGGAATGGTGAGCATTAAAATCTCCGAGAATAATAAACGGCTTTGGCAATTGAATTATTAACTTAGCAAGTTTCATCATATTCGATAAGTTCGTTGGGAGGAAGATAAATGTTACATAGGGTAAATTTAAATGGATATAATAGTTCGACAACAACCACTTGAAGTACAGTATCTACATTGAAACGACGAGAGACGAATTGAGATCTAACCAATGTCATTACACCGCCACGCGCTCGGTCATTATCAGATGTAAAATCACATCTATAGAGATCAAAATTTTAAAAGAAGCTGAGTTACGATGTTTAAGGTGTGTTTCTTGTAAGCAAATTACCATTGGATTATACTGGGCATCCCAAGACTTTAATTTCTTGAAAGCTATCGAAGAATCCATTGCAATTCCATTGTACGATTGAGTTTTTACAGTCCATTACTGGCAAGGGAGATATCATAATCAGACGATCTACTACTACCGCTTGAAGAAGATGGGGCAGCTCTCATTCTCTTCACATCGAGTTGATGTTCATCTAATTCATTCGTATCTTGAGAGAGAGGACGGGATGCTTTCGCTACTTGGTATTCCATGCCTATTGCACCAACATGATCTGAGCCAGCATGCACTGAGCTCGGCAAAGCGAATTGAGAGTCTACTCGTTGTTGTTGAGAAGGAGAGCTAATCGATAAGGCTTTTGGTTCATCCACTGGAATTTGAGAGATCGAGTTCTGTACCTGTACCTGACTGTTCCTGACTATCTCACTAAAAAGCGTGTGTGATGGTGGGGTACCTAGCTTTGTAATAACTGTCGAGCTTCCCTAATGCTAACGTTCTCGGTGACCTTAATACGTGTGATTTCTTGTTCGGCCTCAAACACCTTGCATTTGGTGGACCATGACGCGTGTTCTGAGGAGCTACAGTTCCTACAGTGTGTTTTTTCCTGAGCAATCATTGGACGTGTGACCTACCTGACAACAGTTACTACATACCTCTTCCTTCAAACACAATTTGGACGAGTGACCGAAGAATTGACACTTGTAGCATCTCATCGGCCGGGGAATGAACAAACGCACACTCAGAACATGGTATCCGATTTTTGACACTCTCAGGTACTCCCGAAGACTTAAATGTGAGAATGTAGCTGTGGTACTTAACAAAGCGGAGTGTCGGAATAAAAAAGTAGAGAACGATATTTCCAATCAATAGAGGAGCACACTTGATATACGTCCTATCCGAACGAGAGTTTAACTGCGAATGTCTACGTTTAGTAAACTTTGCTGCCACCAGGGCGGTAGCCATCCCCAAGCAGGCGAAAAAGGTTTAGTAATAGCAAAGTATGATATGAATATCAAAAAGTAATATCAATTTGAAAAAATATAAGAGGTCAAAGATGCAAAAATGATAACTAAAATTTACTCTTGGAATATCATTCGCATATTAATTAAGCTTTTATAGGATCTAACCAATAGCAGCGAGATATTCATTAGATCTGCAAACATCAAATTATGATATGGCTCAGAAATTCCACGAATAAAGTTTGGATATTATCTTTAGATCTTTTATCTCTTATGTCAAACAATTCAATATCACGTTTTGATTGTCAGTATTTCGCTTCTGTTCAGGTCAGCAGCACAAGGATATCCATAAGCACACCTCCTAGCGACACCCAAATGGCGAACTTTGCATCCAAATCTAGCATGTTCTGGTGGACGGCCGACATTTTGCCGACGTCATCGATGTTACAACTTTCAGAGGTCTAAATATCTACTCAGATCACTATCTAGTAGCGGGCTACCATCAGAAGCTCGACAAGCAGATTAGTAACAACGAGAACATGAAACTCAGCAATCTGTGGGAGTCAGTCCTTGGTGAGCACAGTAGCGCGAGAAGTAATAGGTACTGCTCACCGAAGACCAACGAACGGTTGGTTCGACAAGAAGTGCCAGAGAATGACGAACGAGAAAAACGTAGCTAGGGGTCGGATGTTGGTGTTTGGTTCTCGTCAGCCCAGAAGGCGGTCCAAGCAAGAATAGCCAAAAAACGGATCCATTGAAGAAAGAAGGAAGAACGTGAAAGTGGCAGTAGTTGCTCATGCGCAAAACGCTATGGAACAGAACGACATGCGACGGTTCTACGAATCTGTCAATGGTATGATTCAGTGAAGAAAAACAAGTTATGACAAATTATGTCCGAACATGGCTTTCCGGCGAAGGTAATTCGAGTGATTCGTGCAACGCTTGAAGGATCTAAATTATGTGTGCGTGAGGTGGACGAGATTACATCATCGTTCGTAATCCTAGATAGAGTGAAACAGGGGGATGTCTTTCTATCTTGCTGTTTAACATAGCGGTCGAAGGTATTGCTGTGTGCATTGAAACGCAAATATCAAATGCGGGAACACCAAACGCGGTAAGATTTTTCACAAGAAATGCGAAGTCAAAATTTGATTTTCTTCGCTAGGTTGGCGGTGATATGGATCATGGTTGCTAATTATCCTTTGATTGCTTTGTGTTACCGCATTAGAAGCCCAGTAAGCCAAGGTTTGCACGTCAAACGCAAACAGCAATACTACCAGGAGAGCCGTTGTGTAGAGAGGCGGTACCATTACGGCACGTTCTCATAAACTTTTTGGCTTTAGGGACGATATTGACATCATCGAGATTAACCGTCAGGCAGTAGAAGAGACGTTCATGGCATTTTTCAGTATTTTCTTTTTTCTTTTGCGAAAGTGAAGTGTCAAAGTTCAATAATTGTGTTTTTCTTTTCTCTTATTCTACAGAGGTTCAGGTGTCCTAGGGAGATTGTTGAATTCTTAACATGTGCAGAACCATATAAATATGGGTATCATGTTTTTAGTGTTTTTTAAAGTGATGCCTCCAGGAGCAGCTCCAGACTTACCGGCTACTATGATCATTGTACAGTAAGTTCCAGGTTCCACGGGGGATGTGGCTAATGTATAACATGTCCCCTGGAGCACATGGAACCTACTATAGAGTGGTCATGAAGGCCGGTGGTTCTGGAAATGCTTCGGAAGTATCTCCTTCAAAAATATTGGAGTTTGATACCTATTTTGTATATAGTTATCCTATCAATTTTCAAATAAAATATTTTATTATCATTCTAAGATAAAGGAAGATCCCAAAAAGAATTTTGCTGTCCCATAACGATATAATGTCTGTTTATTAGTTAAAGTATCGAATGCCTCCACCCTATTTCTTTAAATTCAAATCATAAAAAAGCATTAACAATTTGAAAATGATGGAATGTTGAGTGTTGCGTTTTACTTATTTCAATACAAGTTCTTTCAATTTGTTAAAACATGCGCAGAAATATTAAAAAAAAATTCTAAACTGTTTAGAAGTTCTCTATTGAATTTTATTTAAGTAAATTGAAACAAACTGCTCTCAAAATATTAATCTAAATATTGTACGATAGATTTCCTATTCGGAACCTGCCTTTCATGTAGACGAAGTAATGCAAATAATTTAGAATAAATTTGTTTTAGATTCCAAGAAAATAGTTTGGAATTAAGTTACCCCGGGGATCAAGTCTTCCCAGTTTCCCCTACTATAGTAAGATCTCAATCTTATAAGATATCACTCCACGGATAACAATACTTTACTCAGAACAAAAAAAAAGATCTGGAACTGTTGACTACAAAGAAGTTCTGAGTGCTAGTTACCGAATTCTTGAAGCAGATTCCGATTGGGAAATACATCCAGGAATTCACAGCGATTTCTCCCAGAAATTCCACCAAAGGTTTTTTTTCAGAAATTAAAATTGTGATTCTGGAAAACTCCCTCAAGGATTTCTCCAGGAATTCCACCCGGGATTCTAAATGCAATTGTATGAGGGATTCTATCAGAAACTCTAACAGGGGGAATCCCAACAAAATTCAATCAAAGCTTTCTTCAATGATCCAAAATGTTCGAAAATGTGTCTGGAATAACAATAGAATGATTGAATTGGAGTTGCTGTCTTAGTTATGGTTTAACAAAACCTCCTTCAATTGCATGTTTAAACAGGCCCTATCCACAATATTTACAGCAGAACAACAACGGAAAAATCCCCTTACCAACTTCTGTTTGTTTGCTTTCTCAACTAAAATACGTAAAACCGCAAACTGAATTGAAGGCATTATAGCGCATTTCACCTGGATACAATGACTGAGTTTATAAAGTTTGGAATTTTGTTTGACTCAAGAAACAATGAAGGTTAATGTACTCAAACACTGATAATCAAATCTACTATGTACTCTACTTCTGATGCATTGTTTAAACAGAATGAAACAAAATCAATAAACCCAAAAATGCAACAACTGGCAGCAATGTCTACCTGATTGAACAACAGCTCTCATCGACATTCCTTGATGAACACACAACCCAGATTGACGCATTCTATGGATCGCTGTAGACTGATAAACGAAACGCCCATTTACTAGTCTCGGTCTGCTTAAAATTTTATTGAAACCATTTTTATTTAATCTTCTTCCTTTTCTAGCCTGGGCGTCCCAAATTTCTTAGTTTAATGCTTCTGCAGTTATTAAATGAGGGATTTTTTCCAACTAACTATTTCTGCATTTGTATTGTATTTGTATATTTTATTTTGTTATTCTTCCAAAAAATCTTCAATTGAACCATTGAAGAAATTTTTAATTTACTTTTTCCAAAGTGCTTTCCATAAATACATGCATAGTTTCTCAAGTTCCCAAAATATTTTCGGTAGTATTAAACCATTGTGTCATAAACTTTACACTGGTGGATATATGCATCGCTGGAAGTCCCTCATGAGGCCCTCGTTCAAATCTTCACAGTTGTACGAGACTAAATCCGCACACAGACTGTTGCGTTCTCTCGAATCGCTCAGGTGATAGGTTAACATGCTTCCTGCCATGGTAATTCCTGACATTATACTGTTCAGCTCCATATCGATGGTCATGAAGTACTGAAAATAGTTAGGAAATGATTAGTACCTACCACTGAAATTGAGAAGCGGAAAAAGGATACTACCTGGGTGATGCAGTTGATAGAGCTGCCAGCACAAATATTCAGTTGCTTGTTCAAGGAAATGAAATCCTTCCTCACCAGTTCGAAGATTTCCTGCACGGGGGCCACTATGGTTGGCACCATATCCACAGACGTCTTAAGGCACGTTCCGAACTTGGTCAACTGGTTCGGTAGGGAGGTGGCCATACTGGAAAACTGGTCCGCACAATCCTCAGCATTTTGTTGGAAGGAATACGAGATTCCATGACTATAGTGGTTATATATGATCCGATTCATGGTCTCCACTAATTCTCGTTCAGAAAGGACAAATCTACATGAATTAGATAGTTATAATACCGTTCACCATAAGGACATGTCTGTGTGAGCGAATTTTAATCTGGACATAACATTCGCCATGTTTTGTTGGGTAGTGCCGAAAGAATCGTTCATCGATTTGTAGGTTGTGTTGACTTGCAATTGCAGCTTATTAATCGATGACATAATCTTGCTCCGGGCAGCGTTGAGGTTCTTGAAGTAAGATGTCATAACGCTTTCGATGCTTTTAATGGTCGTGGACAGTGAGTTCAGACCATCTCTTCCGATGGTTACGGACGAGTACATTGAGAAAACTCCACCGGCCAGGACTCCGAGAACACAAAAAGCTGTCACCAAAAGCTTCATCGTTAAATTTGCTACTCAGCCAGATATAAACTGATTGCTAGCGCCAACGGGAACAGATGCCAATGTGCTAGAATGAGAAGAGTATTTATATCAATCGTGCACCCAACACGAAGAACAATGAAAGCCATAGTTTCGCCATCTGAAATCTATGGCTATTTGGATTGGAATGGATTATGAATGACGTAAATCTAGAAGCAGCTTACATGATGTTGGCTTCTGTTATTGTCCAATTTTCTTATCGTATGACTATGTTGCTTCTAAACCTCTACCGTTTGATTTCTCGTAATGATAATTTTCTGAAAATCATAATTTTTTACCAGTCAACAAATTTCTAAACCATTCAAGAACTGTTTAAGAGTCATTCAACTTTCAAATGCGACAGGTTTACTGCGCTTTGAGGACTATTCATTTAATAAATATCTCTTTTAATTTATTAATGATCTTTTTAATTTTTTATGGAAATTCCAACAAGTTAATAAAAACTGGTGAATAAAATAAAACATTACTTTTGATAAACAAAAAACCTCATTTTTATGAACAAATGATGTGTTGGTATCTTGTTGAAAACATCCAATATGTTTTCGCCAATCTTGTGATAAATCTATTCATGGCGAAATTTGCTAGTATGCCATTCTGTTACGTCCAGCAAAAAATTGCTAGAATACTAAAGAAACTATATTGAAAAGAAATCGCATTTAAAACCATAAACCTTACCCGTTATGATTGTTTAATTGAATCAAACTTTTCAAATCTGTACACATATTTATCAATTTTAAACAATTCGTTTAAGTTTTTCTCAAGACGCTTCGATCGGTATTTTCAAGATAGCACTAGTTGATCCGAAAACAGTCAATAAAACAATTAGAAACAAGCATAATTGGTTAACGGTGGCGTTGGTAACGGATTTCAAAAGTTCTGCTTTAGTTATGTTCCTGAAGTGCTCCGATCTGTTTGTGTGTATTTAAAGCTTAGAATATTCACCGTGAAAGTTGGAACAGTGAGAAAGGACGGAGCTGCCATTTTGTATGGGACGTTTCATGGCGGGACTACAAATAAGCAATAAAAATTTCTAAATAGCATATAAGTATATATTTTTCGCCGAAACATTTTATATATGTACACTAGGGCAGTTCAAAATTTAAAAGTGTTTGAAAATCCAATCCCCCAACATTGGGCCACCTTTAAATCACCACCTAGAAAGCTGAAAATTTCACAGAACACTTATGGTAAGGAGCCTATGGGAGTTTGGACTTTCAAACATTTTTAAAATTTGAACCACCCTAATGTACACCCTATTTTGGTCGAATGGCTTGAGACATTCATCTAAAACGTATTTTGTGAAGGTTAATTGAAAACTCGTGAGGTTCAGATTTAAAAACCGAATCAAATTTGTTACACAATGGATAACCATTGGATCTAAAGTTTATTTAATGTAAACATACTTTTCAGCAGAAGTCAATAACAAATCTATCTACGCTTTGCATCGTGGTAAGTATTTATATGAACCAGTGTCTATATATCATAAATAATTATGGTAAATTTTCTTATTATTGAGCCGTTATTGGATTGGAATACGAAACGTTTCATTTCACTTAGTATTGTAGAAGTTTAAAGGCAATTATACTAAACAGTAACGTAGCTACGGGGGGGTTCGCACCGGGCCCCGACCCACTATGGGCCAGAAATTAAAAATTTCGCGACAAAAGTCCAAAAACCTTTTTCTATAAAATGAAATATTGAGATGAATTTCTCGTTTTTGAGAACATATGTGATTGTATACCAACTATCTTATTTGATTAAATACATTATTTCATTGCACTTTATGGAGGTGAATATTGTCTAAACTGAAATACTTGAATTTCAGCTTATCATAAAAAAATTTGGTTTAAGGAGAAAATGGCAAGAAAAATTATTGTGTGTACATTTTCGGAGAGCAAATCAAGTGCATTTTACATGCCTGGTATAAAATAACGTTAATTTTAAATTTGAGCATTGATTTTACAAAGTACACGTAAAATTTACTATACTTTTTACTAGTTCACCTTGAAAGTTAAGGTATTCCACCGTATTCGACTTGCAACCAGCTTGAGGGGGAAGCCTAGACTCCACTCTTTCATGTGCTACCAAAAGTGTTTGCATATATTTGCGGATGGCCGAGATACATCGGTTCAAGTACACGCGATCTTTAGTCGATTTTTTAATTCTATATTTTTAACTTCGCTGCTGTTCAAACAATTAACAAATCAAATAAGTTTGATTAGTATAAAAACAATTGAAGTAGTCATAATCCACTACTTTTGAGCAAGTTTCCGTTCATGGACTATTTGACATTCAAGTTAAGTCGGTTGAAATATTACAAAAATTAATATATTTTTTTCGTGGCCATGAATTGTATGGTATGATAAGACCATAACAGATGAATCGGTTTGAAATTCCCAATACAGGGACTTGTGCGTGGAATCTGGACAACATCCAGGTAAAGATAAAAGACTTTTACAGAAATATCAAACGGCTGAAATTGCTGTGTTTTTGTACAAATTTCAATGGTTTCAATTAAATATAGACAATAAGTAGAAATTTTATAAACAGAATCATACAAAATAAGCTGATAATTTTCAACCAGGATTGAATCATTGGTATAACACTTCACAAAATTTATAAAAATCAAGTAGAAACATCGAAAATATACCCGCTTTTGAGTTTGATGGTTTCCTGAGAGTGAATTAGAAAATAATGGATTATAAAAGAAATAAAAACATAAAAAGTATATATTAAGGTTGCTTTATCAACCTCCTGCACTATCTCCAAGTACTACGTTTGAATATCAGATAAATACAGTACAAAAATATTAAAAGGAAATAAAAATGGAAAGACAGCACTAAACGACCAGGTCCACCATTAATGAAAAAAAAAATTGTTTTAATCCTTTAATATTGCTGCCAGAAATATCGGCAACGTAAGCGTAATGTTGTTGGGAGAATGTTAGAAGTTTAATCATATGAACTATTCAATTGTACATAAACTAATCATCTAATTTCGTAAAAAGGAAATGAAGATTAGGAAATTTATTTGATTCATTTCAATTTAAACTAAATTTGATCTGAACAAAAGTTCATGATTCTCATATAAGAATTTGCTGCACGTAATCATATAATGGATTCCATAAGCTAGTGTAAACTAGGTGCTCTGATGTTTTAACACATCGAGTAAGGCCCCATAACAGCTGAAATATTTCTGACAATAATGTTTTGAAAGTGATTTTGATTGAAACGCTTCAAAAAATGTGAATTGTCACCTTCAAAAACAGCATAGCATCTACAAAAATGTAATTTATATTATCTTGTTCCATTTTGGACCATGTCAATATGACTCTCCGATGATTTTATGGGTTTTTCATAGGTTATGTACAGTAAAAACAATGCGTTATAAAATGTTAGTAGTGAAAATGATTGATTAAATGCAAATGTACAGTGAAAACGAATAAATATATTAAATAAACAGTTGCCAATGCATTCTGAACAACATATTTTGGAACATTTAACAATAATCACATTGTCCAGGTATTTTTCAACTATTCTGAGAATCTTTAAAGTGTATCTTCAAAATACTTTGAAATGTATGAATCATATCTTTGAAAATGTACTATGAATTTTGTAATATGAAATATGAGCGAATTTTAGTTAATAAACATTAATTAACATATTTTTCCAAACATACATAATCCTTACAAAAATTTTCAATTCAATTCAAAATGAATTTTAGTTGTCCCACACATGACTTTTCCATGCATTCTTAAGTTTGTACTACTTTTAGGTTGAAGTTTGTTCATTTTGGAGGTGTTTGGAATTTTGTCGCGAAATTTTGATTTCTGGCCCATAGTGCGACCTCGTAGGGGCCCCAAAATCGCGCTGTAGATTTCTCATATAGTCGGCGTTAAGTCAGAGTGGACCAAGTGACATTTTTGATATTTTGAGAAAAATGGGTTCAAAGTCTAACGCTCTGTAATTTTTGAACTCGTTTAAATTTTGGTTCAATATTTCTACACGTCTTTATGTTACTTTCAAACAATATAATGTGAAGTGATAATCATGAAAAATCATAATCCAAACCTCTAATAGAACGATTTTTTGATGGGCTGTGTGTACTTGGTTCACTCTGACTGAACTAAAGACCACCGTTCAGTGAGTTGGTTCACTCTGACTGAACAATTTCTTGGAAAATAAAAATCATTTAATGCTTGCATGGTCAAATTGGGTGCATATCTATAAGATAAACAAATTATCAAGACCCTTCGACAGCAGTATCGTAAATTCTTAAATAATTCATATAGTAAATATCAAAATCAGTGACATTACGATAGCTTGAAAATTAAGGTTTCGCAGGGTCAGGGCATTGAAGACCAGAAAAATTCAAATATGCGTTCAGTCAGAGTGGACCAAGTGAAAATCTTGAGTACCGACCAAAATATGCTGGTCCATTAAGCGGGACCTAGGACATACCTTACATACACTATAGATCTACCGTAAACTTCTATTGGACTCTGAAATTGACTCAAAAAATGCAGTAATGAATCATTTATTGCTTTTCAACACTTGGTCCACTCTGTCTGCACAGAATTTGTTGCAATTTCTGACCACCCATCCAAATATGGTAAATGCTCAAAAATAAAAATCAAATGCATCGAATAAAGTAATATTCATAAATTTCTATTGATCGATAAGTAGAAGAATGATTCGATGTCGAAAAATCTGACAAATCTCCTGAAATGTTTTTCATTTCCTCGCATTCCTCAGCGCGCTGATCATTTTCGCTGTTATGGTAATAAGCACTTGGTCCATTCTGACTGCACACTTTTAAAAAAAAGTAAATTTATTACATATCTCTCGCAGTTTTCAGTATTCTTCAAATCTGATCAAAGTGTAACAGAGGTATGGTAATTTCGCATTAAATGAGAGAATAATCCAATTTTCCCAAGTTTTGTACTTGGTCCCCTCTGACTTAACGGCGACCATATCATGGATAGTTTGATGTGGCTTGTAGAAAACTGACAATTTGTAAGACCTCGGAATGAAACTGAGCATGGCAAGTTGATTTTTTTTAGGGGACCTGGATCGGTGACACAGGGGCCCAGGTCGAGAGCCCCAGAGGCCCCACATTTTTGAGGTCATCACAAAAAATATATATTACAATTTTCCTTATTGTTCCATCGACCGCACGCATAATATGGTACCGTAAATTCGGGTGAAATTGATCACCGTGTCACACGGTTCTATTTCTTACCGATAGAGCATCAATATTAAGTAAAGACCTGAAGTAAATGATCTATGTATGACTTGCAAGAAATGTTTATTTCTATGAAATTTATGTAAAATTACAGAACCATGTTCGTTGTGAACTGAAATTACGGTACTGAATCTCTTTATAGCTAAATGTGGACCACAGGTAGATAGTTAAGTAGGCTCAGGTTTCTATTCATATTTTTAAACTTCCAACAAAATCTACCTAATATGTGTAGTCCTTGAGTAGTTGTTATCTTGAGCCTTGGTGAGCGTTGATTGAGCTTGGGCACAATCTTTCACAATTTGGACCAAGCTGGTCTCAATATCATAGATGTTGAAAATAATACAGATAACTTTGCACTAGTTAAAACACAGGCATGACTTTATGGTTTGCTCTTTGTTGTTGTTGAGATTTCTATTCTAGAGATATTTTTGAAAGCCCAAATTTTGTAGACTAAAAAGCAAAAATTAAAATTTTTAATATTCTTTTTATCTTTTGAGGGATTCCACGGAGGCATGCAAGTCGATTCTGATCGACCATTTCAAAAATATCTGAAACTTTGCACAGTTTTTCAGTTCCATCTAAATCGTCATTTTCCGATATCAAATCTTCAAGTTGAGTCACGACTAACTTTTCAAAAGGGTGTATGTGAAAATGGTTCAAAAATATTCAAAAAGCTGCACAGCAAAAACGGTTCGTTCGATTGTTAGACAACTAAAGAAACAAAGTTAGACAACTAAATAAAGATTCCAAAAAAAATACACACAGTAAAAAAAAATTTTTTTTTTTGCATTAAAAAACATCATTTTTGTCACAAAAACTCAAATATCTCAAAACCCTATCGGAATACCAACGTAATTTTTTGAGGGAAAACGGTCCATTATATTAGCTATCTACCATAAAAATTTGGTGATGGTAAGCCAATAAACAAAAAAGTTATGACATTTCAAATATTTCACAAATTTGACACTTAGTGAAACATTTTTTTTTCATTGTTAATTTTTTTTAGGACCGCAGTTTGTTGCTGAATTTTTTGTTAAGGGTACCACATGAGGTTAACAAGTTGTTTTCATGATATTTTATTTAATTATTCATAACTATTATAGCATCTATTAGAAAGTTAGACGCGATCCAGTGTTGTGATCTAAAGTCTTGATAGTGTCATATTTTTTATTGTACGTAACTGAAGAAAAATTCTCTCAATAGTGTTGAAACCTTTTGATAAAAGAAACCTATAAGAAATCTAATATTGAAGACAAAAGCTACAAAAAAAGTTTTCTATACAGGTATACGACTAGTTTACCTGCAAAAAGTTTACCTCGTAGAGAACAAGGCGGGTCTATACCCAGGTGATCTAGTATACGTAAAGCAGGTCGGTTTTCTCGGCGCTGGTTTTCTCCACAATGTTAAAATCTGATTACACCTGGGTATAGACCCGCCTTGGTAGAGAATAGACTTTGTTAATCATATTTGGGAGAAAGCGAGTAACTTCAACAACATCAAAAACATGATAGGTACATACCATGAACATACTCACGAAAAAGCTAAAAATATACTACCACTATGGTTATAAAAGATTTAATTGTAAAATTTTTCTTCAGTCAAGCAAACGACACAAAACTAGTCAGTAAAATCTTAAAAGTGATTTTGTTTATTAAAATCTAACGAGCAACATGAGTAGTCGCTTTCTCAACTGTTGCAGGCTGTTTGCAGAAAAAAAGTGTTCGAAAGAGCTACGAAATCTCACCGAAAGCACCATAGATAAACTGAAAGCGGCTGGTTATGCTCCAATGTCTACATTGAATACAAATTTACGCATTTGTACGTCCTGCCGTTTAAACGTTGACAAACGGGCAATCTGTACATCATCGGTGGATCAGGTTGCAGGAAGTTCGAAAACAACAACAACTGAGGAGTTACCAGAAGTACCAAGTGCAGATAGTCTTGCCACGGTACCATCAGCGACATCTGTTTCAACAAATCAATCAGAAGATGAGTGCATCCAGAAGGTCAACATCGAACGCTTCAACGAAGGGATAGCTGGAATAAAAGTGACTCCGATTAAATGGACGAAGATGGGTTACGTCAATTATCCCGAGAAAAAATACCGTGAAATCAACGAAGCTGTACGAAGAAACCTCTTCAAATTAGGACCTGAGGATGTGGAAAATACAGACTACGATGAGGTAATTATGAATATGAAGGAAAGGTTCTCGAATCTAGCCACGACAAGGAAAGAAAAATTATTGATTTTGTCGATGCTGCCAAGCTCGTGGTCTATTCAAGGCGCCATTGATGAGTTCAAAACCAATAGAAATACAGCAAAAGAGGCAAAACAATTCAAAAATAACTGTCTTGCAACCAAAAATGCTAGGTCGAGTACTTCATTAACAGATGAGACAAAAGAAAAAATAATTCAATATTTTGAAGACGATGAAGTAAGTAGAGCTATGCCTGGCCAAAAAGATAATGTATCTGTAAAAAAAGATGGAAAGCGTCAAGCAATCCAAAAACGATTAATGATGACTACTTTGAAAGAAGCGTATACACGCTTCAAGGAAATTAACGAAAATATTAAGGTAGGTTTTTCCTCATTTGCAAGCCTTCGTCCAAGGCAATGCAAGCTTCTATCCAATTCAGGAACACATAATGTTTGTGTGTGCACAACACACGAAAATATTAACCTAATCTTACATAGTTTGAAAAGAATCAATTTATCAAAGGATATTAAAATGTTAACTGGTAGTCTTTTGTGTGAAAATACAACATCAAATTGCTATCTACGATCTTGTTCGGATTGTCCAGATTCTTCATCATTGGAAAATACTTTATTCGCTGAGTTTGAAGAAAATTATATTGATCAGTTATCATTTGAGCAATGGGTGACCACGGATAGGTGTGACCTAGAAACTATTGTAAAACCTGTAGATGAGTTTGTGTCATTTTTTTGCTTGAAATTAGAAAGTTTAATTCCTCACGACTTTATTAAAACAGAGCAATCCCGCTTTTTAAAAAATACGAAAAATACATTACAAGATGGTGAATTTTTAGTCATTTGTGATTTTTCTGAAAACTATAGCTTTGTATTGCAAGATGAAGTGCAGTCCCATCACTGGAACGTACAACAAGCTACAATTCATCCATTCGTTATTTATTTCAATGGAAGTACGCAAATTGAACATTTTAGTTTTATTGTAATTTCCGAAGATTTAAGACACGACTCAGTATCTGTAAATTTGTTCATTGCCAAAATGATTAACTTTTTACGCGTTGATAAGGATAAAGAAATCAGAAAGATATATTTCATGTCTGATGGAGCAGCATCGCAGTACAAAAACCGTAAGAATTTTTCGAGCCTATGTCAATTTAAATCAAAGTACGGAATTGATGCAGAATGGCATTTCTTTGCTACGTCACATGGCAAAGGTCCTTGTGATGCTATTGGAGGAACCATAAAGCGCATGGCCACAAGAGCAAGTTTAGCCAAAGAACTATTTGATTGCGCGAATCGCAGAAAAGAAGAAGATTTAACAAAATTATCATTTTGTTTTACTACTACTGAAGAGTACGAATTAACGGCATCAGAGCTCAGAGAGCAATATAATAACGCGAAAACGATCCAAGGAACCCAAAAATTTCACTGTTTCATTCCATTGTCAGAAAATAAAATTAAAGCAAAACTATACTCGAACTGTACTGATAATGATGCAAAAGTGTTCGATATTGTAAAAAAATTGAATAACAATAAATAAATAAATAAATAAATAAGTATTAATAAAATGTTTTCATGATCTCATAACGCATACCCAAATCCAAAACTTTTAAAGTTTATATATAACATTTAGAAACTCATCGATCATACTCTAAAAAAAAATATCCTGGTAAAAAAAAAATTATTTTCGTGTAATCTGTTAATTCATTTTAATTTATACATATATACATATACATATAATATTTATACATATACATAATATTTATACATATAATATACATAATACTAATGAATACATGAAAACGACTTGTTTAATTCACGCAAGGCCCTTAACAATAAAATCAGCAACAAACTGCGGTTTCCGTAATAATTTACACCGAAAAAAAAAATTTTTTTCTACTAAATGTGAAAATTGTGACATGTTTGAAATGTCATAACTTTTTTGTTTATTGGCTTACCATCACCAAATTTTTATGGTAGATAGCTAATATAATGGACCGTTTTTCCTCAAAAAATTACGTTGGTATTCCGATAGGGTTTTGAGATATTTGAGTTTTTGTGTCAAAAATTATGTTTTGAATGCAAAAAAAAAAAAAATTTACTGTGTGTATTTTTTTTGGAATCTTTATTTAGTTGTCTAACTTTGTTTCTTTAGTTGTCTAACAATCGAACCAACCGTTTTTGCTGTGCAGCTTTTTGAATATTTTTGAACCATTTTCACATACACCCTTTTGAAAAGTTAGTCGTGACTCAACTTGAAGATTTGATATCGAAAAATGACGATTTAGATGGAACTGGAAAACTGTGCAAAGTTTAAGCTCAATAGAAAAAAATGAATTAAAAAAATTACCAAATTTTGGTGCTGTTGCTTGGAATCACTCTTTTATCTCAGAGTTGATCCTTTAGAAACCTGGAGTTATTTTTTATTTTTATTTTGTATTCCTGATATGAATTACTTTAATGGCTCTTTTTGACACTTCTCCAGATAAATTATCTCATCAAGTTTTTTTTTATGATTCCTCAACGGGTTTCATTGAATAGTCTCCAGTGTAAACCAAAACTTTTTCAAGTAATTTTAATCATCTAAGAATTCTCGTGTGACATTCAGTAAGTCTTTGAGATATATGGAATTTATAAAGAATACTGGCATCGATTTCACTAATAATTTTTCATTGAAGATTGCTTCAAAATTTCGTTCAGACATCGCGAAAAAAATTCTAAGAATTCGTCCAGGAATTGTTCCCGAAATTCATACAGGATTTTATTCAGAATCGATTGTAAAAATAACTTTATGCCAAACGGGGGGCATAAAGTCATTTGGCTTAAGGTCGTTTGGCATAATGATTGACTTAAAATGAAAATCGGCATTTTCGAAGCTTTTACCGAGATCAACACCACCGAGCCCATAGCAATTTTTTTTTGGTAGGTTCTCAACAAGCGTGGTGTTCGTTCAGAGATAATCCAAGCTATGAATGTTAAAAAATGTAGTGACATTAGAAAGCATAACTAAATAAAACGGGTGACGGGTTTGATGAAAAATATTTTCGGAGTAATCATTTTCTCTACATCCCAGAACATAGAGTACGTTGCGATACACATATTTGAAAAAAGAAAGCTGACAAAGAAAGTTTGCAATTAATAATAAAGGGAACGCTCATAGAATATTTCGCTGCAGATCAAGCTCTCTATCAGTTTGGACGTAACACTTGACGAAAATTACATGGTAAAAGAAGGTAAAATTTATTTACAAAATATTAAAAGATCTTATTCAAAAATCTATTATTGCAGCATAATGCAAAAACAGTCTATATACAAGAACAGCCTATTTTTAAAAGAAGGCAAAATTTATGATTAATTAAATAGAAGATTGGACGCCAAAATTATTGCGGTATAATAAAACGAAAAGAAATAAAAAATTGCATTCAGAATCATCGAAGTGGTTGTACTACTTTTCCCTGAATGTCGTTTCTCCGAATGTCAGTTCCCCGAATGACCTTTTTCCCCGATTGCCATTTCTCCGAATGACCCGTTTCCCCGAAAAGTGGTGCAGTTTAAATAGGTGCTATAACAATCAGTGGCTGGATGGTGAACGAGAATGAACGATAAGTAATCAAAAGAAGGAGGTATTCTGTCATTCTCGGCTATACACTCGTCTGGGACACGGTCATATGAAAAATTAGATTCTCGCTCCAGTCCACTTTTTGGATTGCATTTTGGTCCTATAACAACTGTGCAAAATTTCAGCTCGATCGGTGAAACTATATTTTAGCGCCAGCCGTTCAAGGTTTGTATGGGATTTACTATGGGAAAACTTACTTTTGCAAAAAAAATCGCCAGAGGTCACTCATTGACCTCTATAAAAGTTCTGAATACAAATCACGATATGTAGTTTTACGATGACCTCTATAAAAATTCTGAACACAGACATTGATAGGTATTTTTACGATGAAGAACATTTCTTCATAGACTTGGTATAACTCGTGATTCATGCGACGCCGCCGTATACCATTGTCCAATTCACCGTTGAGTATTGTTCGCAGCACTTGATGTACAAAGACCCAAAAGCTCTCCGGTCAACCTCTTTCAACGTCCAAGATTCGTGGCCGTACAGAGCTACCGGAAGAATTAGAGTCTTGTACAACGGGAGTTTGGTCTTCGTCTGTAAGCTGCTGGGCTATAGGACTTTAGCTGGTTACATAATCCGTAAAAGCCCGACTCGCAGCTGCAATACACATTTTTATCTCGCGTGTAACATTACTATTGCAAGTCACTAGAGTTCCAAGGTACACAAATTCTTCAACTACTTCAAAAATATCACCACCTCACTACCAACATCACCTATGGGCCCACGGTGTCAACCAGCGAACATGTACTTTGCACGTATACCTTTTCCACGGCTCGGCGATCAATCCCGATTATATCGATATCGTCCGCAAAACCAAGGTGCACACAAACGTGTAATAATAGTGCCATTCCTATGTACGCAAGCTCTCCTTATTTCTCCCTCTAACGCTATGTTGAACAATAGGTTTGAAAGGGCATCATCCTGCTTCAATCCTTCTGAGTTTACGAAGGATGTTGAATTCTCATCCGCAACCCTTATACTTAATTTCGATCTTTCCAACGTTGCACGAACCAGTCTAATCAGGTTCACCGGAAAACCATGTTCCTTTTTTTTCCTTTGTGGGGACATGATACCACTGCGACCATTAATTTGATCTATTGTGGTGTTATCCTCTTTGTTTTTGCCGTACTGTAGAAATATATTACTATATGAAGTAACTATCTCCACAGCTATTGGCGTGCATCCCAATCAGGTACTACATTTCGGATAAAATTTAGTACCTGTTTTGGATGGTAGGTTCGAATTTCATTAGGCTCTAGCAGGCCTTTATCTAAATGTTTGCAACGCTTGTGGTATAGTGCAATACACTTGCACAACAAATGTTCAGTGCTCTCGCTTTCTAATTTACAGAAACGACACATACACTCTTAAAAATAATGAAAATTACTGTGGACGTAATTCTCGTTATGACTGAACGACACATGATGTAAGTGATGGAACGACACAAAAACGTGTCTTTGAAAGTGTATTGCACAAAAAGTGTAATTTTACATGTTAATGGACACGAAAGTGATGGAACTGTGATCGACTATTCCCAAACCAGACAGTATCGTGTTTAAAATTCGACATAAATTTCAGTCATTCGGCTCGCTTCTTTTATGTGCATCTAAAAGACGTAAAATCACATGATTTTTTGGTAGTGTGTATCTTCTTGCAATTTACCTATAATTTTGAGGTAACGTTTGCTGGGGCAGTGGCCTGTTAATAAGCCAGTATAAGTACTTAGATCGTGTTTATTGAGGTTTAATAACCTCTGTGTTTGATAGGCATCTGGTTCAATGAATCGTTTGGACTGGCGAGAGTCCATTGCGTTCTTCCAGTTGAGTTTAATTTTTGCTTTCATCCAGCTCTTTAATTGCATTTTCAGAGCACAAGAGGCCATTCCGAAGAATGGCTGAGGCCCGATAAATTGCATGGAAGAACCTTGTTTTGCTAACTGATCAGCTTTTTCGTTTCCTTCTATTCCGCAATGGCCAGGAACCCAAATAGATTAACCTTATTACGATAGGACAACTGCTGCAGTAGCTTGGCACACTCCCAAACAAGTCTTGATGTGTAAGTTCTAGACTTCAAAGCGTTCAAGGCTGCTTTGCTATCCGAACACATACATATATTAGTATTCCTATAGCGCCTTTTAAGACAAATGTCAGCGCATTCAAGAATGGCATAAATTTCGGCCTGAAAAACTGTTGGCCACTTCCCAGTGCATAAGATACATTAACTCCTGGGCCAAACACTCTTGACCCTACCATGTTTTCTTGTTTTGAACCATCAGTGAGAAAAATTAATGATCCAGATCTGAAAGTTGGTCCTCCCCTGGGAGGGAGAAACCTATACAAAATTTCTGTACGTCATAGTGAGCCGAGATTCCGCTGTCACGAACTGTCACTGTGAGCCCAGATCTCAAACATTGGACTAACATGGAAAAAGCGCGTAACTGATTAAAACACATTTTCGTATTTCTTCAAAAGTGATAAAAATCGAATGAAAATCAATTCATGCACATAACGCAAGTAATGTCACGTGAGCCCCATTTAATCTGATTGAACATAAAGCATTGAGAAACGCATCGTTTTACTTTTTCCAATGAAAATGAATATTTAGTGCATAGAAAACTGTGGCCCTTTTTTCATGTTTGTCAGCAAAGATCGAAGGTGCACAACAAATCGAAACTACCGATTTTCTCGAAGCCTGCCTTGATTGTTGTTGGCAAGCTGGAGTTATCTTGCAATTCTAAATAACGTTGTCTTACATTTCGTGTGTAGTATCGGTGCCTCCCTCCCAGGTCCTCCCGTATCCCAATCCTGACGAGTTACATCAGCAACCCAAAAACGATGATCAAAAAAGTTACGCTTCAACATATAATCTTCATTCACTAAGTACACTGGACTTATTTTGAAGTGCTGCAATATAGTCATATGTCCTTTCAGTTCATTATCAGCGCTATCTAAGGACCTTCTGACTCTGATAGCACTCTTAACTGCATCCATTTGTATATAGTCATGAAGTGGAAGAAGATTTAACATTGCGTCCAACGCATTTGAAGGGGCGTTTCGTATTGCCCCAGTAATTTAAATAGTAGCAAGCCTTTGTAGTTTATTTAGCTTAGCTTGAGTAGCGACTTGTTTGGTTTTTCCCACCAACAATGGCCGAATAGATCCAACATATCATCTTCGGTTTCAAACCCCATTTTTTACCAAAGGTTCTTTTGCAGCCCCAGAAAGCATTTCTTGCTTTTTCTATCTGTTGTTCTATATGCTTATTCCAAACAAGCTTACAATCTAATATAACACCTAAAAATTTGGCACTTAAAGATAAGGATAGTTTAGCATCTCCTATTTTTAGAGCTGAAATGCAGACTTTACGTCTTCTTGTAAACGGTACTATTGTAGTTTTTTTAGGATTTATACTTAATCCTTCATTATTGCACCATGCTAGAGTTAAGTTGAGTGCTGTTTGCATTCGCTCGGAAACAGTTTTATCGAATTTACCGCGGACTATAATAACAATATCATCTGCATACCCAATTACTTCGAATCCTTGATGCTTTAGCTTTATAAGTAGGTCATCAACAATCAGAGACCAGAGAAGAGGGGAGAGAACTCCCCCTTGTGGACAGCCTTGAACAGTTGTTACCTTTAAAACTGGATCTCCTAGATATGCTGATATTTCCCTTCTAGATAGCATCTCTTCTATCCACACAATAATTTTTTCAGGGAAGCCTCGATTTCTCATGGCGTTTTTCATCGATGTAAAACTGGCATTGTCAAACGCGCCTTCAACATCGAGAAAAGCAGCCAGTAGTATCTCCTTAGTGTCAAAAGTTTTTTCAATTTTTGAAACCAGCTAATGAAGAGCCGAAAGTGTCGACTTACCAGTCTGATAAGCGAATTGAGCTCTATTTAAAGGCTTATGTTCAAGTATATTTGATTTAATATACTCATCTATAAGCTTTTCCATTATTTTTAAAAAAATAGATGTAAGACCATGTTCCTTCATTATTTCCCACAACTCTTTTCTTTCCACTGAATCGTACGCCGCCTTGAAATCAATGATACATATGATAACTGTCTTCAAGGAGGACTCTTCAAGCGGTCTCAATCTGTTGAACAGAATACGTGACATTGTTTTGTAAGCCGAATTGAGGAGCGTTATTCCTCGGTAATTGGCGCACTCCAATCTATGCCCTTTTTCGAAGAGAGGGCAAATGAAGCCATCCATCCAGCTTGCAGGCAGTTCTTCTTCCTCTCATATCCTTAGTAGTATATGGTGAATTATTCTATGCAGCTGCTCACTACCGTGCTTGAGCAGTTCGGCAGGAAGCTCATCCTTCCCAGCAGCCTTGTTGTTCTTCAGCTCTTCAATCGCCTTCTTAACCTCATCTAATGATGGAAGCTTCACAGTTTGACCATCGTCGTCAATGTTCATTCTGTTCTCCGATGCTCTATCGTTCCCTTCATTCAGTAACGATTCGAAGTGCTCTTTCCATCTAACAGCCACCATCGTTTTATCTGTCAGCAAATTGCCTTTACGGTCGTTGCACATGATGGGAGATGGCGCTGACTTTCTCCGCACGCCATTGAAAGTTTCATAGAATCGTCGCATATCGTTCTGTTCCATACAGTTTTGCGCCTGGCTATCACATTCTCATCATACTCTTTGTTCTTCCTGCGATGGATTCGCTTTTCGGCTGATCTTGCTTCCCTGTACCGCTCTCTTTTGAGTGAGACATTTGGTTTTTCAATGCCTGAGTTATCCATGCACAGGGTATTTCTCCAAATATGTTTCCTATTATTCTTCCATGATTTTTTTAATATTTCTTCCACGAATTTCTCAATAAATTCTAATAAATTATTAAAGAACACTTTTAAGGAATTGTTTGAAGATTTTCAAGAAATTCCTAATTAGTGAAGATATGCCCCAAGAATCCCTTGTGGAATTTTCCCATGGATTTATAAGGTCATTACAAGGACTTTTCCAAGGGGTACTGCATAAGACTCTCTATGATATCTTCATGTGAGTTAATAAGAAATTGTTCAAGGACTCATCCTTGGGTGAGAAATCCTTCGAACGTTTCTGTAGTTTTGTTCAGATTTCTTGTGAAATTTCTCAAGATTATATAAGAACTCCTTCGACCATCAAAGCCACAAGCGTGTTTCTTTTTTTAGTATCATGATCAAATTCGATACTCGTATTTTCTCCATGAAGTGCCGGTCATAAGATTAACAAGTGAAACAACTGACATTTCAAGAACATGTGCACAGGAATCCAAAATCATTACGTTCTTTTGAGTTTTGATTTCATTGACCGTTAAAGATTACCCAAGATCTTCTTGAAGTATGTATCGCAAGATCTAAATATAATCAGTGAACTCTCGAATGTTCTTCGATGAGATTTATAACCATAATGGGTCGTATAGAAATGTTATGTCAATTTTTGAAACCAATCCCTGGTAAAAGTTATACTAAAACTCCGACATAAACAGTTATTTTTGTGATTACAACTATAGCAAGTTAAATCTCTAAAAGACGTAATAATGAGGTTCACACATGATATTTTCTTCATTTTTGCAAAGTATATGACACATAATTTACAAGAAGCTCCACAATACTAAGCATCTCTGTGCATCATGGAGTATGAGAAAATTAAGCAGCAATCAGATTAAAATTGATTTTTTAAAAAGTGTGAAAATATAGTCAACACTTTGTTACTCGATATTCCGTATCTCGATATCGAGTAGGACGACCATAGTAAAAGTTGATTTTCATAGCTACACAGTGATGGGGATTTAGGGTAGCACTAATAGTCTACAAAACAAGAATAAATTTTTTTTTTTTTTTTGTTGATTCAATTAGACCTGTCCAAAGTTTTTAAACAATCGATTTAGAATAATTTTGCCAAAGACCCCAAATCTCTTTAGCTTCGCAAGTTGTGATATATTTTAACAAATATGTTGGGATGGTCCAGAAAAACAGTTTTCTCTCGATAACTTTATATTTGATAATTTCTGGCGAAATCAAGTGACAACAATACAGTAAATCACGGACAATAAAATGGCACATTTATTGCTACATCACTCAGTATTCCGAACCGTTATAATTATTTTTATCCATTTACAGCATCGGTGGATACATGCAATAGCTCATCTTTTGCATCAAATTCTGTGAAATGTCCTGAACATTGTACCGGATCAATTCCCCGCATGCCTGGTTGCGTTCGTTGAAGCCATACTGATAGTTTTGAAGCAAGCTGGCGGCCATATACAGCTCCATGTTGATGTTGCCTAACTCCATGTAGATGTTACTGAAGTACTATAAATAGAACACAATCGATTATCTCCCTTAATGATTGAAAGAAAAATTGAGAAGTAATATTACCTCATTGATACAGGTGGTGGAAGTGGCAGCGCAGATTTTCAGTTGTTTGTTGAAGGCAACGAGGTCAGTCTTCACCAGCTTGAAAATGTCCAGCAGAGGAGCCACCAAGGTTGGCACGGTATCCACTTCGGCTTGCAGGCATATTCCGAACTTCGCCAACTGTTCCGGTACAACTCCGGCCTCTGCGGCGATCTGTTCGATACAAAGTTCAGCATTCTGTTGATAGGACATCGAGCTGACCAGACTGCTGTAGGTTTGCATAATGTTTTGCATGGTTTGTCTAAGCCCTTCATTTTGATTGCTCAGATCATAACCCATAGCTGAAACGACTTGCTGTTCGCCGTAGTAGAAGTTCTTGCCGAACCACTCCACGCTGGTCATCATGCTCACCATGTTGGGTTGCGTGGCGCCATAGGAATCGTTCAACGCTTTGTAGGTGGTGTTCACGTATTCTTCAATGTTGTTCATCGTAGGCAGTACTTTATTGCGGGCGTTGTTGAAATTTTTGTAGTAAGCGTTCAAAACGGTTCCGATGCTTTTAAGGCTCGCTGCCATTGCATTCAGACCTTGAGTTCCGATGGATATTGAGGTGTATGCGGTGAAGACATCTCCGCTGAAGAAGCCCAGCACACAAGCTACGGTCAACCAAAGCTTCATTGTTACGATTGCTGGGTCTGCAGTGAAAATAATGATATCTCTTGAATCAAGAACTGATATCAGATGGATGAACATCGAGAGTATATATAGCGAGTGGGACATTTGCTAAAAGAAACATTCAAATTATGGAAAATTTTGGATGACGCACTTACGAAAATGTAGCGTACCATCTGTGTTTTTTTTTTGTTATGAATTCAAGCTCACTGAGCGACTACAGTCAACTCATTTGTTTGCCTTTTTGTTACGCCCCTGGTTGTATTGAAAGGTAATGCAATCGATTTGAAAGGCTTCTTTTGATTGAAAGCTATAAACGCCATCGATCGATGATCCAAGTATAATTGAAACTCTGGAATATGTGGGCTGCTTGGCCACGTCAGGTGTAAAGTATCAATAATCACCTCTTTTTCCTGAGCAGCTTAGATACCCGCGTAGTTTTGGCAGCGGTTGTTTCAATTTGCTAAGAATAAACACTACGGACTGCCTGTTCCGGTGTCACCGGTGACTCCTTATGTATTTTATTTTTTTACCAGTGGTTTATGTATTAGGCTTATTTATTTAATAAAAATAAAAATAAATATATACATATATATATATATGTATATATATATATATATATATATATATATATATATATATATATATATATATATATATATATATATATGTATATATATATATATATATATATAAATATATAAACATTTTTTAATCAAATTTTTCCAAAAATCACTGAATCCTAATAAATTTATTATTTGTTCCAAAATATTCAAAATGTCTTTATTATCATTATTGTTGGATGAATTATCAACATTATCCCTATTTTTATCATTAAAAGAATTGTCATTCTCTACTCTTTGAAACCCAGGAATCGTATGGCAAGTAGAAGAAACATTAAGTGGAGGAAAGTTTTTATCAAAAGATGTTGATGGTTGAGGATCAGAATTTGCATTATGTTTGTTAGATAATAAATTAGCCCTTTTTCTTTTAGTAGGAGGTTTATATATAAATTGATTAGAATCCTCATTCAAGTCATCATCATCATAATCAGATAATGCTTCATAAATATTGGAAGAACTAAAATCACCAGATGCTTTCAAAATCTCTGAATAAGAACATTGATTTTTAAATTTAATTTGTTGGTTGAATTTTTGTTGATTAGTTTTATAAACTGAACAGTCTTTAATTGAAAAATGATTCTGATTACAATAAATACAAACATCAGATTGTTTATCGCAAACAGATGAAGAATGAGAATCTCCACATTTGGAGCATTTAGGTTTATTTGAACAATAGGAAGAAGTGTGTCCAAATAAAAGACAATGAGTGCAATGCATAAGTTTAGGAAAATAAAGTCTTACACTAAATGATACGTTATTAATTGAAACAAAATCCGGAAGAACAGATCCGGCAAATATTATTTTTATACAATTAGAATGAGTATAACTAGAACTGTTGCCATTGAACGTTAATTTAGATAAACGATTGCAATCTAAAATTTTGACGGGAGAAATGGTTTTATTTTTGAAAAAACCTAAACCAAAATTTTTAATGTCATCGCAACTCAAAGATTCGTCATAAATGACGCCACTAATCTCACATGAGTCACAAGGGGCATATACACGGTATGAACTACCAAATAAGTTGGATTCCAGGAGAGTATTGGCATCTCCACGAGAACCAAAAACTACCCTTAATTTATCTAACGAAATTTTCTTGATTTCTTTTACGGATTCAAATCTTTTATAAACTTCTGCTGAAATCAAGAGAACATTAATTGGCTTATCCTTTTTTCTAAAATAAACAGGATAAGGACCAAGAAAAGTAGATGGGAAAATTTTGACTCTAAATGGTTTGGAAGGAGGAAGATTAGAATGATCATCCTTTTTAGAATTCGACGATTCCCCGTCAGTTTCCATATTAGGAAAACAACGGGGAATATAAATAAATAATCAACAATCGAGAAGTAATAACAACAAAAACTTATAAAATAAGAAAGTAAATAAAAGTATACCTATCAAATTCAATAGAGAACTTGATGAATTCTTTCTTGAGAGAAATCACCTCAAGCTTGAAAACTTCCCAAAGCCCACAATCTGAACTTGATTCAGAAAACTTCGATCGCTCTCTTCAAATCCAATCATCGAACGTAATCAGAATCTTGAAACGCTTTCCTCGCATCCAACAACATTTGCCACCATGAAAACTTCCGAAAACTTCGATCGCTCTCTTCCAATCCAATCAACGAACGTAATCAGAATCTTGAATCACTTTCCTCGCATCCAAAAACATTCGCCACCATGCAACACGAAACCAATTCAATATCCGTACTCCGAGATTTTTTTCCTCCTGAAAAAAAGAGAAAAATGTCAGGTGCAGAAAAAATACGTGTTTCCTAGTCAAGGCCTACTGCAGCAATGTTAGGTTTCATTTAGACCCCCCTAACCATTCCTTCCTAGGCACGGTACGCATCACACCATAAGTTAGGGGTCAGTTCTGTCGCAACAGTCAGTGCAGACGAGTAAATGTGTTCGCTCTTTTGATAGTTTTGTTTGCCTTCAGCTTACAAGTAGTGGTGTTTGCCTTCAGCTCAGGTAGTGAAAATCAAGCGCCCTTGAGCTAGGGCTGTTTGGGCACGTCAGGAGTTGATCATCAATGTTAGCTTCCTTTACCCGATCAACCTAGATAGCCGTGTAGTGTCGGTAGCGGTTGTTTCAATTGGCTAAGAATTAACACTACGGACTGCCTGTTCCGGTGGTAAAAATCCACCTAACAGGTGACCCCTAATTCATGCGGCTTTAAGCTTACCGTGCCTAAGAATGAATGGTTAGGGGGGTCTAAATAAAACCTAACCGCAAACGGAGCCTGTGGAGTACCAGGGCGCCCTCTACAGTATAATGCCCTTCCTGTGCTACCCGGAGCAATGGTGCAGGTGACCTTGTGTTTCTCCGAGATAATCGGCTGCCCTTCTTCAGTCTCAAGCCTGAGGCCAAATAAGGGTGGGATTATTAATACGTTGTAATTTAGTTTAAATTTTCACCTCTATGGTTTCGCATTATGCGTATTACACAGTATAGTCTGTGCGTTTCGCTTTAGGCGACTTTTAAGAGATACTGATCTGGTTTTTCCGCTGCTGGTCTTTTTTCGTTCTGAGATTGCGAAAAGCTTAATCCTGCCTAGTTTGGGTAGTGGCTACGGTTAGGATAGCTTAGTTAGACCAATCTTCAGCATAAAATATCATCAACGATCAATCTTTGTAGACTCATCCAAATGGTACAGTTCAAATGGCGCAAAAACCTTACTTTTGTAAACTTTTATCTAGATAACCTTATGGACCCGGTTTTTGTTACTTTCATAAACATGAAATGGCAAACTCGCGTGCTATACCTCGTGCATGCGTGCTCGTAAATAGCGCTGACGTTGCTACACTCATTTCTGAGTTAACAACCAGAGATTTATGTGATGTCACAATTGATGTTTCTGTTGATGACCTCAATAGGAAATACGTCTTTCGTTTTGTGGTGTATTTACCACATGATGAACCATCCCCAATGGATAATTTCAAACGAGTTGTCGTTCACTGCCTATGAAAAGGCCTTCTGCTGATTTGTGGGTAGTGATGCTGATACTCATCACATCATCTGGAGCAGCTCAGATATCAATTTGAGAAGCTCCAGTCTGATGGAATGCTTAAGTAGTTCAAATCTTGGATTACTAATTTTAGGGAATCGCCCAACCTTCATGGTATCTGCTAGAGAAGAAGTGTTAGACATAAGGCTCTGCTTGAACAGAATCAGTCACGAGTTGACGAATTGGCATGTATTAGATGATGAATCATTATCTGATCATCGCTATATCTCTATATGAACATATACTCCAAAAAGTGGGAATTGGTTGTGACCAAATTCTATGAATTCTCTCCGTCCATTGGAAATCCTAGTGATTTGAATGTTTCCACTTCCGGTGAATTGAGACACAATTGTCCTTGCTTCGAGTGAATTCCACAATTGCTTGTCACTTTGTTCCTCACAACTCTCTTCGCGGGACGAGTTGACGTCTGGCTATTTGTAAAGGAATATGTCAGATAGTTAGGCTGCTTTTAAAGCTCTTGCTTAGGCCAACTCAAGCTCTAAGCTTGTTATCGCACGTCGAACTCAATTTGAGGAACTGTATTCAGTTTTGCAGTGTCCTTTTTAGGGCGCTGTTCGAACCCATTGTGGTATATTGTGAAGCTACATGCTCTCAATTCGCTTATGCGATTTTCCCTCTTCAAGGGACCCCACTCCTATTTCCTCCCATCTTTCCCTTCCCTTTCCTCTCCCATAGGGTAGATGATGAAATAGGCTCAAATATGGCAATGGCACAAATCTCCCAAATGGCGGGGAACGTGCCTCTGGAGCCGGCCTTCTGATACCTGATACCTGATACCCCTAACCATTGCTTCCTAGGCACGGTACGCATCACACCATAAGTTAGGGGTCAGTTCTGTCGCAACAGTCAGTGCAGACGAGTAGTTCGTGTGTTCGCTGTGTTGATAGTTTTGTTTGCCTTCAGCTTGTACCGCGTAGGTAGTGAAAATCAAGCGCCCTTGATTTTGCTGGGTTTCTGCATGAGCAAGTCGATCGTTGTGTTTCTCGAACATAACATCCACTATGAATCCAAGTTAGATTCTTGTTAATACGGTCCAATTTCGTTTCCAAGTGGGTAGTCCAAGACCCAGTTCGACACGGATCTTCTATTGATGGAGACGGCTTATAAAACAGCCCACGACCGGTCGCTGCACAGTGGCGGTCCTTCATACAAAGGTCGGACAAAACCTCAAATACGTCTCAAATTGCTTGATAATGGTAATCTATTGATTATCTTGGATGCCTGATATCATCCCTTTGGAAATAACAGTCAAATTGAAAATTCGATTTTCTAGTGAAATTGGTCCAAATTATGTTTTTTCATTTAATCGTATAAAAAGGCTATTACTACAATTTTTGTTGTGGTAATGCAGAAGTTTGTGCATAAACCTGAACTAGAGGTACAAATTTAACTTCCATTTAGTAATTCCACTAAAATTTCAAACGAATTATGACAAATCATGAAGATTTGAATGATGAAATCGATAAATAATAATGAAAAATGAAAATAAAATTTACACCTCTAGGGGCAAAAAAAAACTATTGCACGTTTAAAAGTATGGAAGATTTGCTGGTTCATAGTGAGTGACTCATTTTCCCGAAACACTTCACATAAAACGTACGAAGTTTTGAAAATTCAACAAAATTTTGGAGAAAGATTGTTTGAAACTATTTTTGTTACAAACAACAACATGATATGTTAAAATCTATATAACTATAGCCAAAACTAAGGCTTATAACTACGCTTTCAAATGGAACCTATTGAGCTTAAATCGGTTATGATTTCGTTGAGATACAGCTGTTTGAAGTTTGCTAGGTCAATCATAATTGATGAATTTCGAGCAGTCCAATTTTGCTGACTTTCCCACACTTACGATGCTGCCAAAAATCGAAAACAGAACAGATCAATCTAAAATTTTGAGAAATTGTCGCTCAATAGTAAAGAAGTCTATAAAAAATATTGACGACTGATTTTGAGAACATGAATTTTTGAGGTTTTGTCCGGCCATGCGCCACTGTGCGCTGTTCGTGAAGTTTGTTTGGCAATGGAGTACCAACATGCGGTTGGTTCGTATTTTTGACCTACCATCGGAAGGATGATCGGTTAACCATGAAACTGGGGAAATTCGAAAAGGTTGATCGTATGATCCGAGAAAAGTTTCTCATGGAACTTGGTCTCGATCACATGTATACTGGAGTGCGTGGCGTGTACATGTGGGTTGAAAGTAGTATTCCACCAACAATCGACGTTGTTGGCATGAAAGGAAGAGTGTATTACGAGGAGCTGAAGGACATTTGTTTCTTGTGTGAAGCACAAGGTCATCGGAAAAACTTTTGCCCTCAGCGTCAAGCTCGGAAGAAGGATCAGAGGAAGGAACAAAATCAGTAAAAGTCGAAAGATTGCTCTTACGCTGGTGTTGTGACAGGAAAGGTCACTTTACACAGTTTGTGAGGTGCCATCGGATATAGCGGAAGATGAAATTATTGAAGTTTTGGAAGAGAAAGTTATCGACCAGGCTTCGAGTGCTTCAGAAAAGGAACAGGAACCCGTGATATCGGACAGGAGATGCTATAAGTTGACGGCAGAAAAAGTGGAACTGGCGGTCAAGGCGATCCAACAGTTGATGGGAAACCCACAGGCCAACCCGCGACGAGCTCAATCTGCGGCTTCTCATTCCAGCTCTGGTTCTGGATCGGGATCACGCGGGTAAAACTCTTTATATATATATATATATATATATATATATATATATAAAGAGTTTTACCCGCGTGATCCCGATCCAGAACCAGAGCTGGAATGAGAAGCCGCAGATTGAGCTCGTCGCGGGTTGGCCTGTGGGTTTCCCATCAACTGTTGGATCGCCTTGACCGCCAGTTCCACTTTTTCTGCCGTCAACTTATAGCATCTCCTGTCCGATATCACGGGTTCCTGTTCCTTTTCTGAAGCACTCGAAGCCTGGTCGATAACTTTCTCTTCCAAAACTTCAATAATTTCATCTTCCGCTATATCCGATGGCACCTCACAAACTGTGTAAAGTGACCTTTCCTGTCACAACACCAGCGTAAGAGCAATCTTTCGACTTTTACTGATTTTGTTCCTTCCTCTGATCCTTCTTCCGAGCTTGACGCTGAGGGCAAAAGTTTTTCCGATGACCTTGTGCTTCACACAAGAAACAAATGTCCTTCAGCTCCTCGTAATACACTCTTCCTTTCATGCCAACAACGTCGATTGTTGGTGGAATACTACTTTCAACCCACATGTACACGCCACGCACTCCAGTATACATGTGATCGAGACCAAGTTCCATGAGAAACTTTTCTCGGATCATACGATCAACCTTTTCGAATTTCCCCAGTTTCATGGTTAACCGATCATCCTTCCGATGGTAGGTCAAAAATACGAACCAACCGCATGTTGGTACTCCATTGCCAAACAAACTTCACGAACAGCGCACAGTGGCGCATGGCCGGACAAAACCTCAAAAATTCATGTTCTCAAAATCAGTCGTCAATATTTTTTATAGACTTCTTTACTATTGAGCGACAATTTCTCAAAATTTTAGATTGATCTGTTCTGTTTTCGATTTTTGGCAGCATCGTAAGTGTGGGAAAGTCAGCAAAATTGGACTGCTCGAAATTCATCAATTATGATTGACCTAGCAAACTTCAAACAGCTGTATCTCAACGAAATCATAACCGATTTAAGCTCAATAGGTTCCATTTGAAAGCGTAGTTATAAGCCTTAGTTTTGGCTATAGTTATATAGATTTTAACATATCATGTTGTTGTTTGTAACAAAAATAGTTTCAAACAATCTTTCTCCAAAATTTTGTTGAATTTTCAAAACTTCGTACGTTTTATGTGAAGTGTTTCGGGAAAATGAGTCACTCACTATGAACCAGCAAATCTTCCATACTTTTAAACGTGCAATAGTTTTTTTTTGCCCCTAGAGGTGTAAATTTTATTTTCATTTTTCATTATTATTTATCGATTTCATCATTCAAATCTTCATGATTTGTCATAATTCGTTTGAAATTTTAGTGGAATTACTAAATGGAAGTTAAATTTGTACCTCTAGTTCAGGTTTATGCACAAACTTCTGCATTACCACAACAAAAATTGTAGTAATAGCCTTTTTATACGATTAAATGAAAAAACATAATTTGGACCAATTTCACTAGAAAATCGAATTTTCAATTTGACTGTTATTTCCAAAGGGATGATATCAGGCATCCAAGATAATCAATAGATTACCATTATCAAGCAATTTGAGACGTATTTGAGGTTTTGTCCGACCTTTGTATGAAGGACCGCCACTGTGCAGCGACCGGTCGTGGGCTGTTTTATAAGCCGTCTCCATCAATAGAAGATCCGTGTCGAACTGGGTCTTGGACTACCCACTTGGAAACGAAATTGGACCGTATTAACAAGAATCTAACTTGGATTCATAGTGGATGTTATGTTCGAGAAACACAACGATCGACTTGCTCATGCAGAAACCCAGCAAAATCAAGGGCGCTTGATTTTCACTACCTACGCGGTACAAGCTGAAGGCAAACAAAACTATCAACACAGCGAACACACGAACTACTCGTCTGCACTGACTGTTGCGACAGAACTGACCCCTAACTTATGGTGTGATGCGTACCGTGCCTAGGAAGCAATGGTTAGGGGTATCAGGTATCAGGTATCAGAAGGCCGGCTCCAGAGGCACGTTCCCCGCCATTTGGGAGATTTGTGCCATTGCCATATTTGAGCCTATTTCATCATCTACCCTATGGGAGAGGAAAGGGAAGGGAAAGATGGGAGGAAATAGGAGTGGGGTCCCTTGAAGAGGGAAAATCGCATAAGCGAATTGAGAGCATGTAGCTTCACAATATACCACAATGGGTTCGAACAGCGCCCTAAAAAGGACACTGCAAAACTGAATACAGTTCCTCAAATTGAGTTCGACGTGCGATAACAAGCTTAGAGCTTGAGTTGGCCTAAGCAAGAGCTTTAAAAGCAGCCTAACTATCTGACATATTCCTTTACAAATAGCCAGACGTCAACTCGTCCCGCGAAGAGAGTTGTGAGGAACAAAGTGACAAGCAATTGTGGAATTCACTCGAAGCAAGGACAATTGTGTCTCAATTCACCGGAAGTGGAAACATTCAAATCACTAGGATTTCCAATGGACGGAGAGAATTCATAGAATTTGGTCACAACCAATTCCCACTTTTTGGAGTATATGTTCATATAGAGATATAGCGATGATCAGATAATGATTCATCATCTAATACATGCCAATTCGTCAACTCGTGACTGATTCTGTTCAAGCAGAGCCTTATGTCTAACACTTCTTCTCTAGCAGATACCATGAAGGTTGGGCGATTCCCTAAAATTAGTAATCCAAGATTTGAACTACTTAAGCATTCCATCAGACTGGAGCTTCTCAAATTGATATCTGAGCTGCTCCAGATGATGTGATGAGTATCAGCATCACTACCCACAAATCAGCAGAAGGCCTTTTCATAGGCAGTGAACGACAACTCGTTTGAAATTATCCATTGGGGATGGTTCATCATGTGGTAAATACACCACAAAACGAAAGACGTATTTCCTATTGAGGTCATCAACAGAAACATCAATTGTGACATCACATAAATCTCTGGTTGTTAACTCAGAAATGAGTGTAGCAACGTCAGCGCTATTTACGAGCACGCATGCACGAGGTATAGCACGCGAGTTTGCCATTTCATGTTTATGAAAGTAACAAAAACCGGGTCCATAAGGTTATCTAGATAAAAGTTTACAAAAGTAAGGTTTTTGCGCCATTTGAACTGTACCATTTGGATGAGTCTACAAAGATTGATCGTTGATGATATTTTATGCTGAAGATTGGTCTAACTAAGCTATCCTAACCGTAGCCACTACCCAAACTAGGCAGGATTAAGCTTTTCGCAATCTCAGAACGAAAAAAGACCAGCAGCGGAAAAACCAGATCAGTATCTCTTAAAAGTCGCCTAAAGCGAAACGCACAGACTATACTGTGTAATACGCATAATGCGAAACCATAGAGGTGAAAATTTAAACTAAATTACAACGTATTAATAATCCCACCCTTATTTGGCCTCAGGCTTGAGACTGAAGAAGGGCAGCCGATTATCTCGGAGAAACACAAGGTCACCTGCACCATTGCTCCGGGTAGCACAGGAAGGGCATTATACTGTAGAGGGCGCCCTGGTACTCCACAGGCTCCGTTTGCGGTTAGGTTTTATTTAGACCCCCCTAACCATTCATTCTTAGGCACGGTAAGCTTAAAGCCGCATGAATTAGGGGTCACCTGTTAGGTGGATTTTTACCACCGGAACAGGCAGTCCGTAGTGTTAATTCTTAGCCAATTGAAACAACCGCTACCGACACTACACGGCTATCTAGGTTGATCGGGTAAAGGAAGCTAACATTGATGATCAACTCCTGACGTGCCCAAACAGCCCTAGCTCAAGGGCGCTTGATTTTCACTACCTGAGCTGAAGGCAAACACCACTACTTGTAAGCTGAAGGCAAACAAAACTATCAAAAGAGCGAACACATTTACTCGTCTGCACTGACTGTTGCGACAGAACTGACCCCTAACTTATGGTGTGATGCGTACCGTGCCTAGGAAGGAATGGTTAGGGGGGTCTAAATGAAACCTAACATTGCTGCAGTAGGCCTTGACTAGGAAACACGTATTTTTTCTGCACCTGACATTTTTCTCTTTTTTTCAGGAGGAAAAAAATCTCGGAGTACGGATATTGAATTGGTTTCGTGTTGCATGGTGGCGAATGTTTTTGGATGCGAGGAAAGTGATTCAAGATTCTGATTACGTTCGTTGATTGGATTGGAAGAGAGCGATCGAAGTTTTCGGAAGTTTTCATGGTGGCAAATGTTGTTGGATGCGAGGAAAGCGTTTCAAGATTCTGATTACGTTCGATGATTGGATTTGAAGAGAGCGATCGAAGTTTTCTGAATCAAGTTCAGATTGTGGGCTTTGGGAAGTTTTCAAGCTTGAGGTGATTTCTCTCAAGAAAGAATTCATCAAGTTCTCTATTGAATTTGATAGGTATACTTTTATTTACTTTCTTATTTTATAAGTTTTTGTTGTTATTACTTCTCGATTGTTGATTATTTATTATGATCATTCTAATCTTCCTCCTTCCAAACCATTTAGAGTCAAAATTTTCCCATCTACTTTTCTTGGTCCTTATCCTGTTTATTTTAGAAAAAAGGATAAGCCAATTAATGTTCTCTTGATTTCAGCAGAAGTTTATAAAAGATTTGAATCCGTAAAAGAAATCAAGAAAATTTCGTTAGATAAATTAAGGGTAGTTTTTGGTTCTCGTGGAGATGCCAATACTCTCCTGGAATCCAACTTATTTGGTAGTTCATACCGTGTATATGCCCCTTGTGACTCATGTGAGATTAGTGGCGTCATTTATGACGAATCTTTGAGTTGCGATGACATTAAAAATTTTGGTTTAGGTTTTTTCAAAAATAAAACCATTTCTCCCGTCAAAATTTTAGATTGCAATCGTTTATCTAAATTAACGTTCAATGGCAACAGTTCTAGTTATACTCATTCTAATTGTATAAAAATAATATTTGCCGGATCTGTTCTTCCGGATTTTGTTTCAATTAATAACGTATCATTTAGTGTAAGACTTTATTTTCCTAAACTTATGCATTGCACTCATTGTCTTTTATTTGGACACACTTCTTCCTATTGTTCAAATAAACCTAAATGCTCCAAATGTGGAGATTCTCATTCTTCATCTGTTTGCGATAAACAATCTGATGTTTGTATTTATTGTAATCAGAATCATTTTTCAATTAAAGACTGTTCAGTTTATAAAACTAATCAACAAAAATTCAACCAACAAATTAAATTTAAAAATCAATGTTCTTATTCAGAGATTTTGAAAGCATCTGGTGATTTTAGTTCTTCCAATATTTATGAAGCATTATCTGATTATGATGATGATGACTTGAATGAGGATTCTAATCAATTTATATATAAACCTCCTACTAAAAGAAAAAGGGCTAATTTATTATCTAACAAACATAATGCAAATTCTGATCCTCAACCATCAACATCTTTTGATAAAAACTTTCCTCCACTTAATGTTTCTTCTACTTGCCATACGATTCCTGGGTTTCAAAGAGTAGAGAATGACAATTCTTTTAATGATAAAAATAGGGATAATGTTGATAATTCATCCAACAATAATGATAATAAAGACATTTTGAATATTTTGGAACAAATAATAAATTTATTAGGATTCAGTGATTTTTGGAAAAATTTGATTAAAAAATGTTTACCTTTTTTAGCGTTTATTTTTGAAAAGTTAAATTCTTTTGGACCCCTCCTTTCTTCATTATTTTCAATGTAATGGCTACTTTCAATAAATTAAATATATTACAATGGAATTGTCGTAGCATTATACCCAAAATTGATAGATTAAAAGCTCTGTTATTTAATCACAATATAGATATATTTTGTTTAAATGAAACTTGGTTAGTGGAATGTAAACACTTTCGTATCCCTACTTTTAATATTATTAGAAAAGATAGAAATGTTTCAGCTGGAGGAGTGTTGATTGGCGTTCGTGGAAATATTCAATTTAAATATTTTAATTTACCATTTAATTTTGCAATTGAATATATTGCGATATCTGTTAAACATTTGGGTAAGGAATTTTCTGTCATATGTTTTTATATTCCTCCAAATTCTCCTTTTTCATTATCAGAAATAAAGACTATATTAGACAATGTACCTTCTCCATTTTACATATTAGGAGATTTTAATGCCCATAATTCTGCTTGGGGTAGTAGGAATAGTGATGGTAGAGGTAACTTGATCATGGATTTGGTTGATGAATTGAATTTGAATATTCTCAATGACGGATCATTTACCAGAATTGCTGTTCCTCCTGCTCATCATACTTGTATTGATTTATCTCTTTTTTCTAATAGTTTAACATTCCTTTCTTCTTGGAAAATAGTTAATGATCCTAATGGTAGTGATCATTTACCTATTTTGATCGAAATTTGTAATAATGACAATAAACAAACAAATAATAAATCTCTTAAGCCTGATTTATGTAGAAATGTTAATTGGTTAAAATTTTCGGATCTTATTTCATTTTCGTTAACTCATTTTGATTATTCATTATCTCCACTCGATAATTATAAACAATTTTGCGAGATTATAATTAAATGTTTAATAAAATCTCAAAAATACAAAATATCTCCAATTTCTTCTAGAAAAAAATGTCCTTCATTTTGGTGGGATAGTGAATGTTCTATGGCTTTAAAAAATAAATCTGAAGCCTTTAAAAAATTTCGTCGTTTTGGATCAAGGGAAAATTATTTTTTATATTGTAAAGCTGAAGCTAAATTTATTCGAATTACTAAATTTAAAAAAAGGAATTATTGGAGAAATTTTATAGAAAATCTTAATAGAGAATCTTCTCTATCTTCTCTTTGGTCTGTTGCTAGAAATTTAAGGAATTGTAATTCTTCTTCTCCAAATATTCAGGAATATTCTGAAGAATGGATTAATAAATTTGCCTCTAAAATTTGTCCTGATTTTGTTCCATGTTCCATAAATTTTAAAAATTGTCAGAGATATAATTATTTTCCTGATCTTAGTGCTTCATTTTCATTAGGAGAATTAGATTTAGCATTATCTGTTACAAAAAACACATCACCGGGAATTGATAATATTAAATTTATTGTTTTGCAAAATTTACCACATGATGGAAAAATACATTTGTTAGAGTTGTACAATTCATTCCTTTTTCAAAATATTTTACCTTTGGAATGGCGTTCTATTAAGGTTGTCAGTATTGTAAAATCAGGTAAGGATCCTTCAATAGCTGATAGTCGTAGACCAATTAGTTTATTGTCATGTCTTCGTAAGCTTATGGAAAGAATGTTACTTAATCGTTTAGAATTATGGGCTGAAAGTAATAAAATTTTTTCTTCTTCCCAATATGGTTTCAGAAAAGGTTGTAGCACTCGTGATTGCACTGCTCTTCTAGCTTCACAAATTAATCTTTCGTTTAATAAGAAGCAGGATATGGTTTCAACTTTTCTTGATGTTTCTGGGGCTTATGATTCCGTGTTATTAGATCTACTTTTTGAAAAATTAAAAAATTTCAATATTCCAAATATAATTGCCAATTTATATAATTATATAATTTATTTTCTTTCAAAATTATGCATTTTTTTCATAATGGCTCTTCCAAATTGATACGATATAGTTATTTTGGTGTTCCTCAAGGGTCTTGTTTGAGTCCATTTCTATATAATTTATTTACCAGTGACATAGCATCTGTTATTCCAAATGGATGTTATTTTTATCAATTTGCCGATGATAAAGTTATTTCTATCAGCGGTAATAATAGAGAAATTATTCGTCATTTTATGCAATGTGCATTAAACAATATTGAAATTTGGGCAAACAATAATGGTTTTTCTTTTTCTGTTTCTAAAACTAAATTTATTTTATTTTCTCGTAAACGTTCTATTGTTAATATAAATTTATATCTTAATGGTCATGAAATTGAACAAGTTGATGATTATAAATATCTAGGAATATGGTTTGATTCAAAATTATTGTGGAAAAAACATATCCAGATAATTTGTGCAAAAAGAATAAATTTCCTTAGAACTATAACAGGTACTTGGTGGGGGGCTCATCCTACTGATTTAATTACACTTTACAAAACGACCATTAGATCTATTATTGAATATGGATGTTTTACTTTTGTAAATGCAAGTCAATCGCATTTTTGTAAACTAGAAAAGATTCAATTTCGGTGTCTAAGAATTTGTTTAAAATTAATGAATTCAACTCATACTCAATCTATTGAGGTTTTAGCTGGAGTGATTCCACTTAAAACTCGCTTACATGAATTAAATTGTAAATTCATGTTGAATTGTTTTATGAAAAAACACCAAATAATTGATGTTTTGAAATGTTTAAATGATATAAATCCAACTTGCAAAATTTTAGATTCATACAAATATTGTTCTTCTTTGAATATTGTTCCTACAACAATTTCTACATTCAATTATCATAATTTTGATATTAATGTTCACTCGTTCCATCCAATAATCGATTTATCGTTATATGAAGAATTAAAACAAATTCCTAGTGTTGAGTATTTTCGCTTCGCTCCTTTATTTTTTCAGCGTAAATTTATTGGATTAGATTCACATCAACTTTACTTTTCTGATGGATCATTCATCCAAAATGTTGCTGGTTTTGGAGTTTATAATTATTATTCTGCTTATTTTTTCAAATTACAATCTCCTTGCTCAGTTTTCATAGCTGAACTAACTGCCTTGTATTTTACTTGTTCTTTGATTAAAAAATGTTCTCCAAATATTTTTATTATATGTTCAGACAGTTTAAGTTGTTTGAAAGCACTCAATTCCGTTAATTTCAATTCTAAAACTCATCACATTATGTTGTTGCTGAAAAAAGAATTATATCATTTGAATTCTCAGGGTTACATTATTAAATTTATTTGGGTTCCTGCTCATTCTAATATTTATGGTAATGAGCAAGCTGATTCTTTAGCAAAATTAGGGGTTCGTTGTGGCAGTATGTTCAACAGACAAATTTCTTCGTCTGAATATTTTGCAGATTTAAAACAATATTCTTTAAATAATTGGCAGCTTTCATGGGACTTTAGTGATAAAGGACGATGGTGTCATTCAATTTTACCTAATGTTTGTCGATTTAGTTGGTTTAAAAATTTTGCTGTCGGAAGAAATTTTATTTGTACATTGTCAAGGCTTATATCCAATCATTATATTTGTAATAGTTATTTATATCGTATCAATATCAATGATTCTAATTTGTGTGATTGTGGTGTTGCTTATGAGGATATTGACCATATTGTTTTTCATTGTACGCGTTTTGCTATACCTAGAATTGTTTTCTTTAGAAATTTGAAAATATATCATCGTTTGCTCCCTCAATCTGTTCGTGATATTCTGGGAAGTAAATTCTTACCCTCGTTAAAAATACTTTATAGATTTTTAAATGATGCTTTATATTACGTATGATTCTGCTTCTTTCTTTTTTTCTTTTTTCAGGTTTGATGGAAACATTTTCTACAAACTCATTAAGGATGGCATCAAGTAGTTTTCGATTCATGGCCCTTTTTTCAAGATTTTTGGCTCCGTAATGGATAAATGCCGCCTGAGCCTTTAGATTTATATTTTATTATTATTACTATTTTGTAATGTTATTTTGAAAAGATAAAGAGGTTTTGTGCCTTTTTGAGAAGAATTTCGAAAGGAAATCACTCAAAGGGGTTTTCCCTCTTTCAAAATTTTTAGTTAAAAAATAAATAAATAAATAAATAATAAATAATGAAACCTAACCGCTAACGGAGCCTGTTGAGTATCAGAGCGCAATATTGTGACCTTCTTGTGCTACCCGGAGAAAATGCGCAAGTGACCTTGTGTTTCTCCGAGATAATCGGCTGCCCTTCTTCAGTCTCTTTTATTATTTTATTTATGGTTTTACATCAATTATCTTGATAAAACCTCGTCAACAACATTTCGCCAATTCACTCGGTTCATGGCCGCTTTTCTCTATCCTCGACCGCTACCCACGCTCTCCAGGTCCTGGTGCACCTGATCATTCCACCTAGCTAGCTGCGCCCCACGCCTTTTTGTTCCGACCGGATATGTAGTGAACACCATATTTACAGGGTTGTTGTCCGGCATTCTTGCAACATGCCCTGCCCAACGTATCCTTCCAGCTTTAGCTACCTTCACGATACTGGGTTCGCCGTAGAGTTGAGCGAGCTCGTGGTTCATCCTTCGCCGCCACATGCCGTTCGAAAACCCCAAGAGCTTGCAAGTCCTCCTCGAGCATAGTCCACGTCTCATGCCCGTATAGAACTACCGGTCTTATGAGCGTTTTGTACATGGTACATTTGGTGCGGGGGTGAATCTTTCTTGACCGCAGTTTCCTCTGGAGCCCATGGTAGGCACCACCTCGAAGGTATCCCCGTCTATCGTAACATTGCTTCCTAGGCGGGCCCTGTCGCGCTCAGTTCCGCCAACCAGCATGTAGGGGAAAAGCACTAATTTTCGACCTACAAGAATGTTGTGCCAATTTTCGGATTTTCATACAAAGTAGGCCAAAATCGTATAAATGGATCAAAAATGGGTGCTTTTCCCCTACTTTGTTTTCGACGCATTCATTAGCCCGACTCTTGTTGCTTCGCGTTTAAGGCTGGTGAACAAATCTGCCACAGTCTCAAATTTTCTCCCAATAATATCCATGTCGTCCGCGAAGCAAACAAATTATCCGGATCTCGTGAAAATCGTGCTTCGACTGTTAAATCAGGCTCGCCGCATGACACCTTCAAGCACAATATTGAACAACAGGCACGAAAATCCGTCGCCCTGTCGTAGTCCCCGCCGAGACTCGAACAAACTGGAGTGTTCGCCCGAGATCTTCACGCAGTTTTGCACACCGTCCATTGCTGCTCTAATCAATCTTGTGAGCTTCCCGGGAAAGCTGTTCTCGTCCATAATTTTCCATAGCTCTACACGGTCAATACTGTCGTATGCCGCTTTGAAATCGATGAACAAATGGTGCGTAGGGACCTAGTACTCACGGCATTTCTGGAGGATTTGCCGCACGGATAAGATCTGGTCCGTTGTCGAGCGGTCGTCGATGAAACCTGCTTGATAACTTCCCACGAACTCGTTTGCTATAGGTGATAGACGACGGAAGAGAATCTGGGATAGCACTTTGTAGGCGGCGTTTAGGATATTGATTGCTCGATAATTTTCACACTCCAGCTTGTCGCCCCTTTTTATAGATAGGGCATATAACGCCTTGCTTCCACTCCTCCAAAAGCTGTTCCGTTTCCCAGATTCTGAGTATCAGCCGATGCAGACAAGCGGCCAACCTGTTCGGGCCCATCTTGATGAGTTCCATCCTTGCCAGCGGCCTTTCTGTTCTTGAGCTGTTGAATGGCATCCTTACTTTCCCCATCATGAGAGCTGGTCAGTTTCTACTGTCCGCAGTGCTGACGTAGCCATCGCCTTCGCTGTCCTGACCTTATGTGCCTGTGTTATCTGCGCTTTTTCCAGTGTTCATCGTAGTGCTGCTTCCACCTTTCGATCACATCGCGTCCGTCCGTCAAGATGCTTCCATCCTTATCCCGGCACATTTCAGCTCGCGGCACGAAGCCTTTGCGGGATGTGTTGAACTTCTGATAGAACTTCCGTGTTTCTTGAGAACGGTACAGCAACTCCATCTCTTGGCACATCTTCCAAGCGGCCCTTTTTGTCCCGGAATAGGCGGGTTTGCTGTTTCCGCTTCAGTTTGTAACGTTCCACGTTTTGCCGCGTACCATGCTGCAGAATTGCAGCCCGCGCTGCATTCTCCTCCTCTAAAACCTCATGGCTTTCTTCGTCGAACCAATCGTTTCTTGAACTGTGTTCCACATCCCTCAAGTAAAATTTGAAGAAAGTGAGCCAGGTTGAAAATTCTTGAAAACATGTTATGAATGAGAAATTATTTTTGGCCGGAATATCAAATAAACTATTTTTTAAGATATTCCTTCAGTTATGTTTCCTAGTTTTATTCAATAAATTTTGTCGGACATTATACGAGTTGTAGATAAGGGAAATCAAAATCACCGAACACCTAGAGTAGGACATGGACAATCATAACGCAGTGAATATGCTGCTTATGCTATAAATTTAATCAGCATTGCTTGCATTATTCAGAAAATACGAATTGGAACCAAATTATCCGGTTATTGATGCTTTTTAGTGCAACTGTATTTTTTTATTTTAGCGGTAATCAAACGAGCGACAGTCGGAACTTTAATCTTTTGATTGTATTCAAATCTGCCAAGCTGATGTTGTGAACGATCAGAAAGGTTGTCTACTGTTGATTTTTTCTTTGTCAATAATAGGAATCATGTAAATTGATTCAAAATATTTTTCGTCGTGTAAATATAATCATGTGAATTGTTTATTATTTCTTATTTTTTCATTATCATCCAAAATTTTGGAAGGAGCCTGGATGGCTTTGGAATTAATTTAGATAGGTAAGAAAAGTAGTCTTTTACCACTAGGTAAACGAATGGGATTATGCACGCTTAAGTTCAACATGTGTTATTTCATTCAAATTGCAATGAGTTCCGTTGTTTTAAACTGGAACACGGTGGATCACCGAAAATTGGAAAACATTGCGTTCTTACATGCGCAACGATTATCAGCAACGTGGTTCGGATTATAGATATATAACATCAATGTATTCTATCTTTAGTCAGGATGAACACAAAAACAAATTCTTAAGAATTAAAGAGCCAATCAAAGTTTGATCAACTGATTGACGTAGATAAGATATTAGATTAATGGATCTATTTGTGTATTCTTTGGAAACCAATTCAATACAAATTTAGCACAACTGTAGGTCGATCGTAGAAATTTTCCATCCACTCTGTGAAACTACCGATTGACAATACAATGCATTTCATTTACACTTCTATCAATATAAAATCATCGCTGTCATTCTCTCTCAATCATCAGTTTGTTTTAAACCGTTGGTTATCAAACCTCGTTGTTGTTCAACGGTACACTGAGTAATCATGAAGGTTATCCTCGTTCTCGTAGGCGCCGTCTGCCTTTTGGGTGGAACTCACGCTCAATCTTCTACCCTCAGCACCACCGTTACAAGTACCATCAACATATCCAAAACGACCCTGGCTGCAGCAATTCAACAGTTAAACACCACGATTAACACAGCTGATGAGTCCGTAAATACGGCATGGACCCAGTTCACCCAAAATATGGCATCTCTGTACACATTGTACCTCAACCGCTTCCAGAACTATACCACATTCGATCTGACCCCACTCAATCGAACGATTTGCGACCTGCAGATGACTTTGAGCCCTCCACAGCCAATTCAAGATTGGTCCACCAATCAGATCTTCTCCGATGTGCAAGCAAGCGCTCTGCAGGTCGAGACTGCTCTTAATACAGCCGTTCAGACCATGAGCAACTCATGTGCACCTTCCTGTGCCAACCCCACCAAGGTCGCCACCTGTACCACCAAATTCGGTCCAAGGTTGACAACTGCTCCGATCACTATCGATCGCCTGACTGATTGTGTTACTGCTGAATTGGCCCGCTACTCCGATATCGGTTCCAAAATGGCTGCGCAGTACAGCAACGTGCTGACCAGTGCTATGAACTATCTGAAGGTGGTTGACGTCTGCGATACTCCGGCACCGGAAGTTCTGAACAACCCGTCCCCAATGTATGCCTCACCATCTACGCAATGTATGACTCAAGTAAGTTCACTGTCCTCCATCTTCGTATTACACATCAGCTAACTTGTAACTTGTATTCTTCCTCAACAGTATCTGCAGAGAGTCAGCAACATGCCAATCAACGTCTACACGGTCGACAGCATGCGCTATCCCCAGACGTACTTGATTCAAAACCGAGTCCAGCGTTGCGCCAAGCTGGTTGAGTTGGACATCAAGGATCGGATCACCAAGGTGCTGGAAAGCTTCCAGAACTGCCTGTAAACTGATGTGGATGATACCAGCATGACGGGGTGCAGTAATCGTTGTGATAACTTGGTTGATTGACCAGGTTTAATAGATTTGAAGTACGAATAGTTTTGTTTCTGGATGTCATTACGATTATTTTGGAAGCAAATAGAATGTTTGAATCTTGAATGTTCTGGTACTATTCAATTGTAAATCTCTTAGTACTCTTTTTTCTTCAGGAAGGTCGATGTACCAATAAGTGAAAAACATATTTGTATTCAATCGAAAAATAAAGCATGCGAAAATATTTTTAAGCCATCTCAAATCTTTTAATCTCAATTTTGTAGAGAAAACATGAAAGGTAAGGACATCATAATTTTGTATTTAACACTTGAACTACTAATTTAACAAATGTGCGTTTAGTAACATTATTTTTATTTCTGTATCGTAGTACAAACTTCAAAGTGCAGGCAAAATTATAAAAAAACGTAACGGTCGCGGCAAGGTAAAATTTCAAAATATTTCCAATATTTTTATGCAAATGTACATGAATATAGTAAATAGTATATATGAAATTTTGCGAACACTTCTACTTCTTCTTGGCATTACATCCTCACTGGGACAGGACCTTTTTCTTAGCGTAGTGTTCTTATGAGCTCTTCCACAGTTATTAACTGAGAGCTTTTTTTGCCAATGTTGCCATTTTCACATTCGTATGTCGTGTGACAGGTACGATGATACTCTATGCCCAGGGAAGCCAAGGAAATTTCCATTACGCAAAGATCCTGAACTGAGCGGGAATAGAACCCAGACACCTTCAGCATGGCTTTGCTTTTTAACCGTGGACTTTAACCATTCGGCTAAGGAAGGCCCCAACTCCTTAGTAGCATGGGAGCCAAAAACCTAAAGATTAGCCTTAAGATCATTTAGAATTCAAGCCAGATAATTACATTTTACTCTAAGGGGGTAAAAACCATAATTTATTTGAAAATCTTCGAAAGCGGTTATTTTTGTTCAAAATCAAGAAACTTTACATGAAAATGTGTTCACTGTATTCTATTCTCCAATCAGAACACAGTGAACACATTTTAACGAATAATTTATCAGTTTTGAACAGAAAAGTGCTTTTGAAGTCTCGATGATGACGATGATTACAATAACGAATATTTGAACGTTAAAATCTTTCAAGCCTTTCGATGTGATTCAAAAATTCAGCACCATTTCATCGGTTTCTCATAATTTCTTAGTGTTCAATAATAGTTATTTAGTCGTATTTAATGGGGGCCCCTAAACGGTGGGGGCTAGGGGTCATGACCCCCTGGACTCCCCGTAAATACGGCCCTGACCACAATAATTATTTGACCATTCCATGTTCAAATATAGGAGGGCGGGACACGCAATATGCGATTCCGGAGAACCATATTAATTTCCTTACTGTAACAAATAAAATCACATTTACACGACAAGAGATGATCATTTTAGGTCCAGATGGAAAATGCAGGATTGTATCGAAAAGACCAAATCTTATAGTAAATAGCACTCATTATGAGAATCTCCAAATAACAAACATTCTGCACGTACATGTACCATTTAAGGTTTTGTTCAGTAGCTTCAGAATTTAAATTTATATATTATGGATCAATTTTCTCGTATTATATCAATGTAAGTTTATTTAAGGAAATTTTCTACATGAGGTATATGGATCCAACTGTTTCGGAAAGGTAAAACTATCCAGAGTTAAATTGGAATTTGTTTTGGAAACATTCGATAATTAAGCAGAAACTCTGGTTCAGTTACTCCACAATTTTCAAGAGAACCGCAATGAGAATCCTGGAAGATTTAGATGAGAATCCTCTAACGATTACTTTTGGAATTCAGGAAAAATTATGTTGAAAATTCTGGTTTCTGATGAGAATCTGGGAAGGATTTCAACGAGAATCGTGGAAGGATATCGATTAGAATCTTGAAAAATTTCAGCGAATCGTGTAAGGATTTTGATGAGGGTTCTAGAACATAGAGTCCTGGGAGTAATCTTGGAAAGATTCTGATGAGAAATCTGAAAAAAATTGGAAGAGAATACTGAAAGTATTGTGGTGATAATCCTGGGAGGGTTCTGATGACAACCCTGGAACGGATCTGATGAGAATCCGGAGAAGACTAGGATGAGATTTCTGAGAGGACTCTGATGAGAATTCTGAGAACATTCTGATGAGAATTCGAAAGTGATACTGTTGATAATTCTGAGAAGATTTTAATGAGAATCTTGGAACAAAACTGATAAGAGTATTGGAAAGATTCTGATAATAAATTTGAAAGGATTCTGATGATTATCTTGGGAAGATTCTGATAACAACCCTGGAATGGTTCTAATGAGAATCCGGAGTGGACGTGGATGAGAATTGTGAGAGGATTCAGATGAAAATTCAGGGAACATTCTGATGAGAATTCAAAAATGATACTGCTAACGAGAATCATGGAACAAATCTTATAAGAGTCCTGGAAATATTCTGATTAAAAATTTAAAAGGATATCAACAGAATCTTGGAAAGATTTAGAGAATCTGAGAGCCCTGGAACAAATCTAAAAATAGGTCCTGAAAGGATTCCGACTAGAAATTTGAAAGGATTCTGATGATAATCCTGGAAAAATTCTGATGACAACCCTGTAAAGATTCTGATGATAATCCGAAGAAGACTTGGATGAGAGTTCTGATGAGAATTGCAAAATGATACTGCTGATAATCCTGAAAAGATTTTAATGAGAATCCTGGACAAATCTGATAAGAGTCCTGGAAAGATTCTGATTAGAAATTTGAAAGGATCCTGATGGGCATTCGAGAGGATTTTTATGAGCAAACCTGAGAGAGATTCTTATGAGAATCCAGGAACTTTGAAAGGATTCTGATAATAATCCTGGAAAGATTATTATGAGAATCCTGTGGCGGTTCGTATGAGATTTATGGGAAGGTTCTGATAAGAAGAATTAGGATTCCAGAGGTAATTCTTATAAGAATCCATACACGATTCTGATGAGAATTCTGATGAGAAAATAGGAGATCCTAATAAAAAAAAATATTTAGAAGAGGGATCTAATGAGAATCTACAGAGTATTTTGGTGAGAATTCTGAGGCCATTTATCGAAAACTTTAGAGGATTCCCATTAAAATCCTTCCAGGTTTCTGGTTAGTCCGGAATGTCCCAACTTTTTCTCGAACAGTTTGAATTTGCTGAAATAGTAATGTTTAATGTTTCTCAGAGTTTCTTAATGAAAAAGAATAATTAAGAAGCTGAGGTACTCATACACTGACAGCTGTTTTTCGTATTGTTTTCATTTCGTAAAACAATAAATTATACCCCGAACAACACCAAGTTTAGCCAATGAATCAGCCTGCTCATTACCATATATTCTACAAAGAGCAGGGATCCACACAAATTTAATAATAAATCCTTGACTATGCAAATCAAATAATATTTTTTTCATCATAAATAAAACATGATGAGTTTTAAAATTGAAAGAAATGGTACTCAAAGCTCGAAGACAACTTAAGCTATCAGAACATACAATGTGAACATTTGGTGGACAATCCTTTATCAAGTTACAAGCAAAGTATAAAGCAATCAATTCTGCAATGAATATGGAGCAAGGAGATTTGAAGCTTACAAAAATGTACCAAAAATTCATTGTATACTCCAAAACCCGCGATACCTTCAGCTAAGGATCCATCAGTGAAATAAAATTGTGCAGAAGTAATTTCATCAAATTTACGCATAAATAAAATATTGGCAAAAGAAGAATAAAGATGGTTTGGAATTTGTTTCAGTTCATGGAATAGAGAAAAGTGTGAACATTAATTTGAAAATTATAAAAACTATTATATGAAATTGGTACTATATTTTCAGATGAGCAATGAATGAAAGATTCCAATATAATAATCGTTGGGCTAATTTCGAATAAAGACATCAAAATATTGATAATTGGATGATTATTTGAAACACAATTCATCAAAAATTTACAATTCAGTTCTTAAAAACGAATTTTAAGTGGTATGACACCAGCCACTTCTGTTGATTGAGTATGAGTTGAATTCACAAGTTTCAAACAAATTCTCAAACAACGAAATTGTACTTGTTTAATTATGAATCGTGGTTTACGAATTGTATTTTTTCAAGTTTGATAAAGTGTGTTTTTAGGAACATTAGAATCATGAACTGACTTATGACGAACAGGATTTTGAATTTCTATTATAATTGGTAAATGATCACTACCATTAGGATCGTCAATAGTTTTCCATGAAGATTTCCTAGACAAGCTATTAGAGCATACCCCATCCAAAATTGTGTGCATTGAAGTCGCCTAAAATAAAAAATGGAGGAGGTACTTCATTCAATATACTCTTAATTTGAGATAAAGAAATATATACATTTGTATCTTCTTTTACTTTTTCTTTCTTTTACTTTCTACTTTTACTTTCTTCTGAAGAATTATTTGAATTTTGATTTTTACTGTTAGAAGTAGGATAAGTCTCTATTTTACGAAATAGTATCATTTTAGGGTGGAAAGCTCATATCAAAAGAAGTAGATGGTTGAGGTTCGAAACAATGATTATGATTGTTAGGAGTTTCATTGTTAATTCTTTTTCTTTTACAAGGAGGTTTGTACACATAATAACCCAAATTTTCTTGGTCTGCTTTACCATCATCATCTGGCAAAATTTCAAAAGTATTTGCAGAAGCAATGTTATCAGTGGATCTCATTACTTCAGCATAAGACAAAAGTTTTTTAATTTTGATTTTTTTGAATAAATTTCGATTGATTTTCAATGTGAACAGATACATTTTTATAAGTAGATGAAGAATGAAATTCACCACACTTGAAACATTTTTGTTTATTTGAACAAAAATTTGAAGTGTGACCAAAGAGAAGGCATCGGTCACAATGCATGATCTTTGGGTAATGAAGTCTCACGCGAAAAATTACATTACCAACATTTACGTAGTCTGGAAGTACAGATACAGAAAACGTAATCTTGATACAGTTCGAGTGAACATATTTGGAAACATTTCCATCAATAAATAATGACTCGCAAGGATCATACACACGATTGGAATTAAAAAATAATTTGGATTCCAAGAGAGCGTTAGCTTCATCTCGTGATCCAAAATGTATTCTATATTTGTCTAAAGATTTTTTTTATTTCCTTTACAAATTTATAAATCTCAGAAGAAATCAGTAAAAAATTAATGGGTCTCTCCTTTTTTTTTTTCGAAAAAAAAATACGACAAAAGGCCCAGAAAAACTACAAGGGTACATTTTTACACGGAAAGGTTTGGTCGAAGAAGAGGATTCAGAACAATTATTATTTTCTTTGGGTTCCCCCTCATCCCCGTCAGTTTCCATAATGGGAATTTATTATTAAAAGAAATAACTAGGACTACCAAGAAAAGCAAGAAGATTAATAGAAATAAATAATTAAATTTAACAATACTCAAAGTTTAGCGGAACGTCCAAAAACAACCAAAGCGACGAATACTTGAATCCAAATGCTTGAATAGAAACTCTTGAATGGCAATTAAGGATGGAGCTTCAATCAACTTCGGCGACACCAACAACGGCAACGTTAACGGTTGGAATCACCAACACCTACGAGAAGTCTTGCTATTTGAAGCTCTCCAACGACACAAGCGATACAACGCACTAATGACACCTAGCGAATGAACTTCCGGTCAAATTTTTCACCGACTGATAGATCCGTTGCACAACTTTACCGAGGATACCCACCCCTAGCACATCATGATCATGAGGTATCCGTTGAAAGGATAATAAGACATTTTGGTTTCTCAAGACAATCCGAAATATCTAAAGAAACACTTAAGCAATCTTTAAATTCTTCCGTACTAAATTTTGAAGATTTTTTCGAGTTGTTTTACAATTTTCAGCAAAATTCAAAATTTGATGCAGATGTGAGAGTATTTTTAAGCATGGTGAAGGTTTTGGTATAAATGTGTAGTCCTTTCACGATTCTTATTCCGGACACTTCTTCACTTTTGCCGTTGAATTTATATCAAGCCCTTGATAAAAAAACACATGTTCAAAGATTTGCATTAATAACAGTGTTTCTATGAGGATATGACGTAGAACCGAAATCGAATGAATCGTGATATTGAACAAAAAATACTGTCGTTGTGCGTAAAAACCGGTCATGGTAGTGAAAATGGGTCAACAAACAAGAAAAAATATCAAAGTTAGCATACACTTCTCCTTTAGTGTGGCTTTGTCAATACTTAATTCTTTTTTCAAATTGAACGTAGCTGAATAAAAATCGACTCACTCGTCTCATACACGTACCCATTAACGGTATCAAAAATGCATATTCAAGCGAAAACCCCAAAATTAACCATCTACTGCGTCAAACAACCGTTCACAAGCACAATACTTCCATTGATACAATAATCACTTTCCACAATATAAAGCATCCCTGTTAGCCTCACTCAATCATCAGTTAGTAGAGCTTACTGGCCCTCGCTTCACATCGCTGTTCAAGTGTGCCCACAAGCAATGAAGTATCTTTTCGTTTTTGTCTGCCTGGCAGGCGTATTACAGGCTCAGGCAAACACACTCAGCACAGCCGTAACAAGTGCCATCAACACCTCCAAGGCGTCCCTAGCGACAGCTATTCAACAGATGAACAGCACGATCAACACCGCCGATCAGTCGGTTCTAGTCGCACATGGCCAGTTTGTTCAATCCATAGTAACGGCGTACCAGTCGTACTACGATCGCTTCAAGAACTACTCCACTATCGATCTTAGCGCCCTCAATACGACCATCGCCAATTTCCCAAGTAACATCAGTCCTCCTCAACCACTGCAAGATTGGTCTGCCTCCCAGATATTCACCGACGTTCAAACGAGTGCTCAACAGATCGAAGCTGCCCTAGCAGCGGCTGTCGCCAATATAACCAACTCTGTGACCCCCTGTGCCAACCCCAAAGTGACCGCCTGCACCAACACGTATGGACCTAAGCTGTCCGCTGATCCGATCACCATCGATCGCGTTACGGATTGCATCAATGCTGAACTAACCCGTTACGCCGATATCGGTGCCAGAATGATTGCCCAATACGCCAGCGTGCTGACCAGCACCAAGAACTACCTCATGATTGTGGATGTCTGCGATATTCCGGCAGCGGAAGTGGTCAATAATCCCCCGATCAATCGTGCGCCATCTATGCAATGTTTGACACAGGTAAGTTTACTGACTGACTTTTAGAGTTCTGAATGTCCTTAACGTACCGTTATGTTTTTCGATACTCAACAGTACCTCCAGAAAATCAGCAACATGTACATCCAGTACTACTATGTCGACAACGTACGTTATCCTCAGACGTATTTGGTGCAACAACGGGTGCAGCGTTGTGCAAGGCTTGTTGAGTACGATATCAAGGATCGCATCAGCGGCGTGTTGAACAGCTTCTACAGCTGTCTGTGAGCTTATGTGTAGAATTGTGGAAGGGCCAGGACGGGTTGAATCAACTTACGTCATCGGAGCTGATCCCAGCCGTTCTGGTCCTTTCAGGTGTTTTGATTAGAATGGAACTTAAATTTGCAAAAATATCTCAGAAATAAATGAAAAGCATACGAATATCCATACTTGCAAATTTTCATTTCATTTCATTTTTATTTTCCATAAACATAAAACATAGTCTCTTCTGTTAAGCGTAGATTAATAGTATGAGATGACACATTAAAAAAAACTTTCTACGAAAATTAATATCTATTCATGATTAAAGAAATGCGTATCCTTCGATTGTTTTTTTTTTTCCTTGAGGAAGCTGAGGTGTGGTCCTAAGTTTGGCTATGGTCAAATGGCTAAAATTATTTTTTACTTTCATTGTTAGTCGAGTCTTCACATTTTGATTCACATCTCTGTTCTACATCTCGATATCTTTTCCGTCTTCTCCTTCTTCTTGGCATTACGTCCTCACTGGAACAGAGCCTGCTCCTCAGCTTAATGTTTTATGAGGCTTTCCTCATCCACATCCACATTAACTGAGAGCTTCATCCTGTATCAAAGTTGCTATTTTCGTATACATATATCATGCAGCAGGTACGATGATACTCTACGCCCAGTATAGGAAATTTTCATAACGAAAAGATTCTACATGCTTTTTCACTCTCTACATCTCAATATCCTTCTTATCGTGATAGGGGCATTCACGTATTCTCGGCAGTCTAAACCAATGCACCGTTTCTTTTGTAAATTTCTCGGGCATCAGCAGACAAATTACGTGCTGTCTGTTTACATTTATGCGCCGCTGGTGCCAATTCACACCGACAGACTTATTGAAAGCTTTTTGACAACGTTTCGAACATCTTATGTCAGTGTCAAATAAATTGTATAGTCTCGGAAATCTCGTCAGCGGGAAGCTGACAGAACAAAAAATCATCTGAATGTTTTCATTGGTGTGTTTTGATGGAGAAAGAAGAAATCTTACTGTTTTAAGGTTTTGAAGTTTTGAAATTTACATGTACACGACGAAACACGTGTTAAATGTGCAAATTGAAATCGAAACTGCGAAAAGAAACCACGTACTCCGGTGGGGATCGAACCTACGACTCCCTATTCGCTTCAACATACAAGCTGCGGAGCCCAAGGAGTCGTGGGTTCGATTCTCACCGGAGCACGTGCTTCGTCGTGTACATTTAAATTTCAGAACTTCTAATCTTTATAACACCATTTTTCTTGCCTATTTTCCATGGAGGTAGGTTTGTTTAAATAAGTTTTATCATGCACCCCGATATAGTTAGTGTTGTAGCATTAGATGATAAACTGGCTCTCATAATGTGTTGCGGATCATTATTGTTATAGAGAGCGATAAGTCAGAGACACTCTCTTTTTCTTGAGCCTTCAACATATTGGCTACAATTTTTCTGAACAAACTTGTGTCAAAATATTTACCCATTATTTGTTTGGTTATTTGTAATATACACAAAAATAACAGTTCTTCGCAATAATAAGAAAAATCGAAAAAAAATATGACTTTTTTCTCACGATCAGACAAGTTCAGGCCTATGGCAAATGATCATTTTCAGTGTAGTCATCATTTTTATGTACATTAACCATTTTTGAGTACACAGCTAAAAATATGTTGTAAATTTCAGTTTATTTTCATACACATATTTGGAGCATTAAAATAAACTAAATGTCAACGACAAATAGCTTATTTTTCAATCGAATGCACTTTAAATTTACACGATCACGTAACATTTAAGCATCTTCAGTTGAAGACTAAACGTGCTGCTGTAACAATAGATGAACTTGATTTACTTTTACTATACTGTTCTGTTTACGCTACATTGAAATTTAAACATTTTATCTGTGTAGATTGGATCGAGAGAGTAATTATAAAGCTAAATTTAAAGATATTTTTTGAATTATAGGCCATTTGCAAATTTTTCCGCGAGATATTATTGGGCTCGGAATGTTTCCTCGCTGATTTCATTTTGCCTCACTATGGCTCAAAAATGGTTTCTAAGCATGAGTTTTAAATTTTAAAAATAAACTCGCTCCATTTACTCTATCTAAATCAGCATATTTTCTTTAAAGATGTATTTCGTGCCAACTCGAACAGTTCCCTCTCAGATTTCAGTAAAGCTTACTGAATGTGTAGACCTTGACTAAGTTAGCCACTTTGCTTCCTTTAGTTGTGGGTGTTCCTATAGTTGAGGTAGTACCGTTTTCACTAATTTTATTGCATTTGCCACAGAACAAACACTGCAAATCGACGCATTGGTTTGTTAATACACGGAATAGATGAAAGGGCGTTCAAATTGCTCTAAAACTGATGAAATATCACAAAAATTGCTAAAACTTTTCTTACTTGTACCAATAGTTGCGGTAAAGTGTTCCTATAGTGGAGGATCCCATAAAAAAACAACGGATACCGCAACTATTTTTATTTTTAATTTGTGTTCCTATAGTTGCGGTATCCGTTGTTTTTTTATGGGATCCTCCACTATAGGAACACTTTACCGCAACTATTGGTACAAGTACGAAAAGTTTTAGCAATTTTTGTGATATTTCATCAGTTTTAGAGCAATTTGAACGCCCTTATTTTTAATTTGTGTTCCTATAGTTGCGGTATCCGTTGTTTTTTTATGGGATCCTCCACTATAGGAACACTTTACCGCAACTATTGGTACAAGTAAGAAAAGTTTTAGCAATTTTTGTGATATTTCATCAGTTTTAGAGCAATTTGAACGCCCTTTCACCTTTCACCTGACATGTCGTTGGTTACTGCGATGAAATCATTTTTCCCATTAATTCATTGGCCGTTACTTCCCGTTACAACATTGACATGTACATTAATTGCACATCTTGAATTTAGGTGGTTAAATGAAGTTCAATCATGCTTAGTACCTCCACTATCGGTTCAACTACCCTACCTACTTTTTCAAAAATGTTTCTGGACTATCATTTGAAATGGGCCATACTTTTCTTCAATTATTTAATCGAAAAATTGAGATATCAAAATAAATATTCCGATGCAGTGTTGCCAATTATGCGAAAAATATGATTTGAACATACAATTTAATTAAAAGGCAAAATAACTTTTTATTATTTAAAAAAATGAATCTGGCCGCACTGCTATCTCAAGTTTGGTTAAAGTAGATCTTGTGTCTATTAGTTTAACTACTGAACAAAAAATAAAGCAATTGAGGTGGTCAAAAGCAAAGGGTTGTAAGTAAGAAAACCAAGTTCCAGAAAACCAACTTTTCAGCAATTTTCCATTTCATACCAAATGCATGGGAGCCAAAAAAAAACAAGCCAGTCTTCTAAGAATTGTGTTTTTTTCTATTTCACGAAAAAAAAAACACCTATAACACTGATCAATTCTCACCGAAACTGGCCCACACTCAATATGTTCAAATTTATACTAATTCGAAAGCTCCATCGAGTAAGACAACGTCCATTTATTACGTAACGCTAAAATTGGTAATTTTTGAAACAACCCCCCCTCCCCCCCCTCCGTAACGCTTTTTGTATGGAAAGTTTCAAATTTTTGTGTGAGCCGTACTCCTCCGTTTGCTCGGTAACAACAAGCTACACACTAGGTTACCAATAATGGCTTTTAGGGCGAGATCACTAGTTATTCGAGTATTCTCCTAAGAATTCCATACAAAAGAGAGGGCAAAACTACATAAATCGACTTTTTTCATTTTTTTGCAGATGAAAGATTTTTTAATATGCTGCAAGCTTTTCTTATCTACCAAGGCTAAATTTTAGTGAAAAAAATCGGAGAAGAATACAAGAGTTACACTAATACCGATGGATTTCAACCGCCCTGAGACCAATGTTATGTATCTTGAACACGAATGATTCATAGAAGTTTTAAATTAAGCATAAATTTTACATACACCCACACAATATGACCAGCCCATGGCAGTATGCCGCATTTTATATAAACAAAAATTTCACTTATCACCTTAGAACAGCTAGTATACCAGTACCAAATATAAGTGTTTTACATGAAACCGCTTAAGTTACTACTGGTACACGTGTTCCAGTAGTTTGGACACTGCTTCGGTAGTAGATGTTCAGAAATGATGTAAAAAGTTTAAACAGTGAATCTACTATTGCTTCAGTCCACTTTTCAGATTCCATAGCAAGTGTGTAAAATTTCTGCTCAAAAGGCGAAAATTTAATTTAGCGCCAGTCGTTCAAAGTTTATATCAATGACATTTGTATGGGTTAACATACTTACGCAAAGAACAATCTTCAGAGGTCACCCATTGAATTCTATGAAAATATGAACGCAAACCTCGTAGGGTATGTTTACAATGAAGAACATTGCCGAAGACCGCGAGCAAAATAATTTACAGCTAAAATCAAGGCCAATGCAATGAATTTTCCCAATCTGATTAAATTTTCCAGCAAATATCCTTCTATATCTCTTAACAAAAGAAATAAAAGTTTAAATATTACTGGCACCAAACGGAATAGCGATATTTAGACTAGCAACACTTTTTTTAGTGCTGTTCCCGTATATTGTGTATAAAGCGCACTGCTTCTGGCTTAGAAAATATAAAACAAGACTCGAATGTTTCCTTTTTAAGTTAAATGTGTATTTGGTTTTCAACTGGATGCATAATAACTAACATGAAAACATAAATTTTAGTTTTAGCCAGTTGAATTGCTGTGAGGTTCTAGAAAGTATACCCAATAAACGGATGCAAAATCTTTGTCTATCTTACACTCTTGCATAAAATCTGTAAACAACAAGACCAGTGAATGTTTATATCACCTACAAAATTGAACAGTACAGTACCCTATAATATTCGTATGGCTATATGCTATTGAATATTTTTATGACATTTCTACTATCTGAAGAAACCTTTTGAACAACGAATCTAAATGATTCCAATAATTTAGAGAAATTAAGAATATTGATAATATTGATGTGTGCTGGGATGTTTACTGTAAGATTATATAAAGATAACAAAAATGAGATTTTTGCGTGTCTCAAGGATCTAATTATGTGTCTCTAGTATATTTGGGATTGCTGAATCTGATGTCGTTCTCATAAATGTTCGTGCACGTCACAATTTTTAGCTGCAGGTCGCCAAAGTTGAATAAAACAATGGTTCCATTAATGTTGACATAAATATATTTATGATCTAATCCATTAAGAATGCAAAATAGGACTTCAACTTTCATTTCAGATATAATTTGATTGAAATTGCACGATTAAACTTAGATTAAATCAATTTTTTAAACATGCTTGCATTCTCAATGGGTCCTAAAATTTGTAATGAAAGCTTGTTTTTATTTAATAACACGAAAAAGCATGTTACTGTAATTACTTTAGCCATTTTTCCCGCTCAAATAATGGCTATATCATGTTTAAACTTCAATTTAAAAATTTGGTCCATAAATGAACCTTGACACTTTTGATCATGTTTGACGTTCGCTTAGTCGACAAAAACACCACAGGGGTTTTAGTTCGACCACTGGGGTTGTTCCTATCTGACATTTCGTAAGGGACACGGAAAACAAAATACACCCAAAATTTGAGTTTAAGCCAAAGTATGTAACAAAATCTAATAAAAATGTTTTTGGGCTTAAACCAACGAAAAACATTAGAAAAATGAGTAAACATGTGTTTTTGGCCTAAACTTAAGCGTTTGGCATCAAAATTGGGACAGTGCTTTAGGACCCTATTCAAAATTCTTCGTTTATCTTATATGGCTTTTCTAAACCTTAAAAAAGCAACTTTTGAGCATCACAAGTTTCATGAACTCAGTTGATAAATATTGTTATACACATGAAGTTTGAATTATAAGCCAAATTAGTCAAATAATTGTCCATACAAGCAGGCAAAGGCATGCAAGTTGGCTGATATAGTCAAATTTTGCATTTTCAACAGCCTCTCAAAAACTAGACTTGCTATGATATTTTTGAAAACGGCAATGGATTCAGCAACCCTTACTCAAGTTAATAGCGGTATTTCGGTGCTCGGGACAAAAACGTCTTCCGCAGTGTTATGTTAGTAAATGTGAAGTCGATAAAATACGGCATACTGTTATGGGCTGGTCATATTGTGTGGGTGTATGTAATATTTATGCTTAATTTAGAACGTCTTATAATTGATTCGGGCTCATGATGTGTCACATTGGTCTTTAAGCAGTTCAATTTCATCGAAATTAGCGTAGCTCTATTATCCATCTATGAAACCCATTAACAAATGGTCGGCGTTAAGTCAGAGGGGACCAAGTACAAAACTTGGAAAAATTGGATTTTTCTCTCATTAGATGCGAAATTAACTTACCTCCGTTACACTTTGATCAGATTTGAAGAATGCTGTAAACTGCGAGAGATATGTAATAAATTTACTTTGGATGATCAACAAAAATCGATAAAGTGTGCAGTCAGAATGGACCAAGTGCTTATTAGGCTGATACAAATATTAATTTTCTTTATGTCACCCCCCCCCCCTTCAAAAATCTGAAAATTTTGAAGGGGAGAAAAAAAAAGATTCATAATTTTTTTGACATCAGTTAGGTTTTTTCAATTTTTTAAGTAAAAAACAAGTAAAATAATGATCTAGAGGACTTCTGAAAAAGTTTAACAATTATTGTTAAAAATAAAAATTCGAAAAAAATACTTTTTTTTTCAATATTATTTTTTTGTTCCTTATTTATTTTTATCCCCCCCTCGTACCTTCCAAGTGGTCTTGGACATAAAATAAATTTAATATTTGTATCAGCCTTACCATAATAGCGAAAATGATCAGCGCGCTGAAGAATGTGAGGAAATGAAAAATATTTCAGGAGATTTGTCTGATTTTTCGACATCGAATCATTCTTCTACTTATCCATCAATAGAAATTTATAAATTTTGCTTAATTCGATGCATTTGAATTTGATTTTTGACCATTTACCATATTCGGATGGGTGGTCAGAAATTGCAACAAATTCTGTGCAGACAGAGCGGACCAAGTGTTGAAAAGCAATAAAATGATAGATTACTGTATTTTTTGAGTCAATTTCATAGTCCGATAGAAGTTTACGGTAGTCCTATAGTGTATGTATGGCATGTCCTAGGACCCGCTTATTGGGCCAGCATATTTTGGTCGGTACTCAATATATTCACTTGGTCCACTCTGACTGAACGCATATTTGAATATTTCTGGTCTTCAATGCCCTGACCCTGTGAAACCTTCATTTTCAAGCTATCGTATTATCACTGACTTTGGTATTTACTATATGCATTATTTAGGAATTCAAAGGGTGTCATAGGGTCTCGATAATCTGTTTATCTTAGAGATATGCATCCGATTTGACCATGCAAGCATTAAATGATTGTAATTTTCCTTGAAATTGTTCAGTCAGAGTGAACCAACTCACTGAACGGAGATGTTTAGTTCAGTCAGAGTGGACCAAGTACACATAGTCCATCAAAAAATCGTTCTATTAGAGGTTTGGATTATGATTTTTCATCATTATCACTTCACATTGTATTGTTTGAAAGTAACATAAAGACGTGTAGAAATATTGAACTCAAATTCAAACAAGTTCAAAAATTACAGAGCTTTAGACTTTAAAGCCATTTTTCTCAAAATATCAAAAATGTCACTTGGTCCACTCTGACTTAACGCCGACCAAATAGAGTACAAAACACAAAAATAGACTTTTTTCAAATTTTTGCCGATGAAAGATTTTTAAATATGCCGCAAGCTTTTCTTGACTAGCAAGGCTAACTTTTGATGAAAAAATATCGGAGGTTCATGCAAGTTTGATAATATGTGTGTTTTAGCACACCATGCGCTCATCAGCTTTCAAACACGAATGCCACTTGTGTGGAATCGGAATGTAAATAATCATTCGCTACAGCAATCGGGTGCTTTTGGGCACATGGAGTTGCTAGTGAATCTTTCTGTTGCCGATTTTGTCTAACTTGTCGCTCGGCAAACAAGTAGAAAGCGCATTGAAAATTGCTTGGTTGGAGAAACGGCAACCTCGTTTTTACTGCGGGTGGAAGTGAGCGAGAGGAACGCAATAATCGAGAGAGTGTTTCCCATGCTTGTTGACAACACATCCATTTTTTTCTAGACTTTTTAGACCATTTCCTTCAAAAGTGCCGAACATAAGTTTCTCTATTTCTATTAGTTTTGAAAATATAAATTGAAGAAATGTAAGCAAAATCGTAGGTTTTTGTCAAATTTGCTATCATGGGGGATAGTTTCATGGACCGATGGGTGGTTTGATTAGCATAAAATTTTGGTATGTTTCAAGTTAATAAATAAATAGACCTTATTTCAATGCAAAAATGATTGTTCAAAATTAACTACTTTTTTCGGATCTATTTTTTTCGATAATTTTCGACATTTGATATGAGTGGGCTAATTTTCTACGAGCGGCGGTAGCAAACACATCTATTCCAGGATAAAAAGCGCCGCCTGGAAGAGTTGGAGTGCAAGGAGATGCAGTAGCTGTATCGTTCTCGGTGCCGCGAGCCGAAATGTGCTAGGATGGAAGTATCTTGACAGAGGTGATTGAAAGGTGGAAGCAGCACTACGATGAACACCTGAATGGCGTAGAAGCGGAAGTGTGTTGAACAAGTGAAGTTAAGAATGCTATCAAACAGCTGAAGAGCAACAAAGCTGCTGGGAAGGGTGGTATTGAAGCGATAGGTTAGCTACTTGTCTACTCCGATTGATAGATAGGATCCAGGATACAGAAGAGCTACTAGAGGAGCGGAAGGAGAAAGTAAAATAATCAATATACAAAAAAGGAGACAAGTTATAATGTGAGAGCTGTCGTACGAACACTATTCATAACGCAGCATTTAAAGTGCTTTCCCGTATCATCTTCCGCCGTCTACCGCCACTAGCAAGCAGATTTGCGGGAAGTTATCAAGCCGGTTTCGTGGACGGTCAATCTTTATGTTGAGACAGATCCTCCAAAAGTTTCGCGAATGTCAAGTTTTTGCGCACCACCTCTTCATCGATTTCAAAGTGGCCTATGAAACCATCGACCGCGAAAAGATATGAAAAATTATGGACGAAAATGGTTTTCGCGGGAAACTGACTGGAATGATCAAGACAACGATGCATAGTGTACAGTGCTGTGTGAACGCAACGAACTTCGACAAGGCGATGGTCTTTCCTGCCTCCTATTCAATATTGTCATAGAAGGTGTTATGAAACGGAGGGGGGAGGTCTTCAATTTGCGGGGCACGATCTTTAATAAATCCAGCCAGTTCGATTCTATACCATTACCCGGAATGCAATTTACCGGAATACCACTTACCGGAATGTACCATTACCCGGAAAAACCGTTTACCGGAATGTACCATTTACCGGAATGCACCATTACCCGGAAAGCCAAATCTTCCATTTTCGACGACCTTTTTCAGTACATTTGTATATTTTTTATATTCTCTTTCTTTTCTGAGCATCATCAGCACAAATTATGTCACGCTAACCATGGACATTCTTGACTCCCTCGGTTTCTATAAACACTTTTTCAAAAGACAAATTCAAACAGCTATGGACCATATATGTTTTTCTTCTTGCCGGCGTTACGAGTCAATAGGAACAAAGCTATTCTAGTAGCATTTCTACAGTTAATAGCTGACCACTTTTGCATTCTTACATAGTTTGACAAGTATATAAGTTCTCTAGCTTTTAAACGTCGTCAAATTTGCTAACTAGAAATAATTTTGAATCGGCGATATTCAATTCTACTAACCTTAGCTTGATCATTCTGAATAGCTGCACTTTGCCGCAACGAATATTACGATACCAAAATTAAATTGCACATGTCATTTACTTGCGATTTTATTAGAAAAGAATCGCCTGATAGGGTGTACAGCTACGTGGGCACTTCCACAGGTTTTTCTCGGCCGAATTATTTGAAATTTTGCAAAAAAAGGCACTGCAGTACGACGCACTACAGTACGACGCACATTGTGGCCAAATATAAACAAAGTAGCTTTAAAAAAAACCCCACTGCCGAAGTGAATCAAAAGTGCCAAAGCTTCCTATAAATCTATGAAAACTATGTCTTCAAATTTAGGCTGTAGAACTAAACATTACAGGCAAGGATAAAAAGAATGAAGAGAATTATTTTTGTTTTGTATATTTGATGTCAAATATTAACGAGGTCAATATAAATCGAAAAAAATCGCCTAACGATTAAGGTGGAGATGCATCGAAGCCAAACCTCAAATTTTGAAGAGCACAAATCTAGAGAACTAAACACCCGTTCAAACTGAAAACTTAATCGATTGGTTACATCCAGCGTGTGATCAATCGATTAAGTTTTCAGCTTGCTTTTGAAAATTTAAGGATTGGCTTCGATGTATACTTAAGGTTGGGTGCATTATTGTAAATAGAACATCTCAGCATTTGAAAATGTTTGGATTTATGATGGTTTTCTTATTCCCTTCAAATAACAATTTAGAATCCATTTTAAATATTGTTTCACAAAAAAAACTCTAATCTTGCGAGGGAAGGGACATACAACAGTGCTATTCTCATTTTAGCTTTAAGGCTCCCCCAAACCAACACGATTTTTAAGCGACATCGTCAAAAAATCGACGTGATTTTGTTGCTGAGTCGCTGCAAGCACTCGTATATGGAACCATCTAGATCGACACGACGAAAATCGCTGCGAAATTGCGTCGCTGTGGCTTAGACACGCTCATCAAACTGTGCATTAGGGTGCCAATGGAATGTATGGGAAAAATTTTGCCATCGAATTTCAAAAAAAGGTAGGGCTCAAAAGTTTTGTCTCCTCGAAAAAAGTCCCCATGCAAAATTTGAGCTCAATCGGACTTCATTAAGTGGACCCCCAAAGCGGTCAAAGTTTGGCTTTTTTGACCCATGAAAAATATCCAAAGGGGGGGGTACATGAAATTTCCGAAATCGAAATTTTTTTTTTGATGCCAGATGTCTTAGAAATGCATGAAACGTCGAGATCTGGTGTTATTTGGAAAAAATTTTTTTTGAAAAAATCGACCTTTTGGGACTTAGTAAATTTTTGAGTTGGGGGAGAGAATTGAATTTGAAATGAACGATTTGAATTCAATTGCTGAGAAATTCAAGGCAATAGTATTGAAACATATCCTATATGATTGTTGGCCACTGAAAGCATATGATATGTGATATTTCATTAGGGTGGTTCATTTACTTTCCATTAGGGTGGTCCTTTTTGTTAAAAAATAAAAAATAGAATTTTAATTGAATATTGAAGACAATAGTATTGGAACATCTCTCACATTATCGTCAGCCATTTTCTACATTTAATATGTGGTATTTTATTAGGGTGGTTCACTTATTTTCCATTACGGTGGGCATATCTGTCGAAAAATCATAATTTGAATGCGATATTAAAAACAATAGTATTTTATCACCTCTTTCATCATCGTAGGCCATTTCCTTCATTAGATTCGTGATATTTCATTGGGAAGGCTCACTTATATTCAATTACGGTGATTCTTTAAAAAAAATTGAGTATTTGAATGGAATAGTAAATACAAGAGTAATTAAACATCTCCTATGTCATCGTAGGCCACTGTTAATGTATAATATGTGATATTTCATTGGGGCTATTGTCCTCAGTTTTGCATAAGGGTGATCATTTAATTTGTAAAATATTCTCAATAGATCTAACAAATCAACTTTGTTTGTATAGTTTTGAATCATGATTCTTCATTGGCATGCAACTCTTCGTTAAGCTATTTTCATTAAGGGTTTCTTTTGAATAGTTAAAATAAAACGTTCCAATCATCAGTGAATTCAGTGAAGCACAACTCTAACTGCCATAATCAAAATACAGATAAAAAAGGAATGAAATAATTTTTGACGTATACAAATTATGACAATAGCTTGATGGGCGACGATGAAGGGCAACAAAAGTGTTTAGTTTATATTTTCAAAAGAGATTCTCAGCCTTGGGCTCCTTAATTCCCGAAACAAAAGTACGTTGCCTTCTGCTTGCTATAGTACACGCGATTCGGTTGTGACAACGTAGGTAATTCAAGTTTTGACAATCAGTTCTCGTTTATTCTTCAAAGATGTAACAAAGTTCCTTCAAGAAATTTCGTCGGAATTTCATATGGATTTTTTCGTTGGAGTTTTCAACGGAATTTTCTTTGGAGTTTCCTTTTGAATTTTAATCGGAATTTCCTTTGAAATTTTTATTTGACTTTTCTACGAAATTTCCTTTTTTTTCTACGGAATTTTTATCAAAATCGGAAATTTATCCTGAATTTGCTTCGGAATATCCTGTGGAATTTTCTTCGGTATCTTTAGAAGTGCCCTTTTGAATTTTCTGTGGTATTTCTTTCGAAATTTCCTATGAAGTGTCCTCCGGAATTTCATTCTGAACTTTTCATTGGAATTTTCTTCGGAGTTTCTTTTTGAGTTTCCTTCGAAATTTGCTTTGGAGTTTCCTTCCGAATTTCTTCTAAAGTTTGTTTCGGAATTTCCTGTGTTATTATCTTTGGAGCTTCCTTCAGAATTGTATTCGAAATATTATTTGGAATTTCTTTCGAAGCATTGGAATTTACTTTGGAAATTCCTTCGAAATTTTCTTTGGAGCTTTCTTTGGAATTTCATTTGGGATTTCTTTTGGACCTTTGAAATTTACTGCGGAATATTCTTAGAAATTTCCTTTACAATTTTTTTTGGAATTTCCACAGAGTTTTCTTGAGAATTTCCTTACAAATTTGCTTTGGATATTCCATAGAAAATTCCTTAGAAATTTTCTACGAAATTTCCTTTTAACTTCCTTTTTTCATTGCAATTTGCTTCGGGATTTGCTTTGGAATTTCCTTAGAAATTCCCTTTTGAATATGCTTTGGATATTTTTCAGAATTGTCGTCGGAATGTCCTTTGGAATGTGCTTCAGAATTTCTTTTGCAATTTTATTTATTTTTTTTTTAATTTTTTTTTTGGGATTTCCCTTGTATTTTCGAAAGATTCCATCGAAGTTTCCTTTGGAATTTCTTTTGGAGCTGTGATCTTTTCTTCGAAATTTCCTTAGAAATTCCTTTTTGAATTTCATTCGGAATTTGCTTTGAATTTTTTATGGAATTTCCTATGGAGTTTTCGGAAATTCCTTTGGAATTTTCCACGGATTTTTCTTCGGAATTCCCTTGGGTTTTTTTCGGAATTTCCTTTGGAATTTTATACGCAATTTTCGTCAGAATTTCTTCTGAAATTTGCTTCGGAAATTCCGTTGGATTTTTTTTAGTTTCCTTCGGAATTAACTTTGGAATTTCCGTCGAAATTCCCTTAGGAGTATCCTTTAAAATTCCTTTGCAGTTTTCTTTGGGGCTACTTATCAAATTTTCTTCAGAATTTTCTTAGGAATTCCTTTATTACTTCCTTCAAAATTCTCTTTGAAATTTCTTTCGGAATTTCGTTTGAAGTTTACTTCCAAATTTGTTATAGAGTTTCCTCGGAATTTCCTTTGGAATACCTTTGGAATTTCCTATGGAGATTTCGAAATTTTATTTAGAAGTATTGATTGGAATTTTTTCCTTTGGACTGTTTTCCGTTGAATTTTCGCGGAATTTACTTTGGAATTTCCTTCGTATTGTTTTTTCGGAATTTTCTTAGGAGTATCCTTTAAAATTTCTTTGTATTCTTCGGAACTTCATATCTCATTTACTTCAGAATTTTCCTTTGGAATTTCTTCATGAATTTCTTTCAGTAAGTTGCTTCAGGAAGTTATTTTTGGATTTCTTTGGAATTCCTTTCGGAATTTCCTTCTTCAGTTCTTCAAATTTTCTTCGGCGTTTTCCTTTGGAATTTCTTCTGGAATTGCCTTCGGAATTTTCCTTTGGAATTCGCATTCGGAAGTTCCTTTGAAATTTCTTATGGAAATTTCCTTTGCAATTTTCTTTAGAGCTGACTTCGGAATTTCATTTGGAATTTTCTGCGCAATTTTCGTCCGAGTTTTCTTTGGAATTTGCTTCGGAACATCTTCCAAAAATCCATTCGGATTTATTTTTCTGGAATTTCCTTTTGAATTTTGCTGGAATTTCTTCGGGATTTTGCTTTGGAATTTCATTGGAGCTACCTTGGGATTTGATTTGGAATTTCTACGTTATTTTCGTCGAAATTTACTTTGCAATTTGCTTTCGGAATTTCTTCTAGAGTTTTCTTCGGAATTCCTTTGGAGTTTCATGCTTAAATTTGATTCGGAATTTGATTTGGAATTTTCTTTTGAAGCTTTGAAAATTATTCCGGAATTTTTCTTCGGAAGTACCCTCTTAAATTTTCGTTCCTCTGGAATTTCTCGGTATTTCCTTCGGAATTTTCTCTGGGAATTTCCTTCGGAATTTTCTCCTGCAATTTCCTTCGGGAATATCCTCTGGAATTTCCCTTCGGAATTTCCTTTGGAATTTCCTTCGCAATTTCCTCTGGAATTTTCATTCGGAAATTACTTTGGAATTTCCTTCCGTATTTCCCCTAGAATATTCTTCGAAATTGTCTCTGGAATTTCTTTCGGGATTTTCTCTGGAATTTCCTTCAGAATTTTCTCTAGAATTTCTTTCAGAATTTCCTCTGGAATTTCCTTCGGAATTTCCTCTAGAATTTCCTGCGAAATTTCCTCTGGAATTTCCTGAGAAATTTCGTCTGGGATTTCCTTCGGAACTTTCTCTGGAATTTCTTTCGGAATTTCCACTGGAATTTCCTTCGGAATTTCCACTGGAATTTCCTTCGTAATTCCCTCTGGAATTTCCGTTGGAATTTCCTTTGGAATTTCCTTCAGTATTTCCTCTAGAATTTCCTTCAGAATTTTCTGTAGAATTTCCTTTGGAATTCGCAAAACTAAATTGGAAAGGTCACGAGGCTCAATGCTTGATCTCTGAGATGAGTGCATCTGAAATCACGAAGTAGCAAGCGGATTTTGTATGAGACGAGGACTCCAAACTGGTTCAGCTTAGTGAAGTGTTGCATTCCGAATGAAAATCACGCAAAAACTTTTCAAAAGACCTTTCTAACAATGAGAGGCTTTCTAGAAAAACTCTTTTGTTGTTAACTAAGTTACCCTTTACATTTTTCGTCGAACATTACGCAAAATATTATGTAGTAGTCCACACCATAATCTTTCGGTCTGTAGATATTAAGGTTGAAATTTTTACAATGATACCATAATTAAGGAAAGTGGACGAGACTTTTTCGAGAAATCATGGTTTCAAACTATACGAAAAATGATGCACCCTAATGGAAAATAGAGAAACTCCCTAATGAAATATGTTAACAGTATCCTACGATGATGTCGCATATCAAATGGAACTAGAGGCGCATGAATTCAGAGGAATTTAAAGCCTCTCTAAACAAAAATATCACGAATCTAATGAAGGAAATGCCCTACGATGATGAAAGAGGTGATAAAATACTATTGTTTTTAAATATCCCATTCAAATTATGATTTTTCGACAGAAAGCCCACCCGAATGGAAAATAAGTGAACCACCCTAATAAAATACCACATATTAAATGTAGAAAATGGCTGACGATAATGTGAGAGATGTTCCAATACTATTGTCTTCAATATTCAATTGAAATTCTATTTTTTATTTTTTTTTTATTTTTTAACAAAAAGGACCACTCTAATGCAAAGTAAAATGAACCACCCTAATGAAATATCACATATCATATGCTTTCAGTGGCCAACAATCATATAGGATATGTTTCAATACTATTGCCTTGAATTTCTCAGCAATTGAATTCAAATCGTTCATTTCAAATTCAATTCACTCCCCCCAACTCAAAAATTTACTAAGTCCCAAAAGGTCGATTTTTTCAAAAAAAAAAATTTCCAAATAACACCAGATCTCGACGTTTCATGCATTTCTAAGACATCTGGCATCAAAAAAAAATTTCGATTTCGGAAATTTCATGTACCCCCCCCTTTGGAGATTTTTCATGGGTCAAAAAAGCCAAACTTTGACCGCTTTGGGGGTCCACTTAATGAAGTCCGATTGAGCTCAAATTTCGCATGGGGACTTTTTTCGAGGAGACAAAACTTTTGAGCCCTACCTTTTTTTGAAATTCGAAAAATCGATTTTCATTGGCACCCTACTGTGCATGCAGTGCATGTGCATGTCGCTGTAACCGTAAAAAAATTGCCTTGATTAAGGGAGCCTTTAGAGGAAATCTGAAAAATCAAAACGAAACTAAGAGTGTCTTGGTGATTGAGAGTAGAGACACTATTCGCTATTGTGACGTCCATCTTTGGATTCCGAAATATTGAACCTAATTAGATCTACTTTTCATTTGAATTTGCTTGATTATGCTATATACTACGAATGTCATTACTCTGAATGTCTGTACCCCAAATCCAATGCCAGGATAATATTGTAGAAAGAACAGTAAGCAATCATATTTTCATAAATTTGGTCATTTTCGACTAAATACATTTTACAAAAATGCCGAGATCGGTGGAACTCGAAAGAACCGCCAACCAAATAAAGAAGGGTGAATATCAGATGGCCTGAAATGGGTCATTCTAGACAAAGGGAATATACGGAGGATTTGCATTCGGTTATTGACGTTTACAGAAACGACATTCGGTGGATTGACACTCGGCGAAAAGGAGCACAACTAATCGTGTTAAAAATTCTAATCATTGCTTATTAATTAACAATTGGACGCTTGGAGAACCGACGGTCGAATGTCAAAAGTAAAGTTATATAATTGTAACCAAATTTAGCCAGTTCTGCCAAGACAAGCTGCAAAGATAAGTTGAAAGAACAGCTTATTTTTAAATGAAGGGTGAATCATCTATAAATGCAAATATATGAAGATGGTGCATATTGACATGATCAAGTATGAAGATATCTTAGACTCCTCTTCGATGCTTAGGTATTTTGAAGGAAGAACATCCCCTGTCCATTATCGTCACAAAATACTGACCTGAATGACCGCAAAACGGTTAAAGGACGTTATGAAAAGGCGAGAAATAGAAAAATAATATTCCGGTAAACGTTTCTTCCGGGTAATGGTTTTCCGGTAAAGGATTCATTCCGGTTAATGGTTTTCCGGGTAATGGTCTTCCGGTAAATTGCATTCCGGGTAATGGCTTTCCGGGTAATGTCGGAGAACCGCCAGTTCATCTGTTTCGCTGACGACGTGGACATTGTCGGAAAAACGTTCCAGCTTGTTGCTGAGCAGTATTTCCTACTGAAACGCGAAGCAGAAAGGGTTGGATTGAAGGTAAATACGTCGAAGACGAAATATCTGCTGACTCAAGGAACCGAGCCCGATAGAGCTCTCTTTGGCAGACGTGTGATGATCGATGGAGATAAGTTCGAAATGGTGGACGAATTTGTCTACCTCGAAGCATTGGTAAAGTCGGATAACAACTGCAGCAGAGAAATTTGATGACGTATCATTGCCAAAAGTCGTGTTTACTATGGACTCCACAAGACTTTGCGGTCTGGTAAGCTTCACTTCCGTACCAAGTAAGTAAGGGTAATTTGCCAATTGTTGAATGATAATTTAATTCGCCAAATTTTGAACTGTCCGTTCTTTTCTAAAGGATGTCTAACAATTGGCTATACACCAAACAAAATAATCAAAATATTTAAATTTCAGATTATCAATCAGCTTTGACCCATCTTCATTCCATGAAGATGAGAAAAGAAACATTTTTTAAAATCAAGTAAAACAATTGCCAGTTGATTAATTTATTTGCAATCCACAAAAAAAAGGATGATGTTATCACAATATCACCTAGTTGCTGACCTATCCGCGCTTTACAGGCAGTTCTGGAAGCTTTCCACCACCTTGGTGATGCGATCCTTGATGTCCAACTCAGCCAGCTTGGCACAGCGCATTACCCGTTGTTGCACCAAGTACGTCTGGGGATAACGCATGTTGTCAGAAATGTAGTAATTGTACGGCATGTTGCTGACTCTCTGCATGAACTGTTTTGAGAGAGAAAAAAAATATTGGGAATTATTTAATACAAATAGGTAAAGAAAAAATAGAGGGTAAGCACACTTACAGTCGAGAGACACTGAATAGACGGCGAGCCATACATTTGGGACGGATTGTTCAGAACTTCCGGTACAGGGGTATCACAGACGTCCACCACCTTGAGGTAGTTCACAGCACTGGTCAATATTTTTGGGTATTGCGCAGCCATCATTACGCCAATATCGGAGTAGCGGGCCAATTCAGCAGTGAGACAGTCAGTCAAACGGTCCATAGTGATCGGAGCAGTTGTCAACTTAGGTCCGAATTTGGTGGTACAGGTAGCAACCTTGGTCGGGTTGGCACATGGAGGTGCACAGGAGTTGCTCATAGTTTGGACGGCTGTATTAAGAGCAGTCTCGACCTGCAGAGCGCTTGTTTGCACTTCGGTGAAAATTTGACCGATAGACCAATCTTGTATTGGCTGATTTTCCATCATCATCATATGCATATTGTTGATGGTGTTATTGAGACTGGTCAGATCGATTGTGGTGTAGTTCTGGAATCGGTTGTAGTACGACGTGTACAGAGTTACCATGCTTTGGATGAATTGAGTCCATGATGTATGGACGGACTGATCGGCTGTGTTAATCGTGTTGTTCAACTGTTGAATTGCTGCCGTTAGAGTAGTCTTGGAGATGCTGATGGCGCTGTTCACGGTTGTGCTCAGAGTAGAAGACTGGGCATTTAGGCTGCCAAAAAGGCAGAATGCTCCAACGAGAGCGAGGAAGAACTTCATGACTATAGCGACACCACCGTTTGGAAACTAACTGATGATGGAGTTCGGATGACAGTGCAGCTTATATACTTTGGTAAGTGAGAAAAGTCTTAATGAATGCATTGTTTCCGGGCTGGTTGGTGACGTCGGTAATAGGAATATTCATTGGTGGGTGTTACAAAGAGATTCTATCAAAATTAGGCTCATGAGCGTAGTGAGGCATGTTCATTCTGCATTTTGGTATGAATATGATTTCGGTTTTCTATTAAATATCTTGAAGAGCTCGCTCTGCAGGTCATTCTATTTCACGTGGTTTCTAGTTGCAGTACCTCAGATGTTTGAGGTCATTTTTTTTAATAAATAATAGCTCTAAGAAGTGCAAAAAGTTTTATTTAAATTTTCTTGAATAAACGGGACATTGATTTAATAAAATCATTATTGGACTTATTTGTCAGAAAAGTGTGAATTCTCAGAGCTATCGTGTACGACTCGTATTTTTTCAGAAAATAATGTTGAAATGTTGTGTTGGATGTTTGAATATTATATAATATCAATTGTTTTAAAGTAAAATGAAGAGCGATGTTTTAATAAATAAATTTGTCTAAGTTAAATTGAAAAAATCACCCTTTTTTCATTGAAAAAGATTACAACTTTTTAATTGCCTCCAGACAACATGCGAAACATCGCTGGTGACTGAACATGCTCAACAAGGTGACAAAATTAAGGCAACGAAGGTATTTTAGGGCTAATCAAATATAAAAAGGAAACAAAAATTACTATTTCATATTTACCTCCAAGGTCTCAGAAAATTGTTAAGTAAATAGTTTCGCAATGATGACTAAGTGGTCATGACTTGATTTTAAGAACCACATTCGGCACCACCAAATAAGGATGATAGTGTTGTCTTACACAGAGCACCTAGATATAAGAAATAAATGTAATGTTTGGAATGATTTTAATAAAGAATTAAAAAAAACACATTTGGCGTACTTTGACCGATCATTTTTAGTGGAAAATATGTTCCGTATCAGTAGGTGCCGTGAAGAAATGTAAAAATATAATTTGAATAAAATTTCGGTAAAGCCAATTCGTTTCGACAAAATATTATCGGCAAATGGTGCTGTTTTTATGTTTGGATATTGTTAAGGGCTGCATACCGCTTCATAATATGGAAGAGAATGTATTATCCAACCTTCATTCTAAAGAGCATACAATAGAAATGGTGATTGTACTGATTATTCTTGATCCAAGAGTATGATTCCAGGTGAAATCTTCACCAAGATCCTGAATTTTAGCGGATTTCAATAAATCTGGACGAAAATGCCTAGAGACTTGCCCACTGACTACACCGATGTTCAGACTGAACACAGCACAGTTTATTGATGCGGTTTAGGAGAAGATTCAGCAGCAATAATGGTAAAAAATAAAACAAATTAAGAACATTCCTGACGTAAACGGGATTCCCCTCTATTCAGATAACAATTAAAATATTTGTACTCCAATAAAACAATTCCGGTAAAAATAACCCCCAGTTGAATCAACAATATAAACTCTAAACAAAAAAATGCTAAAGCGGTGTCCTTCTCAAATTGCGTCATTCACTATCTGCCAACGATTTTTGTCCCTGTTCAATAGTTTTCATTGACAACGAGCTTTCTTTAAATACCCATGGCATCGTAACCTTTCGATATCATTCCCTATTAGGTGTTTCTGCAGACCAGCGAACGCAACAATGAAGCTTTGGTTGACCGTAGTTTGTGTGCTGGGCTTCCTCAGCGGAGGTGTCTTCACCATGTACACCTCCATCTCAATCGGATCGCAAGGCCTGAACTCGATTTCAGCGTCCCTGAAAAGCATTGGAACCGTAATGAACGCTTTCTACAAGAACCTCAACAACGCCCGCAATAAAGTGATTCCGAAACTCGACAGCCTTGCAGAATACGTGAACGCCACCTACAAATCACTGAACGATTCCTATGGCGCCACTCAGCCCAACATGGTGAACGTGATGTCCAACTTGGAGTGGTTCTCTCGGCAGTTCTACTACGGTGAACAGCAGGTCAACTGGGCCATTGGTAACGATTTGTCCCATTTGAACTACGAACTGCAGCAAACCATGGACCAGATGATGCAAAACTACAACAACTTGCTCAACTCGTACGCCTACCAACAAAATTCGGAAGCCTGTGCCGTTCAGTATGCTAGCGTTGTTGCCAGTGTCCCCGACCAGTTGGCTAAGTTCGGAACATGCCTGCAGACCGAAGTGGATACGGTCCCCACTGTCGTCGCTCCTCTGCAAGAGATCTTGAATCTGGTGAAGAGTGATTTCGTTTCTCTGACCAAACAACTGAAAATCTGCGCTACAACCTCCACCAACTGCATCAATGAGGTAATTTTGATCATTCAATTACCATATTCTAACTAACAAATTACCTGTTTCACTTGCAGTACTTCAACAACATCTACATGGAGATCAACAACATCAACATGGAACTGTACATGGCTTCGAGCCTGCTGCAATTCTACCAATATGACGCCATGTATCGCAACCAGCTGTGCGGAGAGTTGGTCAAGTACAATGTCCAGGATATTACGAATACCTTGATGCAACAGTTCTCCCAATGTATGTATCCTCCAATGCCTTAAAGTAAAAAAATAGTAGACAAGTTATTCAAGCAACAAATATGTAGAAATAAATGAACGGCAATTTTTCGTAAGTCATTCAAGCGTGTTTTTTTTAATCTCTTTTACTCGCCCGCAAGTTCTTATAGAACCCGTAGTTTCCCAACTTTCTCAGATGATGCGCTTTCATATTTCACGGCGACATAATTATAAGCGGCCAGCTAGGAACCAAAGTAGGGTAAGTGACCCAATAGTTGTGAGTGCTTCTATAGTTGCGATAGCACGGTGCCCCGACGGACCGTTGTTATACAAAAAAAAATGTCCATAAGATCTGAGTACAGGGCTCAATTCCCGTAGTCCAGATAGCCGTAGCGGTAAACGCGCAGCTATTCAGCATGACCATGCTGAGGGTCGTGGGTTTGAATCCCACTGGTCGAGGATCTTGTCGTAAAGAAAATTTTCTCGATTCCCAGGGCATAGAGTATCTTCGTACCTGCCACACGATATACACATGCAAAAATGGTCAATCGGCAAGAAAAGCTCTTAGTTAGTAACTGTGGAAGTGCTCATAAGAACACTAAATCTGAGAAGCAGGCTTTGTCCCAGTTAGGACGTAACGCCAGAAAGAAGACGAAGAAGAAGAAGGGCTTGATTCCAGGGTTATTCTGCACATCTGGGCCAATTTTTGAAAAATCCCTAGGAGGAATCTCGAGAAATCTTGATTTGAAGTTTTTGGCTAAAAATGTAAATATAAACTAGATATTAAAATTACGCAAAAGCACTGAAAAAATTTACAACATCTACAAGCTCAAAAAGTTTGCCAAACGGTTCTCAACACCGTTGTTATAATTAGAAATATTTACAATTGATTCAACTTACCGGACTGGCTTGAGTATGTTTTTACATGGCTCAAACCAGTAAGCTTATTTTAATAGAATGAAATCTAAGACATAAATTTCAATATTGTATTGATGTTATGTTCGATAAACGTGAATCATTCATTCCTGAATATTATTTATTTACTGCTTGTTTTTCGGCTTTCACACTATGTGACCAGCCCACTTAAGTATGCCGTATTTATTTTGCCTAATATAATTTGTTTCTTTGCACATCTAGTACTACTATTTATATTTACGTCTAGTTTTCCACCGAGTATTGCCCTCGGTATTTTACGTAAAAATTATCCTGCTCTGCATTCTCAGCTACAACAGAATTTAACTACACGGGAAACATGATTGTCATATGTCACAAGTGTTCGAGGATTAACAAAGTCTTTAACAACTTCAAAGAAATCCCAAATAAGTACTACTCAATTATCAACATTACTAGGAATTCCATTCTCTATGTGTCCAGCCATTTACTTCGGTTTAATAGTTTTAATCGTCAATCTGTTTATTGATTTCTAGGTCGCGTTCGACTCAGTTACGAAAATATAGATGTGTTAGGTAATATCATAAAGTTAAAAAAATGGTAGTATCTTAACACGAACAGGGAAAGCTGATTGTATTGTCATGTGCGTTTGAAATGCAAATATCAAATGCGGGAACACTAAATGCGGTAGGATTTTTCATCCAGGAAGGCGAAGTCAAAGATCGTTTTTCTTTGCTAGGATGGCGAAAATATGCATTAGAAGTATGTACAACATTTTGGCGACGATTAATTTTGAAGAATTCAGAGCAAGTCCTTCCTTAGCCGAGTGGTTGGAGTCTGCGGCTACAAAGCAAAGCCATGCTGAAGGTGTCTGGGTTCGATTCCCAGTCGGTCCTGGATCTTTTCGTAATAGGAAAATTACTTGACTTCCCTGGGCATAGAGTATCATCGTACCTGCCACACGATATACGAATGCGAAAATGGCAACTTAGGCAAAGAAAGCTCTCAGTTAATACCTGTGGAAGTGCTCATAAGAACACTAAGCTGAAAAGCAGGCTGTGTCTCAGTGAGGACGTAATGCCAAGAAGAAAATGAAGAACCGGCAAGTCAGTTTATATGCACCACTTATTCAATGCAATCAAAGCGGTTGTAGGGGAACATGGTCCAAGACGCACTGATGGGGTAAAATGGCCCACGTCATTAAATCATTCCTAGATCGTTTCAATTTGTATTCTTTACCAAACGAAGTTAAAATATGTTTAGCTAAGAGTTGCCGCCACAACCCTACATAAACTTATAGATTTTTCCTCAATTTTCCGGTGAAATTCAACATTTTTCCCTTTTTTGCCTAAACATTAAGGTTTTCCGATGATTTCATAAAGGAATAAGCGTTTCCATACCACAGAGCAAACTCATGGAGAAACATGGTTGCTAACTAGTAGTTCTCCATACTAAATGGCATTCTACCCCATCCATTTGGTCATTTTGAACCACCCCCATTTTTCAACCAACTTTTCTACACTATTTAAACCCGTTAAAAAACTCAAATTTGGGAAATGTTTTTATGATGGAAGCTAGCAAATATTGTAAAGTTACTGTTAGGACTTCGAATGGCGTTAAAATGTGGATCTCATTAGGAGAAAACGACACAAATCCTTAAAGTGGCATTTTGGACCATTTTGCCCTAATACTATCGACCGCAAAGAGCTCGTTTGGAACACACAAAGCACTTCAACAAGACGATGGTCCCGCGTCCTGTTCAACATCGTGCTAGAAGGTGTTACGAAACGGGCGGGAAAACATGCGAAGCACGTTTTTTGAAAAATCCTGGCAGCTCATCTGTTTTGCTGACGACGTAGATATTGTCGGGAGAATGTTCCAGAAGGTTGGTGAGCAATATAACAAACTGTGATGTAGCAGGAATGGTTAGGTTGAAGATTAATACGTCGAAGACTAAATATCTGTTAGTTGGAAAAATCAGAGCTTCGGTAGAGCTAGCATTGGCAGAATTATGACGATCGCGGAAATGAGTTCGATGTGGCGGATGAATCTTTGTAACTCGAATCATTGGTAACGTCAGATAAGAACTGCAGCAAAGAAATTCGAAGGCGTTTTATGGCCGGAAGTAGTGCTTACTATCAGAGGCGTCGCGTGGCCTAATTATCAACCTGTGCACTTCTAACTTATGTCGTTTTTGAACCTAGGTTGGAATTGGCGCAACCTGTTCTGAACCACAGTTTCAACCCCAACCCGATTCAAGTTCGACTGAACTACAATTTGCTTGACGTTGGTTTATTTATGTGTTGATAACCAACCCAGTTCCTAAAAACGGAAACAACATTAGTGTCATTTTATATATGTCATTATTACATACCATTTTTTTCTAAGGTAATAAAATGTATAATCAATCTTTACTAAACTTCGTTTTCAAATATAATTTTTTTTGTAGTCTTTCAGTTGATTAAAAACATTTATGATTGCAGATGCTATTCGGGTTGTTTAGTTTTATTTTTTCTATTTTTCAATTTCAACGATTAGTCATCATTATGGGGAAATTGTAAAATTGCATATGAAATAATTCAAATTATGCGGGTCATCAGTTTCGATTTATAAAGCACTGGATTCTAACTAATATTGCAATATAGAGTTAGTGATCATAACCCACATATTTTTACATAGAATTAGATCGTTCGCTTCGTGTACTTGGTGCACGCATCAAGAAAATTGCTCGCTTTTAAACCACATCACAAGCGTTATACTGACTATGACGGTACGGAGGGCACGACCGCTTTTGAATTCATTTTCTGATTGTCTTCTGATTGACCATCACAAGTACCACCGCGCTAATACTGTATGCTGGAAGCGAGGTTCTTAACCAGTATTGTACAAAAAAATCAGGGGGGGGGGGTTGTGTACAAGACACGACCGCATGACGTTAACTACGTCAAGTGATTTTCTGCATTTGAATTTAAGTCGATTGTCATAGTTGCAGCCTTCCTTTAGTTCAAACTCTAACATAATATCGTAACGGTCGCAACATTATAGATTTTCAATTGACACCCAGTATATTGCCGTAAGACGTAGTTAACGTCAATATATTGCATTTCAACGGCAGCAGCGTCCTCGGAAACATCCTCAAATTGCCGTATTGTCAATTATTCGTAATAAATCAATTATTGTATGATGCTATGAGATGAATTAAGAGATTATAGCAAGTATGTGGTAAACACATTAGGGAATATTACATAATTAACTCTTTAAAACACATTTGTTGGCTCTGAAAAGAGCCGATTAAATTGTTGAATTTGCGTAACACGGACACATTTTGACGGTGCACTGGTTGCGTCCTCCTCGCTCGATGAGATTTGCGGTGCGGATGACGATGTGCGCTTCAACAAGCGGCTTTGGTCGATTTTCTTCAGCCATTTCGTACAAATTTGCCGCCGCTTGGTGATCAACAGCTTGCCTCTGGTAGCGAGGAGCTGAGCAGGTTTGGAGGAGCTCTTACCAGATCGAAAGCGAAAACAGAATGGAACCGAATTCAACGAAGGAGGGATGCTTTATACCCTTAGAATAGCAGGTGATGCTCCTCCTTTCAAATTCTTCGTTTTCTTATCTAGGAAATAGGCATTATGAAACTGATGTCTAAGTAAGGGATGTACAAGATTAGCATTATGCTGTTATTGCATCCCGACAGCACTGCAGCAGCGTCCTCGGAAACATCCTCAAATTGCCGTATAGTCAATTATTCGTAATAAATCAATTATTGTATGATGCTATGAGATGAATTAAGAGATTATAGCAAGTATGTGGTAAACACATTAGGGAATATTACACAAATAACTCTTTAAAACACATTTGTTGGCTCTGAAAAGGGCCGATTGAATTGTTGAATTTGCGTAACACGGACACATTTTGACGGCGCACTGGTTGCAATCCTCCTCGCCCGGTGAGATTTTCGGTGCTGATGACGATGTGCGCTTCAACAAACGGCTTTGGTCGATTTTCTTCAGCCATCTCGTACAAACTTGCCGCCGCTTGGTGATCAACAGCTTGCCTCTGGTAGCGAGGAGCTGAGCAGGTTTGGAGGAGCTCTTACCAGATCGAAAGCGAAAACAGAATGGAACCGAATTCAACGAAGGAGGGATGCTTTATACCCTTAGAATAGCAGGTGATGCTCCTCCTTTCAAATTCTTCGTTTTCTTATCTAGGAAATAGGCATTATGAAACTGATGTCTAAGTAAGGGATGTACAAGATTAGCATTATACTGTTATTGCATCCCGACAGCACTGCAGCAGCGTCCTCGGAAACATCCTCAAATTGCCGTATAGTCAATTATTCGTAATAAATCAATTATTGTATGATGCTATGAGATGAATTAAGAGATTATAGCAAGTATGTGGTAAACACATTAGGGAATATTACACAAATAACTCTTTAAAACACATTTGTTGGCTCTGAAAAGGGCCGATTGAATTGTTGAATTTGCGTAACACGGACACATTTTGACGGCGCACTGGTTGCAATCCTCCTCGCCCGGTGAGATTTTCGGTGCTGATGACGATGTGCGCTTCAACAAACGGCTTTGGTCGATTTTCTTCAGCCACCTCGTACAAACTTACCTTTGCGCCCTGATTCCTGCAGCGCCAATTGTGGAAGCGCGAGTCCATTATGCAATCTTGAGCGATTTCATAATCCAGACGCTGGATTTTCCGCCGCTTGATCGCCTTGTGCCTCTGGAAGCGAGGAGCTGACGGAGCACTGGTGGAAATCCTCCTCGCCCGATGAGGTTTGCGGTGACGATGACGATGGGCGCTTCAACAAGCGGCTTCAGTCGCGGCGGCGTGTTGTTGTTCCATTCGCGTTCCATTGAAAACTGAGCTGAGAATGCGAAAGGCACTCGAGACTTGTTCACAGTCTGACGACAAAAAAAAGAATGAGCGAAGAAGCAGGAATCGGTCTGCTTTTATAGTGCGAAGCGGAACGCAAAAGAAGCGTGGAAAACTGCTTGCACGTGATTGGTTGCGTAAGAAAGGGGTCAACATTTTCCAAATTTTCAATAGTTTATTGTCGATATTCAGTAGTTTTCTCCATTCGAGGAAATTGTTGTATACATTTCCGACCGATTGGTGGGAAAATTTTGAAAATCTATCGATAAATGACTAAGTTATTAGCGTTCAAAATCTTTCATAATTTCGTGACGGTCGCAAAATTTTAGATTTTCAATTGACACCCAGTATATTGCCGTAAGACGTAGTTAACGTCAAAAAACGCGCGGGCCCTGAGTCTCAAACTTACAGAAACTTCTTACCGTCAGCAGTCTAAAAAATCACCAGTACTCCACACCACAAGCGAGGTGATGTTGAAAGCGCGAAGGAAAAAAGAGAGCAAGCAAAATGGACCTCTCTCGTGGATTGATTTGTCTCTTGTTTCCCCACCGCACGCTCGCACAGATTGATGTGGCAAGACTGTGCACCGGCCAGAGTTGACGCTTTGGCTACTTACACACTGGCATTTGTAGTGCAAAAAACATTCTACCACATATACAGAATTGTGTGTACGACGAAAGGCAACGCGTCTCCCGATGAGAGTGCACACGTTGGGTTTCATCGTCACAGCAGCAACGTGTAGCGTGGAACAAAGTGTTGCGTAGCATGCATCGCATTGAGCGCGTAGGGAAAATTAGGGCACAGATCTCGCGCCGCACCAAACAGCTTTTGCATTTAATTTGAATAGCAAATATATAACAACAAATATTTTGAAAGGTGAAAATTGCGATGATCAATGATAAAGATAATTGAAATAGGCTAAATTTTATTGAGAGAATTAAAGAATCATACTTCAATAATAGTAGAAATTGTAGGTTGTTATGATGAACGATTTGCCACCTGTGCAGTGCACATGTTGCACATGTGGACGCGACGCCTCTGCTTACTATAGACTCCACAAGACCTTACGGTCTGGTAAACTTCACCTCCGTACTAAGTATACCATATGCAAGTCGCTGATAAATCAGTAGTAGTGGACAATGCTCGTATAAGACCTGCAAGCGCTAGGAGTTATTACTTAGGACAATCTTTGGTGGAGCATATGCAGACTGCGTATGGAAAATAAGAATGAACCACGAACTTGTGCAACTCTATGGTGGAATCTATGACATTTGGTCGAATGACATTTGGTCGAATGACTTTTGGTCGAATGACATTTAGTCGAAAGTACATGTGGTCGAATGGACATTTCGTCGAATGGACATTTGGTCGAAAAGAATTTAATTCCCTTAAGAAGAATATGACATTTGGTCGAACGGACATTTGGTCGAATATTTCGTCGAATAGGATTTTTTCAGATTACTTACAGAGTGATATTTTGATTTAAAACACAGCGTGTTTTAAATTGAAAGCGTGTATGGTAGGTGCTATTACTGGGAGTTGTATATGAGTGATTCCAAGCAACAGCACCAAAATTTGGTAAATTTTTTAATTCATTTTTTTCTATTAAGCTGAAACTTTGCACAGTTTTCCAGTTCCATCTAAATCGTCATTTTCCGATATCAAATCTTCAAGTTGAGTCACGACTAACTTTTCAAAAGGGTGTATGTGAAAATGGTTCAAAAATATTCAAAAAGCTGCACAGCAAAAACGGTTCGTTCGATTGTTAGACAACTAAAGAAACAAAGTTAGACAACTAAATAAAGATTCCAAAAAAAATACACACAGTAAAAAAAAATTTTTTGCATTAAAAAACATAATTTTTGTCACAAAAACTCAAATATCTCAAAACCCTATCGGAATACCAACGTAATTTTTTGAGGGAAAACGGTCCATTATATTAGCTATCTACCATAATCTATGGTAAACCAATAAACAAAAACTTATGACATTTCAAACATGTCACAATTTTCACATTTAGTAGAAAAAAATTTTTTTTTCGGTGTAAATTATTACGGGAACCGCAGCTTGTTGCTGATTTTATTGTTAAGGGCCTTGCGTGAATTAAACAAGTCGTTTTCATGTATTCATTAGTATTATGTATATTATATGTATAAATATTATGTATATGTATAAATATTATATGTATATGTATATATGTATAAATTAAAATGAATTAACAGATTACACGAAAATAAATTATTTTTTTTACCAGGATATTTATTTTTAGAGTATGATCGATGAGTTTCTAAATGTTATATATAAACTTTAAAAGTTTTGGATTTGGGTATGCGTTATGAGATCATTAAAACATTTTATTAATACTTATTTATTTATTTATTGTTATTCAATTTTTTTACAATATCGAACACTTTTGCATCATTATCAGTACAGTTCGAGTATAGTTTTGTTTTCCATTTATTTTCTGACAATGGAATGAAACAGTGAAATTTTTGGGTTCCTTGGATCGTTTTCGCGTTATTATATTGCTCGCTGAGCTCTGATGCCGTTAATTCGTACTCTTCAGTAGTAGTAAAACAAAATGATAATTTTGTTAAATCTTCTTCTTTTCTGCGATTCGCGCAATCAAATAGTTCTTTGGCTAAACTTGCTCTTGTGGCCATGCGCTTTATGGTTCCTCCTTTGCCATGTGACGTAGCAAAGAAATGCCATTCTGCATCAATTCCGTACTTTGATTTAAATTGACATAGGCTCGAAAAATTCTTACGGTTTTTGTACTGCGATGCTGCTCCATCAGACATGAAATATATCTTTCTGATTTCTTTATCCTTATCAACGCGTAAAAAGTTAATCATTTTGGCAATGAACAAATTTACAGATACTGAGTCGTGTCTTAAATCTTCGGAAATTACAATAAAACTAAAATGTTCAATTTGCGTACTTCCATTGAAATAAATAACGAATGGATGAATTGTAGCTTGTTGTACGTTCCAGTGATGGGACTGCACTTCATCTTGCAATACAAAGCTATAGTTTTCAGAAAAATCACAAATGACTAAAAATTCACCATCTTGTAATGTATTTTTCGTATTTTTTAAAAAGCGGGATTGCTCTGTTTTAATAAAGTCGTGAGGAATTAAACTTTCTAATTTCAAGCAAAAAAATGACACAAACTCATCTACAGGTTTTACAACAGTTTCTAGGTCACACCTATCCGTGGTCACCCATTGCTCAAATGATAACTGATCAATATAATGTTCTTCAAACTCAGCGAATAAAGTATTTTCCAATGATCAATCCGAACAAGATCGTAGATAGCAATTTGATGTTGTATTTTCACACAAAAGACTACCAGTTAACATTTTAATATCCTTTGATAAATTGATTCTTTTCAAACTATGTAAGATTAGGTTAATATTTTCGTGTGTTGTGCACACACAAACATTATGTGTTCCTGAATTGGATAGAAGCTTGCATTGCCTTGGACGAAGGCTTGCAAATGAGGAAAAACCTACCTTAATATTTTCGTTAATTTCCTTGAAGCGTGTATACGCTTCTTTCAAAGTAGTCATCATTAATCGTTTTTGGATTGCTTGACGCTTTCCATCTTTTTTTACAGATACATTATCTTTTTGGCCAGGCATAGCTCTACTTACTTCATCGTCTTCAAAATATTGAATTATTTTTTCTTTTGTCTCATCTGTTAATGAAGTACTCGACCTAGCATTTTTGGTTGCAAGACAGTTATTTTTGAATTGTTTTGCCTCTTTTGCTGTATTTCTATTGGTTTTGAACTCATCAATGGCGCCTTGAATAGACCACGAGCTTGGCAGCATCGACAAAATCAATAATTTTTCTTTCCTTGTCGTGGCTAGATTCGAGAACCTTTCCTTCATATTCATAATTACCTCATCGTAGTCTGTATTTTCCACATCCTCAGGTCCTAATTTGAAGAGGTTTCTTCGTACAGCTTCGTTGATTTCACGGTATTTTTTCTCGGGATAATTGACGTAACCCATCTTCGTCCATTTAATCGGAGTCACTTTTATTCCAGCTATCCCTTCGTTGAAGCGTTCGATGTTGACCTTCTGGATGCACTCATCTTCTGATTGATTTGTTGAAACAGATGTCGCTGATGGTACCGTGGCAAGACTATCTGCACTTGGTACTTCTGGTAACTCCTCAGTTGTTGTCGGTGCATCTAGTAATTCCTCAGTTGTTGTTGTTTTCGAACTTCCTGCAACCTGATCCACCGATGATGTACAGATTGCCCGTTTGTCAACGTTTAAACGGCAGGACGTACAAATGCGTAAATTTGTATTCAATGTAGACATTGGAGCATAACCAGCCGCTTTCAGTTTATCTATGGTGCTTTCGGTGAGATTTCGTAGCTCTTTCGAACACTTTTTTCTGCAAACGGCCTGCAACAGTTGAGAAAGCGACTACTCATGTTGCTCGTTAGATTTTAATAAACAAAATCACTTTTAAGTTTTTACTGACTAGTTTGGTGTCGTTTGCTTGACTGAAGAAAAATTTTACAATTAAATCTTTTATAACCATAGTGGTAGTATATTTTTAGCTTTTTCGTGAGTATGTTCATGGTATGTACCTATCATGTTTTTGATGTTGTTGAAGTTACTCGCTTTCTCCCAAATATGATTAACAAAGTCTATTCTCTACCAAGGCGGGTCTATACCCAGGTGTAATCAGATTTTAACTTTGTGGAGAAAACCAGCGCCGAGAAAACCGACCTGCTTTACGTATACTAGATCACCTGGGTATAGACCCGCCTTGTTCTCTACGAGGTAAACTTTTTGCAGGTAAACTAGTCGTATACCTGTATAGAAAACTTTTTTTGTAGCTTTTGTCTTCAATATTAGATTTCTTATAGGTTTCTTTTATCAAAAGGTTTCAACACTATTGAGAGAATTTTTCTTCAGTTACGTACAATAAAAAATATGACACTATCAAGACTTTAGATCACAACACTGGATCGCGTCTAACTTTCAAATAGATGCTATAATAGTTATGAATAATTAAATAAAATATCATGAAAACAACTTGTTAACCTCATGTGGTACCCTTAACAAAAAATTCAGCAACAAACTGCGGTCCTAAAAAAAATTAACAATGAAAAAAAAAAATTCACTGAAATATTTGAAATGTCATAACTTTTTTGTTTATTGGCTTACCATCACCAAATTTTTATGGTAGATAGCTAATATAATGGACCGTTTTCCCTCAAAAAATTACGTTGGTATTCCGATAGGGTTTTGAGATATTTGAGTTTTTGTGACAAAAATTATGTTTTTTAATGCAAAAAAAATTTTTTTTTTACTGTGTGTATTTTTTTTTGGAATCTTTATTTAGTTGGCTAACTTTGTTTCTTTAGTTGTCTAACAATCGAACGAACCGTTTTTGCTGTGCAGCTTTTTGAATATTTTTGAACCATTTTCACATACACCCTTTTGAAAAGTTAGCCGTGACTCAACTTGAAGATTTGATATCGGAAAATGACGATTTAGATGGAACTGAAAAACTGTGCAAAGTTTCAGATATTTTTGAAATGGTCGTTCAGAATCGACTTGCATGCCTCCGTGGAATCCCTCATATGCTAGAACAACATGATAAAGTGCAAGGAATCTACATTGGTATAATCTTATTGCTTCTTCTTCTTTCTGGCGTTACGTCCCCACTGGGACAGAGCCTGCTTCTCAGCTTCTCAGTGTTCTTATGAGCACTTCCACAGTTATTAACTGAGAGCTTACTATGCCAACGACCATTTTTGCATGTGTATATCGTGTGGCAGGTATGAAGATACTTTATGCCATGGGAAGTCGAGAAAATTTCCAACCCGAAAAGATCCTCGACCGGTGGGATTTCAATCCACGACCCTCAGCTTGGTCTTGCTGAATAGCTGCGCGTTTACCGCTACGGCTATCTGGGCCCCTCATCTGGGAATCTCATTGCTTATTTTCTCATTGTTGTTGATTTGTCAGATAGGCCCTTATCGCGAATCCCTCTAGATATGATGATGTTCTGACAAATTTGTTTTACCCCTTTCACGATATCCTATTGTTGTTTTTTATGTCTTGTCAACTACGTATTGTGATTAAATAAATATGATTTTCTTGACCATTTCTTGCAAGAATTTCCCACGCATCGAGGAAGTCGATTAGTTTTCTTTTCAGGTACATTGTCCCCATTAATATAAATTCTTAATGAGATTTTCTGACATTTAGCTGATGCATTTCCCAACTGATGTTAACTATGAGCTCTATAGTTAACACAAACTTTCAATAAGTTTTGGTCGCGCTGTTGTTATGTAGGATTCAAACCAACACTTGTCGTGCACATGTCGTGATGTTGTAGTATTCCATATTCAAGTAGTAGCGGAGTATTCACATCAGCAGCCATTGAAATATATTTCAACAATCTCGCCGTTAAATGAGAAGATGTCTGACTCATTGGCTTTAAAAGCCGGCTGTCCTTATTGGACAATCATTTCATCCTTAATAACATTTCCACGAGTTCTCCAGATGCCCGACCTGTGCCATCAAATTCTTGCACTCGATCGACCGCACGACGACTGGAAGGTTAATATGCATTATTTTTTTGTATTGATTTGTTGGTCAATCAAAAAATGTGTCAGATATTGTTTTGATCTGATAATATCTTAACAAGATATTGTTCAGTACTTTCTTTTATCTCTTATCTCCAACAAACCAATAGCTGATTATGATCGTCAGTAATTACTTTAGAACTACCTTCTTTTCCAAAGTTGCCATTTTCGCATTCAAATATCGTGTGGCAGGTATCTATGCCCAGGGAAGTCAAGAAAATTTCCATTACGAAAAGATCCTGGACTGACCAGCAATTGAACTCAGATACTTTCAGCATGGCTTTGCTTTGTAGCCGCGGACTCTAACCACTCGGCTAAGTAAGGCCCCTGAGAAATAATTTGTTAGATGCTTTTCTCCATACAAATATTTTTCACGTTACCTTTTAGCAATTTTTCGTGCATAGACACTAGCGCATATGTTTTACTATGTAACTTTTTTTGTATGAATATTTTTTGAATTTTGTATGAGTTGTAACATTATGAGGACACCCACCAACCCCCTTCAGCGATATGAAATTTGTGAATAAACCCCTATATTGCAGTGCACACTGCGCCCTTCCCCAAAATCTACCTGCTTTCAACACACTTCCATAAAATTTCCAATAATACAGTTGCAAAACTTTATGCGAGGAAATCGAAGCACCTGCATGTCTGACTACACTAATCACAAATTTAAGGAATAAATACTACCTATAGTCAATGCTTACAAAAAGCTTCCGGCGCCAATTGTTCGCGTTCGATGGAAAAAAGTTATGGGTGTAAAATTTACTACAAATAATAATTTTATTAGCCTTTCGAAAAAATCACCACGTCGCTCACATTAAGTTAACGGTTCAACGACTTTTCGAAATTCAAATCATTCTGTCACCTGCTGATTGCCACGCCTTTCGGTTTACAAGCAGTTCTGGAAGCTTTCCACCACCTTGGTGATGCGATCCTTGATGTCCAGTTCAACCAGCTTGGCACAGCGTTGTACCCGTTGTTGCACCAAGTACGTCTGGGGATAACGCATGCTGTCGACTGTGTAGACGTTGAGTGGCATGCTGCTGATTCTTTGGATGTACTGTTGTATGAAAATAAAACATATTTTAAATTAGCTTATGTAAGGCGGGAAAACTGAAGTAGGTAAGACCACTTACATTCGATAGGCATTGAATGGATGGTGAGTAATACACAGATGGGTTGTTCAGAACATCCGCTGGTGGAGTGTCGCATACGTCCACCACCTTGAGGTAGTTCACAGCACTGGTCAGCACGTTGGTGTATTGTGAAGCCATGTTGGCACCAATATCGGAGTAGCGGGCCAGTTCAGCGGTCACACAGTCAGTCAGACGATCGATAGTGATCGGAGAAGCTGATAGCTTAGGTCCGAATTTAGTGGTACAGGTGGCGACCTTGGTGGGGTTGGCACAGGGAGGTGCACAGGAGTTGCTCATGGTTTGAACGGCTGTATTAAGAGCAGTCTCGACCTGCAGAGCGCTTGCTTGCACATCGGTGAAAATCTGAGTGGTGGACCAATCTTGAATTGGCTGTGCAGGGCTCAGGTTGTTTTGCATATTGGCGATGGCATAACTGAGGCCACTCAAATCGGTGGAAGTGTAGTTCTGGAAGCGGTTGTAGTACGTCGTGTACAGAGCAGCCACGTTCTGGGTGAATTGGGTCCATGCTGTATGAACGGACTGATCGGCGGTGTTGATCGTGTTGTTCAACTGCTGAATTGCTGCCGCTAGACTGGTCTTGGAAACGTTGATAGCGCTATTGACGGTGGTGCTGAGGGTAGAAGATCACTTGATCAAATAATACAGCAATTTACTAGTAGACTCCAATCACTCATCACCACATCATCTCACATCAGAATATACACCAAAACTTATAGAAATAAGCGTTTTGGATCCCGAGCAGGTACAAATAACTAGCACATATCTATGCATACCATATTTTAGTATTATACTATATTTAGGTACTGTATTCTGCAGAAATTTTCTCCTACTCGGGTTGCTTTATCATATCCAATAATACTGCAATATTTTTTATCTGGATTTTTATTTGCATATTAATGTCAAATTCCTAGCGTTTTTGATTTTATATGGCATTTTTATAGAACTTCTGAGAAACCAATTCAAATGCTCCAAAATACAGCGCAATTGATTCGAATTGATATTGAATAGAAAACATCTTTGTTCTTCAACAACACGTCCGGTCGTGAATGGGATTCCCCTTCGTTCAAATAATACAAAATATCTTTGTTCCAAAATGGCATATCCCAATAAAGCACTTAAAACGGACGACACCTGTAATAACAAATGCAAATTCTTCAGTATCCTTACAAATTTGCGTCATTCACTATCTGCCAACGCGGGAAAACCTCCTTCAATAAATCGCATTGTTCACCAACTTGCTTTAAATACTCATGGCATCGCAATCTTTCAATATTATTCCCCATTAGGTGTTTCTAGTATCTCCACTGCAGATCAGCGAACGCAACAATGAAGCTTTGGTTGACCGTAGTTTGTGTGCTGGGCTTCCTCAGCGGAGGTGTCTTCACCATGTACACCTCCATCTCAATCGGATCGCAAGGCCTGAACTCGATTTCAGCGTCCCTGAAAAGCATTGGAACCGTTATGAACGCTTTCTACAAGAACCTCAACAACGCCCGCAACAAAGTGATTCCGAAACTCGACAGCCTTGCAGAATACGTGAACGCCACCTACAAATCACTGAACGATTCGTACGGCGCCACTCAGCCCAGCATGGTTAACGTGATGTACAACTTGGAGTGGTTCTCTCGGCAGTTCTACTACGGTGAACAGCAGGTCAACTCGGCCATTGGCAACGACTTGTCCCATTTGAACTACGAACTGCAACAAACCATGGACCAGATGATGCAAAACTACAACAACTTGCTCAACTCCTACGCCTACCAACAAAATTCGGAAGCCTGTGCAGTTCAGTATGCTAGCGTTGTTACCAGTGTCCCCGACCAGTTGGCTAAGTTCGGAACATGCCTGCAGACCGAAGTGGATACGGTCCCCACTGTCGTTGCTCCTCTGCAAGAGATCTTGAATTTGGTGAAGAGTGATTTCGTTTCTCTGACCAAACAATTGAAAATCTGCGCTACAACCTCCACCAACTGTATCAATGAGGTAATATTGATCATTCAATAACCATATCCCAATTAACCAATCACCTGTTTCTCTTGCAGTACTTCAACAACATCTACATGGAGATCAACAACATCAACATGGAACTGTACATGGCTTCGAGCCTGCTGCAATTCTACCAATATGACGCCATGTATCGCAACCAGCTGTGCGGAGAGTTGGTCAAGTACAATGTCCAGGATATCACGATGAACTTGATGCAACAGTTCTCCCAATGCATGTACCCTCCAATGCCTTAAAGTTAAAAAAATAGGAGAAACGTTATTCAAGCAATAAACATGTAAAAATATGTGACCATTTAAACGGTAATTTTTCATTGAATTAACCTATCGGTATAAAATGACATAATAATTATAACAGTCTACTGGATCTATACACTATTATTTATTTACTTAGTGTTACATCAATTAATTTGATAAAACCTCGTTAACGATGTTACGCCAATTTACTCGGTCTATAGTTGTGTCTCTCCAACTTCGATTTTGGCCCACGTTCTCCAGATCTTGCTGCACCTGATCAAGCCACCTCGCTCGCTGTGCTCCCCGCCTTCTCGTGCCAACCGGATTCGACGCGAACACCATCTTTGCAGGATTGTTGTCCGGTAGTCTTGCAACATGCCCTGCCCAGCTCACCATTCCGGCTTTCGCAAACTTCTGGATACTGGGTTCGCCGTAGAGCCTAGCGAGCTCGTGGTTCATTCTCCGCCACCACACACCGTTCTCCTGCACTCCGCCAAAGATCGTCCTAAGCCCCCTTCGTTCGAACACTTCAAGTGCTTGCAGGTCCTCTTCCAGCATGGTCCATGCTTCATGTCCATAGAGGACCACCGGTCTTATAAGCGTTTTGTACATGGTACATTTGATGCTGGGGTGAATCTTTCTCGATCGGAGCTTCTCCTGGAGCCCATAGTAGGCGCGACTTCCACTGATGATGCGTCTCTGTATTTCACGACTAACGTTGTTATCAGCCGTTAACATGGATCCGAGGTAGACGAACTCGTGAACCACCTCAAAAGTATCCCCGTCTATCGTAACACTGCTTCCCAGGCGGGCTATGTCGCGCTCGGTTCCGCCTATCAGCATGTACTTTGTTTTTGACGCATTCACCACCAGGCCGACTTTTGTCGCTTCACGTTTTAGGCGGGTGTACAGATCTGCCACCGTTCCAAATGTTCTGCCGACAATATTCATATCATCCGCGAAATTGGCTGGATCTAACTCGGAAAAATCGTAACTCGGTTGTTGCCGGCTCTCCGCATGACACCTTCTAGCGCGATGTTGAACAGCAGGCACGAAAATCCATCACCCTATCGAAGTCCCCGTCGGGACTCGAACGAACTGGAATGTTCGTCCGTAATCTTCACGCTATTCTGCACACCGTCCATCGTTGCTCTTATTAGTCTTGTGCGCTTCCCAAGAAAGCTGTACTCGTCCATGATTTTCCATAGCTCTTCGCGGTCGATGCAATCATATGCCGCTTTGAAATCGATGAACAGGTGATGCGTTGGGACTTGGTATTCACGGCATTTCTGGAGGATTTGCCGTACAGTGAAGATTTGGTCCGTTGTCGAGCGGCCGTTGATGAAACCAGCTTGATAACTTCTCTCAAACTTATTTGTTATTGGTGATAGACGACGGAAGATAATCTGGGATAGCACTTTGTAGGCGGCATTCAGGATAGTGATCGCACGATAGTTTCCACATTCCAGTTTGTCGCCCTTCTTGTAGATGGGGCATATGACCTCTTGCTTCCACTCCTCCGGCAGCTGTACCGTTTCCCAGATTCTGACAATCAGCCGGTGCAGGCAGGCGGCTAACCTCTCCGGGCCCATTTTGATGAATTCAGCTCCAATACCATCCTTACCAGCGGCCTTGTTATTCTTGAGCTGGTTGATGGCATCCTTAACTGCCCTCAATGTGGGGGCTTCATCCGCCCTGCTGACGTAGTCACTTCCTCCGCTCTCGTGACCCTCGGCGCCTGTGTTCTCCGTGAAATTCAGGTGTTCATCGTAGTGCTGCTTCCACCTTTCAATAACCTCACGTTCGTCCGTCAAGATGCTTCCGTCCTTATCCCTACACATTTCGGCTCGCGGCACGAAGCCTTTTCTTGTGAACGATGCAGCTGTTCCATTTCTTCACATTCCGTTTCTACCAGGCGGCGCTTTTTGTCCCGGAATAGGCGGGTTTGCTGCTTTTGTTTTCTTTTATATCGCTCCACGTTTTGCGCGTTCCTTGCTGCAGCATTGCAGCCCGTGCTGCATCCTTCTCCTCCAACATCTACCTGCAAATTTTGCAGGTAGATTGCTGCCCGTATGCGGCAGAGACGTTCGGTTGGGCCAGTTGCGCTAGGTTATACCGAGGCGGGCGTCGATACCGTACATTGTTGATGACGGATAGTTTTTGGCGCAGTTTCACCACCACTAGATAGTGGTCAGAGTCAATGTTAGCGCCACGATAGGTTCTGACGTCGGCAATATCGGAGAAGTGCCGTCCCTCGATCAAAACGTGGTCGATTTGTGATTCCGTCTGCAGTGGTGATCTCCAGGTGTATCAATACGGGAGGCTGTGCTGGAAATAGGTGCTGCGAATGGTCATGTTCTTGGAGGCGGCGTCGTAGGCCGTTCTCGTTCGTCAGCCGGTGGGCGCTGAACTTTCCAATCGTCGGTCTAAACTCATCCTCCTGGCCAACCTGAGCGTTCAAATCTCCTATGATGATCTTGACGTTGTGGCTTGGGCAGCGGTCGTACTCGCGTTCAAGCTGCGCGTAAAATGCGTCCTTGTCATCATCAGTGCTTCCGGAGTGAGGGCTATACACGTTCATAATGCGGGAGTTGCAGAACCGGCCTTTGAGCCTCAACTTGCACATTCTTTTGTTGATCGGCTATAAAAGCTGTTCCCAGCTCACGTGTGTTGCCGCAGCTCTGGTAGATGGTATGATTATCTCTAAACGTTTGCACCATCGAACCTGTCCAGCACACCTCCTGCAGCGCTACGATGTCGAAACCGCGGATCTTCAGTACATCGGAGAGTATGCGTGTGCTTCCGATGAAGTTGAGAGATTTGCAGTTCCACGTACCGAGTTTCCAATCGCTAGTCCATTTTCGTCGTTGTGGTCTTTGCCGATTGTTCCGGTCCGTGTTCTCTCGTTGACGTTCCTGTGCTGATGTGTTTTTACGGTTGGCTTGCAGGGCCTGACACCAACCCCCTAGATTTCCGGAGGACCATTCCCCCTAAATGTTCGGAAGGCCATTGTGCGCAGTTTAGCTTAGAGTCCTTCTCTGGCACTCGGACGTTGATCAGCCGCCCCTGACATGGGCAACAGGCGCTGTTGTGAGCCGCTCCTTACATGGAGTACAGACGCTTAAGGTTTGCAGAAGCAAGAGCAAAAGCAAACCCCCCCTTCCCTGTCAGCATACGACCAAATTTCCCACCGGGGGTTGGTTACCCGATCTTCCCCAAGGTTACTCGTACCCCGGCCAGTACCACGAGGAGGTAGGAGTTGCTTGGCAAGAGGCTAAGGACCACTCAATGGGGTCTATTATTTCCTGTAGGTACGCGAGGTACCAATGGTACGCCATGCCCAGCCATTTACCGTGCCGGATCTATACACTACCCGTCATAAATACGGACTCACTAATAAAAGTATTGCAACACTCAACTGAATATTGAATCACTCCTCCCCCAAAAGTTTAGCATCACCTCAAAACAGGTAAATTCACATTGCTATTCTCGAGATCCTTACGACTTGCAAAGAAACGATCTTCCGCAAAGTTATTCAGGGGATCAAGGACATCCGAAAATCTAATAGTTCTGTTCGCGATTTTGCCGCTACGTGGCGCTAGTGAGCACTTCAAACTAGCTCTAGCTTGTAAGCCACAAGAGATAGAAAGTTCGGGTCTTCGGCAAAGTTGTTCAGAAAGTAAAGGACATCCGAATAGCAAACCGTTTGGTTCCTAACTAGGTGGCACTAGCACGCATATTTAATTAATTTTATGATACAAAATCTACTTTTTTGAGCCAGATGAGATAGAAAGTTCGGGTCACACGCTAGAGCTAGCTTAAAATGCTCAATTTTACATGCACAACATGCTCACTAGGCCACGTATCGACAAAATTGCGAGCCAAACTATTTGCTTTTCGGATGTCCTTGATCCCCTGAACAACTTTACTGAAGATCGCTTCTTTGCAGGTCGTAAGAATCTCGAGATATAGCAATGTGAATTTACCTGTTTTGAGGTGATGCTAAACTTCTCAGGGTGATTCAATATTCAGCTGACTCAGAAATTCATATTTGAAATGTGATTTGTTATTATTTAGATATCATATTGGAAAGTTACATTATTGTTTAATTGCATTGAAAAAAAACACACACACACTGTATTGTTCAATCTGCACCTCCGTTTCAACCAAAATACAAGTTTTATTGAAAAATTGAGAAATTCTGGGATCCCGGGATTTAGATTTTTATCCCGAATCCCGGGACGTGCAAAATAGTCGGGAAATGGACACTCTAGTCATCATTGAAGATGTTCTCGAAAAGCACAATTTGCAACTTATCATTGCGACCGTTTGGTTGATCTTTCAGTAGAGTTAAAATTTGTAAAAACCATGGCCGAAACTACGAAATTAAAACTGGATCGCCTACACACTAAGCTCATATGGTGAATTTCACCGTTATCTCAACAGCTGAACAGTTCGGTGAAATAAAACACCGTAATTCCGTCGAAATTTTACGGATTCCGGTGATTTTTTACGGAATACTGTAGAAATTTACCGTACTCCGTTAAATTATTTCACCGAACTGTTCAGCTGTTGAGATTTTACAGGAATCCGTAAAATAATTTAAGTGTGTAACAATTCGCACTCTATGAGTTTCTGGAAAGATCCTTAACGATCCGTCTCTCAGAATAGTGTTGAAAAAACTGTTGGTTTCCAGTTAAGATCTTTGCCAGATTTCTCCCTAAAATGTTGATTGTTTTTTTTAGGACTCTTTATGAATTTCGTGCGAAATAACTAGCGAATTATCAAGAGTTCTCATTGGAAATCCAACGGAAATTTCTTTGTGAAACTTCTAGAATGATTTTTTGATTTGTGAAACCATGGTTCAAAGAATCCAAGCGTCATTTTCTTGCGTAATCTTTAATAAATCTCCGAAAAGACTAAGCGGATTTCCAATATATTTTTTTTTTAATTCTAGCAAATCAAAAATAATTTTCTTAGGCCGTTTTTGACATACTTAGTAATTTCCTAGTGAGATCTTGATCAGAGCTAATTTCTTTGACAAACATTGGTGAATTGCTGGCGAGATTGTTGCAGTATTTTCTGGACTTAATAAATAAATGGATGTTTAGAGAGCTCGGTAGATCCTTAAAGGATTCCTGACGAGATGTTTGATGTTATTTTAAGCGACAGTCTGACAAAGAGGGTTCCTACCGTGATTTTTACAAGATTTCAAATAATGACCTTGAGAAAATACTTGTCAGATACCTAGCACTAATATATACTTATACTAATGCTCATACTGCTTATTAGAAGTTTCTTGAGATCGTATATTACAATTCCTCAATATTAGAAATTGAAATAATCATAGTAATCGCTGCCGTTCCGAATATGAGCCATGTTCAGAATTTGAGACAAAATGGAACACAGGAAAATTGTGAAAATTACAAAATGTCCTGATTTTGAATCTTCAGGAGATGGTCACCTTAAATTGGTTTCGTTGTTGTACTTTGACCTGGCACGTCTTGTCTTAGCCAAATCCTTGAATTGGTCCGAAAAATAACGCAGCATAACAAAAATTACTTCTTGCGTCTCTCAAGGATCAAATCATGTATCTATAGTATAATTGGGGTTTCTGAATCCTTCTGATGACTTAAATTTTCATGTTGAATAGAGTTTGTTTTGAATCGCACGATTTAATATCGATTAAAGCCATCCTGCAGTTTTCATACAAAGTTCGCCGTTTCCTCTAAGGCAACATACAATACATTTCCTAATCATCAAACACTAACTTTTAAGCATCGAAAGTACTATGAACTTTGTTGATAACCCAGACAACCAGAATGTACATATAACGAAACCACCTTTTGCATTATGCGATGCTTATATCCCGCATAGAAAAACACAGTTTGTCGTACATTCGAAACAGTAATTTTCTTGTATCTGTTAAGGTCAATGTTTCACAAACAGTAGCTTTCATGTTGGACAATAATAAATTCAAAGCTTTGGATTGTTAAAAATGGTTTGAGTAATCTATATCAAATGGCGACGTTATGTCAAAATGGACGGAAACGGTTGAATTATATAGGGGTTAAGACTAGTGAGAAACGGTGGAGCTATAAGGCCACCATTTGCCGAATTGTTTGCGCTTCTTCTCACGCAAATCACTTACACATGTATTTTTTTACCATATATTACCAATTGAATACATAACAGGAAACCGTTACGAGCAACGTTTATCATACACGCTTACAAAAAATCAATTAGTGGTGTATAAACGTATTGAATGATTTTTCCAAATAACTTGACCGAGCAAGTGCATAATAAGTAAACAATTCTTTATTATTGTTTTTTTTACTGTGGAAAACATGTGAAATAAACACAAACATTGTTTTGTCAATCTTGTCCAGTAAAGGTGTTTAAAAAATTATGTTTTCGAAATTTAAAAACTACACCTGCGTGGTGTTTTTTTTAGCGTGTTCCTAAGTCTGCCAAAAACAAAAACAAAATCTCCTTGGTGCGACGGCCACAAAATTTTCATCTCCAGTTGCTGCTAGTTTTGTGCGACCAAATCTATGGCATTATTCGCATCATCCGGTACCGGATCCAGGATTGCTGCTGGTAAGTAACCTGTTCCAAATCGATGTACAGTGTGACTAAATTTCCTTTTCCAAAGGGTTCGAGATGCTGCCGCTGAACAAGAAAGCAGCTGGAAAATCAACCGGCAAAACATCCAAAGCAGCCGCCACGGAACGATATAAACAACGTTTCCGTCTACAAATCTGCATAGACGACTCGACAGGATAAAATACCGAAATATGGACAGTTCCATTCGCCGCCTAGGTAAGCTACAAATTCGAATGGAAACTGGAAAAGGATCGATAAGTGATACATTTCAGTCTCCGCAACCAGGGATCATTCGGTTTGCAGCTTCAGGATGGATACTTACACGAAGTGTTTTATTTTGTGCAAGGACGGCGTGAAGCTACTGGACAGACAAACTTCTGATTGTCAAGAGTTTTGGTGTATTTATAGTGTTTATATTTCGGGGAATAAAATAAAAGTGTGTTGAGCAATTAATTTATAACGCACAATGAAATAAGTACTATGTGTAGTCTAAATTTTCTTCAACCTTAAAAAAGTGTCACTTAAAGTCATACATTCTCGAATATGGAATTAAATATACTCATTTTTTTTTTATTTGAAGTGAGTTTTTCAACACATTACTTGTTTCAATGTCTCATCTACAATATTTTAATAGCAAATTCTCTAATGGTATAAATGTATCTGGATAACCCAGTGTATGGTTCAAATACAACAAAGAACAATAAACCAACAATTACACATACATTATTCCTTTTCATTAAAATGTTATGGTTTAATTGTTTGTAAACTGTTAGCCATACAGTGGATTTGGCAAAGAATGTACAATATATGCACAGTTCGGCAAACAGTCTTCGAAAAATTTTGTTCGAGGAATTCGCCATTTTGATATGGTCACATAACTTAACCGCCTATTCCCCACATTGTTATTTGTCCAATTACCATTTCCCAGACTGTTAAAACGGTTTGCGGTACTGTTCGTTTATTGTTAATTTGGATGTTGTGTGGTACTGTTTAGATATTGTCATAAGTGGTTGTGGATAGTTTGGGTAATAGTACCGGTATGGTTCCATTTTATGCGGGATGTGCAAAGATTCGCCAAAAGGCCTAATACGTATAAAAGTGGAGGCGATATATGTGCATAATTTATATGATTAAAATTGACATACAATGCGAGTGTACAGATTTTATTACGAATTAATCTGTAACCTTATGCAACTTAGTTTATGATAACAAAGTTGAACAACTGCTGCTACGGATTGATTCGACTTCCGTTGTACGTTTATACGGAACGAAACAAAATGCACTGATAAAACCAGAAAATAGCGTTCTATGCGAGGAAATTCATCAATCAAACTATTTTATTCACTATGTTGTGCGGGTGTGATGTGATTCGCACAAGTAAACGACTTTTTACGTAAATTGTTATCCGACTTCTGGTTGTCTAAGTAAGTATTGTTTAACACATAAAGTTTGAATCCTGTGGGTGATTAGGAACATAAATCGCCATACAAGCAGGTAGGCTTGCAAGCAAGTTGATTGAAATCGTTGAATAACGCATTTTCAAAAGCCAATATCTCAAAAACAAAATATGCTATGGTATTTTTGTAAACGGTAATGGATTCAGCAATTGTTAATCAAGTAAAAAGCGGTATTTTGGTGATTGTGACAAAATAATGTTTCGCAGTGTTATTGATTAAGTTTGATTGATATTGTATTTGGAAAATTACAATTGATTTTTATTAAATGCCCTTATCATGCGGAGTTTATGAAGAACATTCATGATTTGAGTGATAGGGAGGAATATACAGAACTCCTTAATCTATTTATTATATAACTTGAATAACATTGAAACGGATAAAATGTAGAGTATGATGTTCTTGGCAAAGTTTTTTTTCTTATAAAATTTTTTGATGGTACAAAATAAAAATGTACTGATAAAAGCATAGTTTTTACATATTAAAAGAATACTAGGACTTAGGAGGAAATCCTAAGATTTCAAAGAGAATCCCACCATTTTGACAGGAATCCTGGAATTATGGTAGAAATCCTGAATTTTTAATGTGCGATTGCATGTGACGATAGGAACCTTCCTAAACCGAGTGGTTAGAGTCCGCAGCTACTACGCAAAGCCATGCTGAAGGTGTCTGATTTCGATCCCTTGTCGGTCGATGATCTTTTCGTAATGGAAACTTCCTGGACTTCCCTGGGCATAGAGTATCATCGTACCTGCCAAACGATATGCGAATGCGAAAATGGTAACTTGCGAAGAAAGCTTTCAGTTAATAATTGTGAAAGTGCTCATAATAACACTAAGCTGAGAATCAGTCTCAGTTTAGTAAAATTGTAGTCAATATGTAAAAGGTTCCCAGGCTCAATCGAGATTTTTCAGAAAGTACGAAATTTATGACTTATATAAAATTGAGTATGTTTTGAACTATATTTTTTCATTCCTTATTTGATTCATTGAAAAAAATCAACTTAATACTACTCTTTGCATATGAAAAGATGGAAAAAACTTGTAAGGAAGAATATTGTCGAAGACACCGTATACCCTTAATTTGATATATTTTAGAGTCATTCAAGATTTACTGAGTAAATATTCATTAATTTGATATATAGTTGTTGCTCATGCTGCTTTTTATTTTTAGAATGTGGTAAACGGCATTTGGTAGAACTTTGAAGAATGTAGAATTCTCTTAGGAAAATGCCTCTCTTTAGACGTGTTATGCAGTTTGTGATAGTTTTAATTAATAAATGGTATGGTATATGAAAAAAATGCTATAAGGTTTTTAATAACATGGCCTTCACATTCAGATTCCAAAAATTATTTTCAATCATACCGACCATTCGTTACAAGAATGAAGAATTTTATGCCAAAAATAATTTAATGTTCTTCTAAGAATATTCTGAGATTTACTCCCAATACTGTTTGGGATGGTACACAAATTATGTCACGCTAAATTTCAACTTTTTTGACCCCCTCCCCCCCTTTGTCACGTTTTTTGTATGGGTCCTCCGTCCATAACGCGGGTAGATCACCTTTTCGTGGTGCGTTATGGGGTAAAGATCTACCAGTGAACCCTAGTCCTGACTGCTTCAAACGAAGAGAACAGGATATTATAGTAATCAAAGGAACATTTTTTAGTCCTTATTACAATTGTAAACCTTGTTGAAAGTGACAAGTCTCGGTTTTCCCGGTTGCCGAGAATGATCTTGAGACAAGGAAAAAAAATGAGTCGAATACAACAATTTGTTTTCTAATCTTTTATTTATTTAGTTCTCTGGTTTGAAGAAGTAAGGACTAGGATTCTGATGCATGGACAATATCGGTGCAATTTCTTGGCTTTATCAAGGGATCCGATTTTGACTGATAATGGGGCGCACCTGTGGAGAGTGTACCCACCACATTCTTCAGAGGGTATAAATAGCGGAACCTTTCAATTAGAATCCTTTCCTGCGATCAAGTTAGGAATTACAACTGTAAGAAAGCCGAATACTTTATCACTTCTCAATAGTGATAAGGTAACACGACATGCACTAAACAAAGGACGCGGGATATACTACAATAGATCAAATCTTGGTCGTAGTGGTTTATGTTCCGAACAGAAAAAAAATGGGTCCTCCGAAATTTTTGTAAGGCTTGTCACGCTTGGCGTGACCCCTTCCCCCCCCCCTCGGAGCGTGACGTAATTTGTGCATGACCCCTTTCAGGAATTTTTAAAACCCTTCTAGATGTTTTTCATGTACAGTGGTGTATCTGATCCAAGCACTTCATACCAATAATAGACGTTTTGTAGACATGCAAAAATTTAGTCTATTCAATTTTGTCCAAAATTCCAAGAAATTTGTGAATGACCTTTTGAAATCATTCGCTCCAAGAGTAAACTTCAATATGGCGCACCGAACTTGATACTTAACAGCGCTGATCAGAACTAATGGAAAAATACCAAGTACATATTCATATATTTCTATCAACTGTAACTATGCAAAATCTACCTCACGTACATATGCTTTATCAGTTGAAAGAACAAATCCATCATTGAGTTCCTATGTAAGAATAACTATAATTGCATGATAATCTTGCATAAGTAAAAAGAAATGATTGTTAAATGTAGATATATCACACATCCGTAAAACTCTCGCTTGTAACAAACTTGTTATCGTTTGTATTCGTACAGCATTCTAGAAATAATGTGATTCTTTGTTCTTCCGAAATTTCCACATGATATAAATACTGTTTTAATATCATTCAATTCTCGACGGCAGTTCCTATCGGGTGTTTTCGGTGCAGAATATTGATCATAACGATGAAGCTTTGGGTTACGGTTGTTTGTGCATTAGCCTTCCTCGGCGGAGGAGCCTTCACGATGTACGCTTCGATATCCATCGGATCGGAAGGTCTACAGGCAATGGCCTTGAGCCTGAAAAGCATTGAACCCGTTTCAACCGCCTACTACAAAAACCTCAACAACGCCCGCAATAAAGTGATGCCAAAGATCGACAACCTTATAGAGCATGTTAACTCCACCTATGCGGTGATGAACGATTCCTACGGTGCCACTCAACCGAACATGATGAGCGTGTTGAACAATTTGGATATGTTCACGAGGCAGTTCTACTACGGCGAACAGCAGGTGATCTCTACTATTGGAAACGACTTGTCCCGTCTGCAGTACGAACTACAGCAAACCATGGACCAGATAATGCAGAGCTACAACAATCTGCTCAATGGCTTTTCCTATCAACAAAATGCCGAATCCTGCTCGACACAGTTCGCCACAGTGGCCACTAGTTTTCCCAACCAGTTGACCAAGTTCGGCACATGTCTGCAAACGGAAGTGGACACCGTGCCAACCGTGGCCACTGCTCTGGTGGAAATATTTAATTTGATCAAGAGTGATTTTACTTCCTTGACAAAGCAGCTGAAAATCTGTGCTGCCACTTCTTCTAATTGCATCAATGAGGTAAGGTTTTCATTCATTTCGTTAAGATTGCCCTTGTTAATAAGTTGATCTTGAATTTACAGTACTTCAATGGCATATACATGGAACTCGACCGGATCAACATGGAGCTGTCCATGGCAACCAGTCTGATCCACAACTATCAATACGACGCTATGGAACGCAATCAGTTCTGTGGAGAGTTGATCAAGTACAACGCCCAGGACATATCGCAGAACATGATTTCCCAGTTCAGTTCGTGCATCTACCCACCGATGATGTGAAACAATTCGTATTGATGAGCATTAGTAGTATAAGAATAAGAAAAAGTGATTTGCTGATGTTTGCACCATTATACAGATTGATAAGACGTAACTAATTCAACCTGCCATCATTGGTTACTCCACCGGGGCCATACTTGTCATATCTTGTACCATCTACACTCTTGGACAGTGCCAATAATATATTCAACATAATAATTGTCACCCCATAAGCATACAGAGGAAAAAGTTTTGAGAGAACTTCAAGTAAAACCAGTAGGGTAATCAATATAATTTGGACCCCCTGAGCCATTTTACATCAAATTCCATGTTTAAGTAAAAAGACTCCATCAATTCGCAAGTCAATTGGAAAGATAGGACTGTTTAATACTTGCATCAATTCTTTTTTTCATATAAAATGTCTTTATTTTCACTAAAATTGATTTAATTCAATCATGCAACCGTTACAACACGTTACACACAAAAATTGAAGCCACCAGGAATTTTTTTAGCGGTCTTATTCTGGTTCTTGCTTCAGGCTAAGCCTTAATTTCGGTAATCTTGAATATTGCTTAACGGGAAAGGGATAGTTTTCGTCTCATTTCAGAGAGCAAGTAATGGCGCTTAAGCCAAGTCTTTAGAGCCAGGGCATAAGGCTGAACTACCTATATCCCATCCAAAGAACAGGAAAACACACAGCAATGGAGTGTGCAGTAACATTCTTGGTAAAGCCACTCCCAACGATTTTACCTATCCCCCAAAATGGAACGATTAGTACGGTTGTCCCCGTTTCATCCTTTATAAAATTTAAAAACTTTCGTCTATCATGTTGAATAATTACAAGTGAATTATCTGATCGTCGTCAAATTTTAAATTAACTTCAACACCAAGTCTGCACAGTGGTACTGGCCATTTTAATAGTTGTATCACATTACTGGTGTGTTGCAAACATTAATATTGACAAGAAAATACCAGAAGACATTCTGATATTTCCAGTATGCTTTTCAATATTGGCTGTGCAAGCGCTTAGAATAGAATATAAGATGGTCAAAAATACGACCGTTACCCTGTACTATGTGAAAGCGAGCAAGGGAAGTGCAGTATTTATTTCGGATGACGCGTACTATGATAATCAAAAGAATGAAAATATCACTACGCTAAGAGCCTATCCTTCTTCGCACAATGGTGAGACATTGTAAGACTGTAGTAGAATATACCGTGCTTCTTGGAGATAACACTCGCCGGCTCGGAGTTCCTAATCCAGTTCTACCAAGTATCAAAAGCTTATCAAAGATCTATAAACCTGGAAATAAAATTAAAGAAATTATATCAGCTGAAAAAAGATCACAAACAAACTTGCAAAGTGACTGGTTAAGGAATTCCCAACCATGCCCAAAACTTCCGAATCTCGTTCAGTTAATGATATTCAGGAATTTGCAAATTAACTTCAGGCTTCTGGCAGTATTGATTATGATAAATGTATAGTTTCATTTGATGTAAAACCGTTATTTCCTAGTAATGCAGTCAAGGGTTTATGCCTCCCTTTTAGAAAAATGGTTACTTAAGTTAAATTAGAAAAATAAACAAAATTTGGTGCAGTCAATTTTCCCTTACTCGATATTTCTTATCACGATATTGTTCATCAAAAGTCCTTCACAAATATTTCCAAATTAATCAAAAATCGCTTCAAAAATTATCGTTTGTTTTTCCTAGAAATTTTGCTTCAAATCCCCGGAAAATACAAGTATTGAAATATCGCTTGCCTTCCAATTTTCAGACTGCTTCCAAAATTAGCACATACCTTAAACTTCTACAGCTGACGGATTTCACGCCAACTCGACACGCGATTGGCAGCACCCCTTCAGAATTCAATGAAACTTTCTGGATGTCAAAAGTATGTGAAACTAAGAAACTTTGCGTACTTTGTTTTTTCAAAATCGATCTAGACTAACATTTGGAAAGGGTCAAAGTTTTTTTACTTTTTTTTTATAAACCCGTATAACTCAAAAACGATAAGACCTACAAAAAAGTGTTGTATGGGGGCTGTCGTGAAATTTTCTGACGTTTTAGAAAAAAATATTGAAAAAATAAAAACACATTTTCTACACTGAAAAAAAATATTCAAAACTTTAAAGTCGATTTAAAAAAAACGGCCTCTTCAGATTTTGATCATCCTTAAGCAAAATGTTTCGTTATTAAATTTACTAAAAGTCGTCCATACATTGCAAATTGGGCATATTTTAAAGAAAAAAGTTTTTCTAACATCGAATTTTTTAAGTCCCAAAGTTTTTATTTCACTTTTTTTTATAAACCCGTATAACTCGAAAACGGCAAGACCTACAAAAAAGTGTTGTATGGGGGAATGTCGTGAAATTTCCTGAAGTTGGAGAAAAAATTTTGAAAAAAATAAAAACACATTTTCTACACTGAAAAAAAAAATATTCAAAACTTTAAAGTCGATTTAAAAAAAACGGCCATTTCAGATTTTGATCGTCCTTAAGCAAAAAGTTTCGTAATTAAATTTATTAAAAGTCGTCCATACATTGCAAACTGGGTATATTTTAGAGAAAAAAGTTTTTCTAACTTCGAATTTTTTAAGTCCAAAACTGATTTTTTTTTTTCAAAGATTTTGTTTTAAACTGTCAAATATGATCGTGTTTTCAAGTGATAAAAGAGTTTGAATCAGAAAATAAATTGTATTTTTATTGAGAATAGTTAAAAAACGGATTTATACAGTGATTATGTTTTATAAATTAAGGCAATCAAAGGACTTCGCCTCTGCCTATGAGGAAATCAACTCCGTCTAACAATTCGACGGATTTTTATGGTTCGAAAGGTATCACAACAGTATTGCAAACATTGAAAAGTAACAACCTTATCCATATCCCATTAAATTCTCTTCTAGAAAAAGTGTTGTGAAAAAAAACTTACTAAACGTACCTGCCTTAAACGCCAGATGAATAAGAAATAATGAATATGTTTGTATTGTTATCTACCTAAAAAAAGTTGATAAGCTCATAACTCATGATTTTATTTGCAAATAACAGTCTTCTTTTCTACGAAACAAAAGAGACAAAAAAGCGTCAAGGACGAAGGTTAAATACTGGTAATTAGCAACTTTTCTGAAAATTATAACGCTGCTCAAGGATATCACTGGAATACTTCCCAAGCAGTGATACACCAATTCTAGATTTACCATAAAAAGATAATAAATTGGAAAATGTTAGTTTTATTATAATATCAGACCCATGACACAGTAGCAGTTCAGCTATTTATTTCAAAATTGATAAATTTTGTTAAACAAATCAAAAGTTTTTTTTTAAATCAGATAGAGCTGCAGCTCATTATAAAAATAAAAAAAATGCCAGCTTATGTAATTTCAAGAAAATACATGGATTGGAAGCAGTGCGTGACGCTATTGGTGGCACTCTCAAGCAAATGGCAAAAAGAGCAAGTCTTGCAAAATACTATGGAAACACAATCGCAACTCCGCGAGAACTATTCGACTGGGCAGTGAAACAAACTGATACATGTATCACCAATTTAAATTTCTGTTGTAAATCTAATGAACAATATGTTTGTCAGAGGAATTGGTGGAGTTGTTTGATAAGGTTAAAACTGTCCCTGGTACCCAAAAATATTATTGTTTTATGCCTATTAGTGATACACAAATTGCAGCCAAACGGTATACCAATTCAGAGGATGAACCAAAAATATTCAATTTATTCAGTGAAGCCCAAAAATAATATAAATATTCATGTGCAGATACTATTTTTTAGGATATATAGCAATAATAAAAATTAAAACAAACCACGACTTTTTTCATAAGCATAATATTTCCAGACACCTGTTAAGATTGGCTTTGACCAAATAAGAAATTAAATATTATTGTGATATCTTTCCAACCATAAAAAACTCATCGGATTTTTAGAAGGAGTTGATTTTCTCATAAGCGGTATGGTGCGAGATCAATTGAATTTAATCAAAAAAACTGTATAATTTCGTTTTATTTCTTTTAACTACTCCCAATAAAACAAATATAATCTATTTTGTGATTAAAACTCATTTATCACTTGAAAATATGATCAGACTAGAATATTTAAAGTGAAATGAAAATTAAATAAAAAATTCATTTTGGACTTAAAAAATTCGATGTTAGAAAAACTTTTTTCTCTAAAATATGTCCAATTTGCAATGTATGGACGACTTTTAGTAAATTTAATTACGAAACGTTTTGCTTAAGGATGATCAAAATCTGAAATGGCCGTTTTTTTTAAATCGACTTTAAAGTTTTGAATATTTTTTTTCAGTGTAGAAAACGTGTTTTTATTTTTTCAATATTTTTTTCTCAAACGTCTGGAAATTTCACGACAGTCCCCCATACAACACTTTTTAGTAGGTCTTGCCGTTCTCGAGTTATACGGGTTTATAAAAAAAAGAAAAAAAAACTTTGGGACTTAAAAATTTCGATGTAAGAAAAACTTTTTTCTCTAAAATATGCCCAATTTGCAATGTATGGACGACTTTTAGTAAATTTAATTACGAAACATTTTGCTTATGGATGATCAAAATCTGAAGAGGCCGTTTTTTTTAAATCGACTTTAAAGTTTTGAATATTTTTTTTCAGTGTAGAAAATGTGTTTTTATTATTTTAATATTTTTTTTCTAAAACGTCAGGAAATTTCACGACAGTCCTCCATACAACACTTTTTTGTAGGTCTTACCGTTTTCAAGTTATACGGGTTTATAAAAAAGTAAAAAAAAACTTTGACCCTTTCCAAATGTTAGTCTAGATCGATTTTGAAAAAAACTATGTAAAGTATCTAAGTTTCACATAGTCTTCACACCCAGAAAGTTTCATTGAATTCTGAAGGGGTGCTGATATTATTTATGAAATAATCCAGGGATTAACGGAACTCTAGAATTTAAAAGAATACCTTATGGATCTTTTGAAAAAAAAAAGTTCACGAATGAATTGCAAAATCCTAGTGAAGAAACGATAGTGTTGTTTGAAGAAAAAAATCTCTGGAAATAGTCAAATGAATCTATGGTGAATTTTTCATAGGAATCGCAGGACCATAAAAATGCAGAAAATGCAAATGGATCTGCGGCGAACATCTTTGAGAAATCGCTCACATTTTACCCTAGAATAATTGACTATGAAAATCTTTTGGAATTTTGGGAGGAATCCTTAGAGTAACATTTTCAAAAATCATTGAATGTTTTTGGCAAGAAGTCCCGGAGTCCCGGAGGGCAATCCTTGAGGAATATCCAATAGATTAGGGGGACTGGGGGTAGTTTGCCCACACAGCACAAAAATCTTAAATTTACGTGCCACGTAAACTTTTATGATAATCATGTAAACGAATTATAACTGAATATTCAACGATAAATAATGTAAACTGTCTCATTGCATTCGAAAATGCTTGCAATCTTGAGTGAAACTGAAACATTTCATGATCTTCTATCCAACATTCACCAATATTACATACTTTCTTGCATCTAGAAAGTAAAATTGCATACAAGAATGCTCGGTTGATACTACGCTGAATATTCTGTCATATATAATGCACATGGATGAATCTATGGCTTGTCATTTGATGTGCATTATTTATAATTGAATTTTCAGCGTGAAAATCATGTAAACCGGGCCGTTTTGCATGCAACATTCTTTAAGAGAAGACGTTTCGTGTTCAATATTAAAGCTTTTGCTAGCATTGTTGGATATAATAGATGTGATTGTAGGTTTTGTCATTGAATAATACATGAGAAACGGCTTTACATGATTCAAGCTAAAATTACGTGACGTGTAAATCTAAGATTTTTTATGTGCATGTTAAGAAAACCGTGATTTTGGATGTGAAAAACATTATATAGTGGATACGAGTAACTGACACTGAAGAAGACTGCAAGTGATAGTCGAAATACGCATATCTGTCAAAGATAAGCATTTAGGAGCGGAATTAAAAGGTACACGGTACTCCATCTACTTTTAAGTTTCTCTATTATATTATGCCTTTTTTTAATTATGGTCGGATAAACAAACATGTTTCCATTTTAACTTCTCTATGATTTATAAATCAATTTAAAAAAAGGCTTACTTAACTGCATAGAGTGATCAAAGTATTTTTGACAGACCGTTACGTGTATATAATTTGGCCATTTACGGAAAATCTAATGGATGTGGTCAAATTCTATAAGCGTAACGCTTTGTCCAAAATACATAATACAGAGGTAAAGCGCCCCGCTTGAGTTCGGCGTTACTCGTGATGTATACTATTATAGAACAATAACATCAGAACAAAACGCCCGGGTGTATGCATCATATAAGCAAACATGATTGTGTGCGTAGGTTTATGTGAAAAACTCGTCAATTCCAGAAAATCCTAAACAAACGAACAACTGGATGATATGTTACACTAACAATTGGAATTAATATGTAATAAGGGGTCTTCTTGGAAAAATGGTTCAAACAATGTCTAAAGCAATCTTCAAGAGATTTTTTCAAGCATTTTTCTTATAAGATTGGAAAGACTAAAGAAGCTCCATAAATAATCTGTTGAATAATAAATACTAATCCCGGGAATGATTTTCCGTGAGAATCCCTGGAAGAACTCAGTGATAACTGGAACAGAAGGTCTTAGAGAAAGCAATGGAAAAGACTGGAAATAGTTAATGAAGGAATCCCCGTGGGAATTATCAGAGGAATCTCTTTAAAGCACGTCGTTGACTACCTGAAAAGTTCGTGAAAGAATAACAAGGAATATTCCTCGTGAGTTCTTGGAAAAATTCATGATAGATTTGTTTTACTGGATTAGTAGACAAGGAATGAAAAATTTCCGTAGTAAAAATTGAAGTTACAAGTTTGAAAATATTACTGATGTGCAGCGATATGAGACATAATATCAAACAAATTAAAACAATACAAATCTGTTTCAAGTTTTCTACATATTACAGTTATACATTAAAACTGAACCAGAACCCTTGAAAATTGTTGGTGTCCTGGAACTTTAAAATACACGCATTTGAAACTAGTAAGCAAATCATTTCCGGAGTCACGAAAACTCTGGCAAATTTAAAGAAACGAAACTCTGGTGAAATTTAGAGATGACAAAATTGTGTGAAAAATTGCGGGGTTATGTTTAGAAGCATATCTAGTAGTATCGATTGATGAATAATTGGAAATATTCCTGTAGGAAGCAGTGATATAATTTCTGAACGACATAAATATAGAGAAGGTGTTTTGGCCGAAAAGGTCATTATTTATACTACATTGAAGCCCAAAATATTCGCTGTACAATATATCTCTAGAGAAAGGCCATTGTTACAAAGTAGTTTGAAACAGTAGTTTGTATTTTCAACTTAAATAGTCATATGTTATTTTGGCCTAACGATCCTTTCGGACAAACATTTGGCCTGATGGCCTGCTGCCAGATTCCCTTAAGAAAACTTTTGTGAGTCATCAAAAGTGACTCCTAGGGTAATTCCTGGAGGAATCTATAGAAGGAATCTATTGGAAGAATCTTGTATGAAACTTTGGTAATGTTTTCCGATGATTCACTTTAAGAATTATTAAGGAAATGTCTGGAAGATTTGTTTAAAAAAAAACTAAATTTTTGAAGACGCTGAAAGGAAGATTTTTACAAAATACCTTAGTAGTTCTAGAGATTTTGCAAGAAGAATCCCTTTGAAAGTGAATGGTTTCTGAAGCATGTTTTCAGTGAAGCTTTCAAATATCCAGAGATTTGGAAGATGTTGTCGACATACGCGTATCTGTTAAATGATACCAATTTCTAGGTAAAATTGACGGTATAGTACAAAACTTGGTTTCTTAAGAACTTAAGAAAATAAATCGACTGTCATCAGAAATGAAAATTGGATAAGTAAACGATCTTAACATGTTCAATTTATTTCAAAATAACTTGAAGTAAAGCTAAAGAGTCAATTTTATCTAAACAAAATTGTCATAATCCCATAATATGAAAACAATGTGTGAATTCAGTCTGGTGAATCTATTAAAACGTTGAATTTGCAACCTAGTCGGTCTTTCGTTTCTTATCGCTTACGATAATTCTCAGCAACTTTCGAACAATCCACGCACACAATAACAAAACCCCCAGCACTAGTGCCGCAATATCCAACGAAGCAAAGCTAACCCACGGCAAGTCCAAGCCAGCGGACCGCAGCTGTGGTGCTCCCTTGTGCCGAATCACGTACTCTATCCAGTAGATCGCTTCCTCCAGAGCTGGCACCGGGCGATCCCGGAACACTGCAGAAACCCTGTTCATATTTTCCTTGTACTCTGGTTTATACAACAGTTCATCCAAAGCCCACCGGAACGAAGTCTCGGTGATGTTTGGGAATTGCAACCGGACCGCATAACCGCCCAACACGGCCTTATTCATATTCAAATGCTGATCGGCATAGATCGGAATGCCCAGCATGGGAACCGCTCGGTGTACACCTTCCTGAGTGCCTAGCAATCCTCCATGAGTAATGAAAACTTTCACGTTCCGATGGGCCAGGATATCATTCTGTGGCATCCACGACTTGATCAGTACGTTACTCGGGAGACCCTTTATCGATTCGTCCTCGTATTTCCACACAATCCGCTGCTTCATCGATCGGAACACATTCAGGATGGCATCCAACTTATCTTGAGGCATATCCGAACTCTTCAAGTTTGTTCCCAAGCTAAAATAGATTGCTCCATGATCAGCTCCGTCCAAAAATTTCTGCAAGTCCTCCGGCAGAGGCTTGGGGTTTTTGATGTGGAGACCTCCAACCTGAATCATCCCGGGAACTCGAGCTCGTGCCGTTGTCAAAGGGTAATAGCTGTTCAACAGCACAACAGAAACCTTACGCTCCAGATCGGCCACTTTTGGCAGGGGACCAGGCAAATGGCCAAAGTTCTCTTTTGCCATTGCTTCCTGTCTGGGCAGATAGTAGATAGTTCTTAAGAATTGTTCATACAATGATACTCCTGTGTTGTAAATTCGCTGTGGGAAGCTCATCTTATCCATGAACGGCAGGAACTCGTGAGGGACATGGGAGTACATATTCATCATACCCATCAACGGACCCATGTAATGTGCGAATCCGAATGTACCTGCAAAAAGGATCCATCAAATTGTGTTCATTGCATTCTATAACGAACCAACTTACCAACAGTCACAATGGGAGCCTTGTACTTGTGAGCTAACATCAGGTACGCCTCCTGGTAGAACTGTTCGGCCAGAATCAGATCAAAGTGGCTGTCATCGGACCGAATAAACTCCCGAATATTATCCCTCGTAAATCCATGCTGCGCCGTTTCCAATCCCAAACTGTACAGGAAATTCATCAACATCTGGTGGATGGAAATCTCCGTCAGGTCGTACAGGGAGTCCACCTTGACCGATTTCTTCCAGAAGTCGTAGATAGGTGACACCCGTAGATCGGTGTAGTTCTCATGCTTCCTGGACAAAGGATGGTTCGCGATTACCGTGACCTGATGGCCTCGGTCCAGTAGTCCGTTCAAGATGGAGTCAATCATCATCCAGTGGCTGCGGCTGGGAAACACGAACACTCCCAGAATACGGGAAGAGTCCGTCTGGTGCCATGCCAGGGTGCTTAATAGCAGAACGGGGATGAGTTTCAGCAACTGTGTGAAGAAAAATAGATAATTTAATATATAATAATATAATAGGTTTTTTTTATCATTCTAAACATAACATTCATTTCTTATATCTAGGTGTTCTGTGTGTTGAACAACACTATCATCCTAATTTAGTAAAACTAAATTAATCATCTATTAACATTTTGTTAACAACATATAACATTTAATCTGCCGTAGCTGTTCTGAATTTTTACAGGTGAGTTGATCTTATTGAAAAAAATGTTCATCAACTAAATCTAACTTAACCTTAATATGTAACGCATTTATCGTGGAAATCGAAGATGGCAAAGATTTTTGTCTAAAATAATTAATAATCTTATACGAAATTTGTTCCAATGCTTCCACATTGGATATTCTATTTAACTCTTTAATGCTATACCAAGGAGGGAGCTTCAAAATCATTATCAATATTTTATTTTGAATTCTTTGCAGAACTTTTTTTCCTGGACTTACAACAGCTAGCCCGTATTGGTACAGCATACAACATGGTAGGCCTGAAAATTTGTTTTAAGATCAAAATCTTGTTCTTAAGACAAAATTTTGATTGTCTGTTAATAAATGGATAAAGACATTTTACATATTTGTTACATTTGGCTTTTCTGAAATTTTTATATAGCATGAGCCATAGATACTTAACTTCATCTGACCAATTTATTGGAACCACTCTCATCGTGACAACATGTCGACTTGAATAATAAAGAGCTTTTGGATTATGCGAGAATATTATTGGTTGAGTGCTGGAAGCATTAGGAGAAATCTTTTATTTTTGCAAGTATGAGAATATCCAAACTTTTTTGCAATCTACTACCGATGACACGCAGGCTTCGTCCTTTGGCGAAGAGGCCTGTGTCATCCGCAAACAAAGATTTTTGACATCCCTGAGGTAACTCAGGTAAGTCAGATGTGATAATATTGTATAATATTGGTCCCAAAATGCTGCCTTGGGGAACACCAGCTCTTACAGGAAGTCTTTCAAATCTGGAGTTCTGATAATTAACCTGAACTGTACGATTTGGCAGATAACTTTGAATTATTCTAACAACGTATGTTGGAAAATTAAAGTTTTTTAATTTTACAATCAAACATTCATGCCAAACACTGTCGAATGCTTTTTCTATGTCTACAAGAGCAAGACCAGTAGAACAGCCTTCAGATTTGTTGGAACGGATCAAATTTGTTACCCGGAAAAGTCGATGAGTGGTCGCATGTCCTTGGCGGAATATGAACTGTTCATTGGCAAAAATTGAATTTTCGTTGATGTGGGCCATCATTCTGTTCAAAATAACCTTTTCAAAAAGTTTACTGATGGAGGAAAGCAAACTGATTGGACGATAGCTAAGAAGCTTCTGCAGGATTTTTGTCTGGTTTTAAAATTGGAACAACCTTAGCATTTTTCCATTTGTCAGGAAAATATGCTAATTGAAAACATTTGTTGAATATATCAACTAAAATATTCTGGAAGCTTCTTGACGAGTATGTAGAAAATTCCATCATCGCTAAGAGCTCTCATATTTTTGATTTTTTTAATAATAGTTCTCACTTCTTCCTCCCAGGAATTTTCCAAAACGTTCGCTTGGTTGAGAATGTTTTCGAAGTCCTAAGTAACTTGATTTTCTATTGGACTAGTAAGTCCTAAATTAAAATTGTGCGTGCTTTCAAACTGTATAGCAAGTTTTTGAGCCTTTTCGCAATTAGTTTTGTTTTTCTCTTTCAATGCCGGTATTGACTTCTTGTAACTGCCTGCTACAATATCGGAATAGGATTTTCCTTGGGTTGATCCATTCTTGCAGATTCGCAACTTCACACTTCTGTTTATATGGAAGTTCAGCAGAAGCACGCACCATGCATTCAATGTTCAATCCAACAGTGTGCGTTACAAATGCGTTACATGTTGGTTTGGTAGCTACGACGCCTCCTCAATATAAATTTGGACAACAACGGCTATGATATATTGCAAAGCTGAGTGATTACCATTCATTCAATCATACGTTCAAAATAGATGCAGGGTGCTTATGAGCAAGTGTTCAAAAGATCCATTGGAAAACGAGACAATTTGAGCACAGATAAACATACGTCATTCTCCCACGCTGTCTGTCAACCACCTTTTTGAAGGTTGATTCATATTTGACGTTTATTCAATACCGCAGTGGAGTTTTGAATAAGAAGACCGAATGTCGGTTCCCCGAATGTCGTTTACCGGAACGCTAGTTCATCGAATGCCAGTTCCCCGAATATCCCGTTTCCCCGAATAGCCCACTTCACCAAAATGATTTTGGCACTCATATTTGTCATTTCTTCATACATTACGAGTTTTACCATCCTCAGCATTTTTGGCAACGTGTATAAGTAGTCCATAATTACCAAATATCTCCTTCTTTTTTTTCCTTTTTTTTTTACTTTCTAATTCACCATCCAGCCACTGAAAATTATGCTAATACCTATTTGAACTGTAGCCACTTTTCGAAAAAAACGGGCCATTCGGGGAGAAGTAGCACAATAAAATTTGAACAATTTTTGCTTATGGTTTTGGAACAGCTGTTACCTTCGAAAAAGCATTCTGCTACCTCTTTTCTTTACCATTAACCCGTATAGGCCTAAGTGAAAGAAAAATTACTAAAACTCTCACCGCTCAGCGAATACTTAACGGATTTCAATTATTTTTTGTCAGTATACTCGTACACATATCTAGTTGCTAAAACTGGTCAAAGGATCTCGGGAATGTTGATCTGGTCGGAGTTATTGCGGTGGGTCACTGGGTCAGGTCGGGTGACAAGGGTTCTGTGCCTCGGTGTCCCTGAAGGTAGGTAAATTTCAAGTCACAGATAATTTCCAGAATCGGCTATAATGTGGCCACTATATCAAGGAGTTTTAAGAAAAACGCATCAGCGTTAACCTTCTGATAAACGATTAAATTGAATAATTACGTCAACTGCATTTGATTGATCATACAAATGACCATTTTCGGGTCCCCGGGATTGCCTCAAATTTATGATAAAGTGCACAATTTGTATCTTAATTTTTGTGTTAAGCTTATGGGAACGCATTTTAGTGAACTATTATGTTCGGTCTATACTTTCAAACATTTGAAACCTAGTACCTAACAAATCTAGAGCCGGTTCTCCAGGGCATGAAGTCCGAATGGCCGCATCTGGTACACTCTAAACGGTGCAAAACTATTCATTTGTAATGTTGAATATCAGATCTTAACGATTTATACAAATTAAAATGATTGCCATTGGAAATAAATACAGATAACTTGGCATGTCCCAAAAAAAATCGCCTTTTTCTACCCGACTTGACCCAGTAACCCACCGCAATAACTCCGGCTACATGAGTATTCCCGAGTTCCCCGGCCACTTCTAAAAACTAGATATGTGGGCCAGTATACTGACAAAATATTACAGTTACCATGAGTCGATGTTCCATGACTCGATATCGAGTCATGGAACCATACTAAAAGCGAAATTTCATGGTTACTATGATGGTCCTTGAAACAACTTTCCAAAGGATTCCTGTTCCATGAGTCGATGGTCCCTTCAATATCGACTCATGGAGGTTTGACTGTATTTGAATGAATGAAGTACTTTTGCTTTCACTCAGGCCTACACGGGTTAACACTTATAAATATATTCTGAACTGTATACATGCATGAGCCTCTGTACGTGCCATAAAATCTTTTGTTCTTTTGACTTTTACTGTGCGCCGTGTGTTGGTGCTGTCTCGCTCTTTCTTACGGGCAACTTGAAAAAAGGGCGCACAGTAAAAGTCAAACGTTTTATAGCATGCATAGGATCATATTCGTTGTTACAAATTGAGTAGCCCTGTGACAATTAAAATTCAAATATCCGTAAAGCGCTATGATTTTTCTTTACATATCTCGATATTCTATATTTCGATATCGAGATATGATAGAACCACAGTAAAAATTGTTCTTCATGGCCACCTTGATGGTCCATTTAATCACATTTTCATCGATTTCGTGTCCTTTATCTTGATGGTCGAGATATGCCGACGAGAAGTAATTTTAATGTTATTAACAATTGTCAGATTCGTAGCTACGCTCAACTATGATACTTTATGATAGTGTGTTTCCATTTTACACGCACAGATTTCAAACACAATATTTAGATTGCCGCATCGCCAAAGTAGGGTAGATGTACCAATAGTGGAGGTACTAAGCACGATTGGATTTCATTTAACCTCCTAAATTCAAGAAACGCAATTAATGAACATGTTATTGTTGTAACGGGAAGTAACGACCATAGACTTAAGCCAAAGTTCAAATTTTCAAGAGCACTGATCTGGAGAACCAAACATTCATTTGAGCTGAAAACCTAATCGATTGGTCACCACCAGCTAGTGACCAATCGTTTAAGTTTTCAGCTTGACCGGATGTTCGTTTCCCCAGTTCCATGCTCTTGAAAATTTGAACTTTGGCTTCGATTCATCTAATTTGTGTTCCTATAGTTGCGGTATCCGTTGTTTTCTTATGGGATTCTCCACTATAGAAACACTTTACCGCAACTATTGGTACCGTAATCGTGGGGCTTTTTATAACTTTTTGTTATGTTATCATTCGGATTTCGAATATTGTCAAATAAATTTCGACAAAATCAGTACTCCATTTATCTTTATCAGTTTATGTAATCGACTTTTTATGAAATAATATTAATATAACAAAGCAGGTTTATGAATAAAAAAAATCTTTATCTACTAAATTTAGGTCTCCTGAATCTGAAAATGATGTCAAAAATCTTACAACATAAATATTTGATCATTTTATTGCAAGATTAAATTTTGAAAATCTGCCTAATACGCCTCAATGTAGGCAATTTCTCTTGAAATAAGCACATTATTAGAAATTAAACGATTTTATTAGCAAAAAAACAATACTTGCTATGCTGTATGATTCCAAAAATGAATTCAGTAGCTCATACTTAAGCTAACACATCATTTTGAACACTCAAAGTTGACATGTAGGCATAACACCAGTGGATTGTTTAGCACCAACATTTTCAACTGTATTGCTTACACCTTCAAAAAGTATGCATATTTCTATGCAAAACTGACTCTCATAAAAATGAAATAGTTTGAAATCATCATTAGACATCTAAAAAATAGAAAACATGGAATGTTTGTCGTGCAAACGAAACCTTCAGTATCCATGGGAGGAAATGTAATTAAACCGACCTGATCAACTTGCCCCCGGATTACGGTACAAGTAAGAAAAGTTTGAGCAATTTTAGTGATGTTTCATCAGTTTTAAAGAAATTCGAACGCTTTTGTTTCAACTATTCCGTGTAACAACAATCCAATATGTCGATTGGCAGTGTCGGTTCTGTGGTTAATGTAATAAAATCAGTGAAGACGGCACTACCGCAACTATAGGAACACCCACAACTAAGGGAACACTTACCCTAATGCAAATTAGTTTCTGACACGAAATGGATCCAAAAAAGGTGGCATCTCACTCATTGGTGTTGCTGTATTTGATTGGATGAAATTAGACTAGATTCCAATGACCTCGCGTTTGAACCAATTGAACCATGTACGACTTCTCCATTGACTTTATTATTTATTATTTTCATTATGAGTGGCGAAAGCCACAATATTTAAGCTAACAATAATAATAATTTTTCATTATCACTATTCTCTAAATGCTAATCATATACGCACGTCTGTCCCAAAAAAAGCGTTCAATTAAGTAACACCATGAGTCAAATGCCGGCCGATAAGACGCTAAGTCGTTGGCTCCACGGCAAATTGGTTGAGACAACCGGGGTACGCAAAATGTCTAGACTGCCCCCTGCGTATCATAGCACAGATTGTAGAATAAGCCTCTAACACTTTTTGTAACATTATCACCTATTCTTCTTCTTTCGGACATTACGTCCTCACTGGGATAGAGCCTGATTCTCAGCTTTTTGTTCTTATGAGCACTTCCACAGTTATTAACTTAGAGCTTTCATTATCAATTAATCGTTTTTGGTTTTGTATATCGTAAGGCCAGCACAAAGATACTCTTTGTTCAGGCAAGTCGAGAAAATTTCAAATCCGAATAGATTAAAGACTAGCGCAATTGAACCCCTCAGCTGCGCGTTTACCACTACGATTACCTGAGCCCCAACATAATATCACATCTTCTTCTAAAAAACTACTACCGTGCGGGATCGAAATCTGTACACCTAAAAAATTAATCTAAATACGTCCACTCCATACAAAACGCCTACTATTTGTATAAAAGTGTACGGATTTTGAGCCTGTACGGATTTCGTACCACCAAAACATCAAATCATAATACAGTTTCAAACGTTACACAAAAATTACCATTTTCAGATCACACACGTAACAGCTGACCTTCTTAAGTGTGTTGCGCACACCGGCTGATTGAAAACTGGCACGGTCAGTCAAGTCTGGTTCAAATTGACCAAAGGGTGCCCATCGCGGCCAGAGAGCCAATTATCTCTTCGCAGAGTCCCAAAAAATGCTGACGTCATGCTGTTCATTCTGTTCACTGGAGAGCGGCTAGCCGAACGGCCAATCATGCTCCATACGCACAATTCGCGCACACATGTGAATGGACTTTTCTACGTGCCAAACAGAGAAGCATAAAAGAAGAGAAATCCAAAATTGGTATTGCCGGCCGGCTCACGCCTAGACGGTGCTCGAATTATTTACTCTGATTTTGTTGCCAATACCTGAATAAACCGGTTGCCCATCTACATTAGGTATTATGCTACAAATGTTATCGACTTAGTGACTCACCTTTACTGCATAGTACTTTAATATTAGACAAATCAATGCGCATCGCCAAGGTATGTTGGAACACACATGGGGAAGTGGTTGTAAAATGAACACCGTGCCTTTTACCGAGAAAAACTAATTTGATTGAATTTTTATCTCGCACGGACGATTTAGAACATACATCGGAGTGTTAGGGTTGATACGGAGGTTAATTGAAGTGAAAATATCAACAAAAACTAATATTTTAGAATACACCGTTTAAAAATTAGAACTGACGTAAGTTTTAGCTCGGGAGTCTTGAGGTTTTTCAGTAAGGTGAATATCATTATAATATAATGTCAAATCTGATACCTTAAGATTTATTTTTGAATGGGTTACAGTTATTAATTAATATATTTTCGGGAATGCAATGAAAATTTTCAAAAATATTTGTTTTGCTCACATTGTTTGCATGATGTCCATTTTACCACCAACGAACAGCTGTTTACATAGTGCAGGTAAAATGAACATTTGCATCGTTTTTTTGCTAGCGATAAAAATATGTGAAAATTTAGCCATTTCAGTCTGAATTCATGCAGCTGCTATAGATAACACTCCAATTTATGATGTTGTGTAATAAAACTACACAAATTCCTCGTTTTTATATCAGAAACAAGATGATATCCTTGAGGTGTTCATTGTACCACTGCTTCCTATATATTTGGAACTTTTGGAAGTGTCCTTTGCGCAAACGAATTGTAGAAGGTCGTACCAGGCAACGGGAACGTATATCGTAGCTCTGTTGGTTGAATCTCCAACATTTTTCGTTCTCCAACATTGATGATCGCTTGATAAACATGCATATCCATCATTTGTTAAATTTTAATCGTCAACAAGTTATTTTGTTTTTCGTAGCCACACCAGGTTCGAATTTGAATGCTCGATTTAAGAATAATAATATATTCATTAATAAAAGCAATTTGTAACCTGGATCCAAACTCAATAAACATTTAAACATTTCAAGTTGTCGAAATGATTGCCAACATGGAGCCTGTAATATCATTCATAGACGGCTGCACGACATTTGCCAGAAAGCCATTCGCCAGATAATCATTTGCCAGAGAACCATTTGTCAGAAAGGCCATTTCCCAGGAAAGCATATTATTAAATTACTATGCTTTGCAGCAATGCTTAAACCTGTAAATTCATCAAATTATTGTACTCTTCAGCATAAAATATTTAAAATATTTAAATACATAAAAAATAAGTGTTTCGAGAGTTTTTTGGCTTTTTGTATGAAAAAAATCTTTGAATTTATTATGGTATTACCCATCAAAGCTTTTTATGTTGCTTGCTGAGAAAACGACTTTTTCTCAATATTATGATTATCTTCCAGAAAATTTTATACCAGCAATTAGAGACAATGGATGATTCTCTCTTTGAAGAGCTATTCTTTAGCGCTAACTAACGATAAGGACTTATATACGTCATGAGAAATATACTCTTTTTTATAAAACCGATTGTTTCTCTAAATTGTACTATGAAACATTAACATAGAGGATTAATGTACGGAAAAAATGCAAAATCCGGAAATGGATATTCAATGCATGTCCTTAATTATCCCTCCTACTAGCAACATCATTTTTTTTACCAAAAACAAATATCTGAATCACTATACCTTTTTTTTGTTTTTCGATATTTATACACCATGTTTTCACAAGTTCTCAAATAGCTCTTCTAGTTTTAGTAATTCTTTGGGGAAACGACGCGTAGCCATAACCTATGGAAATATCTCAGACTACAGATATTTTTTCTCATGTTCGGCTGTTCACTTTCCGAAGCAATACACTGATGAGAGTCCGCTGTGAAAAAAATAAGCTGCTGATAGAAGAGTTGAAGAAGCCACACACTAAAAAAATTCATAATATTCAAGGTAACATAATGTGAAAATCGAGCCTAATGAACTACAGTCGCCCCACAGTTATGGATAGCACACAGGCATGGATCAAAGTTGGATTAACCCTATAATACCCAAATTTTTATTTTCGATTTAAGTTTTATTTTTCGTTATCTAAAATCGTTCTAAACACGTTTTGGGCATTTATTTATTTTTATTCGTAAATTTTTAAATTTTGGTTTTTGATTTTTATAATTTTTATTTTTGAACATCCCTAGCTTTTACATTTTTGCTATGAAGCCTTTTCTAGTTGTTGATTTTTGGCAATAATAAAAATTTAAACAATTAATTTTTTGAAAAATATGAAACTTTTATTTTTTTTTCGGAGCGTACTTATTTTCCGTGTAACTAACGGAAAAACAGGTTTGAAATGATTCTAATACCACCAGCCTTTTCTAGTTGTTGATTTTTGGCAATAATAAAAATTTTAATTGTTTAATTTTTTGAAAAATATGAAATTTTTAATTTTTTTTCGGAGCGTATTTATTTTCCGTGTAACTAACGGAAAAAAGGGTTTGAAATGATTCTAATACCACCAGGCTCTTCGTTTGTGATAGGTTAATCGTAGAAAAATATAAAAGGTACGATTTTCTATATTACACGTTAAATGAAGCCCAGGCATTTGTAGGTTATATAAGAACGCAATTTTTTAAACAATTTCTAAAAATACAAAAAAGTTTCAAAAGTCATAAAAAACTTTTCTTATATGCGTGTTATGAGTCAAGGTATAAGCCAAAAATAAAATCATTTTGATTTCCGAGCTACGAAAAAAAAACACAAAATTCCAAAGTGTACCCCGCCTATAGGCGGGGTTGGGTATTAGAGGGTTAAACGGAGAGTGTCGCAACAAATGGAGTTGATATTACATTTTAAATGGAGTTGATATTACATTTTACCTATGTGAACCATAAATATATACAGCATCGCAAACAATTAGGGTAACCAATAGATTTTGGACCCCCTGAGCCATTTTCCTGCAAATTTCCCAGTTTAAATCGAAAGACCAACTGAATTCGCATGCCATTTGGAAAGATAGGACTCTTCCGCACTTGCATCAACCGTTTGTACATAGAAAATGTGTTTGTTTTATCTGAAATTAATTTAATTTTATCAGTTCATTCATGCAACCGTTACGACACCTTACACACAGAAATTGAAGCCGTTAGAAATTTTTCAAATGTCAACAAAAACTTTTTTCAAATTTCTGCACAAAAGCGTAGAATTTCTTCGGTTTTCAATTTTCTATCGATTGATTACACTATTACCAAGCATATTATACAACCAGTGTCGTGGACTTTGTAGCCAAACGATAAAAAATGCCGGGGTCCAAAATATATACTTTGAGGATCCAAAATGTATTGGTGTGTCAAAAATAATGACCGTATGACATGACCGTATGAGCTTTTTTATCTCGTAGAGTAAGTTTTTCTATACATTTTGGCATGTTCTTCGACTTGGTTACGTTGTGAAATTAATTAATTGGGACAAAAACTATAATCACTTCCTTAGGGGGTCTAAAATACGACCCTAAAATTGATGTTCAAGCAAATTCCCCGTTCCTAGAAAATAAAATGTCTTATTCCTAGAAGCGTTGATTCATATCTGTGGGGTTTTGAAGATCATACCACAGTTATCAATCAAAGATAAGACGATTCCAAAAGAAACGCCAAAAAGGATGCTTTCACTAACACTCCATTAATTCACCTCGCTGATAAATTGCTATTATAGTTTTTTGATCCAATTGCCTGCGTAGTAGTGCAATGTTGACAAAATTTTCTTTGTTTGCTGTGAGAACTGTTACAACATTGCTTTTGTTTGCTGTGAGAAAGCAAACATAAACAGAATTGCTTTCACTTTCTTGTTGGACAGACGTTGACCGAATGCTCGAATGACGTCAAACAAACATCGATACGTTTTCATACTGAGGAAATCGACTTGTACAAGATTGATCGTGTGTTGGTGTTCGTGGCAGTTTGCTTGTAGACCTCTGTGGGATGGACAGCTGTTAAAATTTCTATCAAAATCGATACTTTTTGGTAAATAATCGAAAGTTTTGAGATGTGTTCCTTTAAGGTGAAACATCTCGGAATCCAAAGATGGCCGGCACAATGGCCGACTTGTGCCCCTACTCACGTTTTCGAAGGCACTAAACTGGAGATATAGTAGGCAATCGTTTCTGATCTTCTTTTTTTAAGCTTTCTGCTAGTGTACAAAGTCAAAATAAAAAGCACACTGCTGTTGGATGTTTTCTTCGCAAGATTTGTGCCTTTGAAGCAGTGCAATCTTAGAGGTTGATTCCAAACTGTTTCACCTTAAACAACTACAATCCACAGTGCCAGGGAGGTATTCCGGTTTTGTACAGCGTCACCATGATGTTTAACCATGTTTTGTTCTGAAAAATGTCACTTAGTTGATCCATAACAGTGGAGTGACTGTAAGACGTAAACTTAAATGTTATTCATTTTCGAGTCACAAATGCCGTAAACGGATAGACAAATTTATGTCATTGAAAATTCCTTGATTTCATGTGGCCGTTTTCATTTTTCCATTGCATAACATAACAATCAGTGGAAAACTTAAATTTACACGAATAGAAACCCAACTGCACATTTCGTTTTGGAGAAATGTCAAAAAGCTAATCAGTGAACAAAACAATAACATGGATGGTGGATTTGATTTCTATTGCGCGTTTTTGGTTCGTTTTGCATTGTGAAAAATCAAAGAAAACATCTAAATTTATGTTAACACTGTTCTTTCCATCGTGGAGTCGTTGACAGTGTCATTGATTCATGACCATTAAGGAGATTGAAAATTGGTAGCTGACTGGTGCTGACTGCAGAAATACTGCGTTCTATGAATGTTATTTGATAGATATGATATTATGTAAGTACGTTATACAAATAAAAATGTGATGCTCGAAGGTGTTTTATTCATTTTTACTATTGTGGAAGAAATTTGCAGTGGGATTCGTGAACAAATAGTCTTTGAGTTTAGGATGACGGTAAAACAGCTAATTGTAAAATTACTTACATGACAATTTAAAAAAAAAAGTAAAATTACAACTCCGTTCATTTCAACGTGTAAAATTGAAATCTATCGCATTTTTATGTCATTTTGCTCGCTTTGCAGTTACTAATAAACTTGCTATGCAGTTTTAAAGCACGCACAATTTTAATTTAGGACTTGGGGTAGTATTTCCCAAACTGTGCGCCGCGGCGCCCTGGTGCGCCACAAATAAATTACAACTAAAACCCAAACGCAATGATACCGAAACGGGAAAGGAAGCATAACCGGTTCAGCTAGATCACACTGTCTCGACTGAGTTCCGATTTCCGTTACCGCTCCGCTGTCATTGTGTTTGGACCTTAACTAGGAAATCAACTCATAACCTTAGAAAACGCGATTGAATTTGCTGCAATCACATTTCAATCAAACTTGTTGCAAATCTTTCATGAATATTTTCAAAATATCAGCAATAGTTAGGAGGAATAAAAATTTTATAATCTTTTTTAATTTTTTGAAGAAGAGTGCTAAAGTATGATAACATAACCATTGGCTTTGAAAAAAAGTTTTTCAATAGAAAGTCAAGAGAAGCTTAGTTTAAATTTATTTTCTAAGTTTTGACAAAGTTTCAAGAACAATTTTGGTGATCCGAATGAAAAACATTACCAGCAGTTCCAACTTCTGGATTTAAACGGTTTCCTTTCTGCATTCTTTTTCTATCAACTCATGATTTTATAATTTGTCCATTATTTATTTTATTTTCATTCTAAATTTACGAACACTAAAGTTTTTTATTTTCAAATTTCTAATCTACAATCACCACGAAAATGATATATGGTTCACAATATGAAAAGCAGAGTTTGATTTTTAGTTGTTGAAAAATGCGAGAATCTAAATTTATATTCTAGTGATAGTTACATACAATTTCAAATTTTCATATCAGGATATTCGCCGAGAATCCAATTCCACAAAAGTCAAACTTACAATGACTTTTGTGGGATTGGATTCTCGGTGAATATCCCGATGTAAAAATTGATATTGGTATTGCGACTTTGAAAATAATTTTGATGAAAATGAGCCGATAAAAGTATGTTGAACATCACACAGAATTGTTCGTTTGCAGTGACAGTTCCTGGCTATAGGCATATTGTATCAGTAAACATGTAATAAAGAAAAATACAAAAATATCTGTTTATCATAAATAAGTAGATTTTTCAAATTCAACTTTCTCCATATAGGTGCACCGCGTCATTCCCAGAAAATTGATGAGGGGCCAAAATCTGAAAAAGTTTGGGAATCTCTGACTTAACTAGTCAAATAGAAAATCAAGTTACTCAGGACTTCGAAAATATTCTCAATCAAGAGAACCTTTTTCAAAAATTCCTGGGAGACTGATTTGGAAGAAGTGAGAACAATAAAATTCAAAAACATGAATGCACTTGGCGATGATGGAATTTTTTACATCCTCATCAAGAAACTTCCAGAAAGTAGCTTATTATTCTTAGTTGATGTATTGAACAAATGTTCTCAATTGGCATATTTCCCTGACAAATGGAAAAATGCTAAGGTTGTTCCAATTTTAAAACCAGACAAAAATCCTGCACAAGCTTCTAGCTATCGTCCAATCAGTTTGCTTTCCTCCATCAGTAAACTTTTTGAAAAGGTTGTTTTGAACAGAATGATGGCCCACATCAACGAAAATTCAATTTTTGCCAATGAACAGTTCGGATTCCGGCATGGACATTCGACCACTCATCATTTTTTACGTGTAACAAATTTGATCCGTTCCAACAAATCTGAAGGCTATTCTACTGGTCTTGCTCTTCTAGATATATTCAAACAAAATTTCAGGCCAGCCATGTTGTATGCTGTACCAATATGGACTAGCTGTTGTAATACCAGGAAGAGAGCTTTACAGAGGATTGAAAATAAAATATTGAAAATGATTCTGACGCTCCATCCCTTCCCAAATGATGAATAAAATTATGAACAATTTTAGACAAAAATCTTAGCAAATTTTCTGTTGCCACGATAAATGCATTATATATCTAGGTAAAGTTGGATAATGTAAGTTGGAAGCGTTCGTATAGGCAAGTGATATCAACTCACCTGTAAAAATTATGAACTGCTACGGCAATTAAAATGTTAACAACATGTTAATAAATGTCAAATTTACTACACTTTTTTTAATTTAGGGGAGGGAATATTAGAGTATGTTTAAAAAAGCACTAATTGAACATTAACACTTCACTGCACTTTTGCAAAAAAAAATAAATACTATAAATCATTAGTAAGGCGAGCAAATACCTTTAAACTTTAATATATTGCTTATCTTGACAAATAGGCGTATTTCGTCTGCGACTTACAGATTTCTTGAGTGTCGAGTGCTCGAATATGATAGCTCCATGGGATTGCACGTATTGGTAGTGACTTATACAAAATCTTCGAGCAAAAACTCTGGAGTAATGGCTGCGTCAAGTTGAGCACTCGACACTGAAGAAGTCTGTAAGTCGCACACGAAATAGGCCTATCTGTCAAGATAAGCAATATATTAAAGTTGAAAAGTTATTTGCTCGCCTTACTAATGATTTATAGTATTTAATTTTTTTTGCAAAAGTGCAGTGAAGTGTTAATGTTCAATTAGTGTTTTTTTTTTAAACATACTCTAATATTCCCTCCCCTAAATTAAAAAAAGTGTAGTAAATTTGGTATCTGTCAAGATTTCTTTTTTCTTTTACAAAAGTGAAGTGATGTGTTATAAAGTTCAATTAGCGTTTTTCTTGAATAAAAGTTCATCAAATCATTATTATGGATCCCATAATAACTTGCCTTGTCTAATTTTTAGTCTAAATTTATGCAATTCCTTCATTATATTTATTGCGGTTCTGAATCAGTTTTAAATTTTGTTTAGTAATGTTTATTAATTTTTTTACATGACAGACATATTCAAATAGGAGGTGCTCAATCAATTATCATACCGTCATCCAAAGAAATATCAAACACATGCAGTATTTACTTTAATAACGCTTTATTCGGCTTTTCTTTTACGCTTTCCATCATTGCGGCATATGAAAGCACGTGCTAACTTCCTCAACACCCACCCAAGAACTAATACAACCCCCACCACCAGAGCCACCATATCTAACATGACAAAACTAACCCACGGCAAGTCCAATCCTGCCGATCGCAGCTGCGGAGCTCCCTTGTGCCGAATCACGTACTCCGTCCAGTATACCGCTTCGTCCAGGGCCGGTACCGGCCGATCCCGGAATACTCCGGAAACCCTGTCCATGTTTTTCTTGTACTCCGGGTTGTACAACAACTCATTCAATGCCCACCGGAACGAAGTCTCGGTGATGTTCGGGAAGTACAACCGAACGGCATAACCACCCAGCACGGCCTTATTCATGTTCAAATGCTGATCACAGTAGATCGGAATGCCCAGCATGGGAACCGCTCGATAAACACCCTCCTGAGTTCCCAGCAATCCTCCATGGGTAATGAAAACCTTCACATTTGGATGCGCTAGAATGTCACTCTGTGGCATCCACGACTTGATCAGTACGTTACTCGGAAGCCCCTTCACCGATTCGTCCTCATATTTCCACACCACACGCTGTTTCATCGATCGGAATACGTTCAGAATGGCTTCCAGCTTATCCTTTGGCATATCCGAACTCTTCAAGTTTGTACCCAAGCTGAAGTAGATGGCGCCATGCTTTGCTCCATCCAAAAACTTCTTCAAATCCTCCGGCAGAGCCTTAGGTTCTTTAATGTGGAGTCCACCCACCTGAACCATCCCGGGAACTCGAGCCCGCGCCGTCGTCAATGGATAGTAGCTGTTCAACAGAACCACAGAAACTTGTCGTTCAAGATCGGCGACCTTGGGCAAAGGACCAGGGAGATGTCCAAAGTTCTCCTGTGCCATCGTTTCCTGCTGGGGTAAGTAGTAGAAGGATCGTAACGTCTGCTCATACAATGATACCGCTGCATTGTAGATACGCTGTGGGAAGCTCATCTTGTCCATGAAGGGCAGAAACTCGTGAGGGACATGCGAGAACATGTTCATCATACCCATCATAGGGCCCATGTAATGTGCGAAGCCAAATGTTCCTGGAAATCCAAGAAGGTCGAAATGTACTAGTCGTCATTAACACGGCCTAGTTCAATGCTAGAAACTTACCTACAGATACGATGGGAGCCTTGTACTTGTGGGCGAACATCAGATACGCCTCCTGGTAGAACTGTTCGGCTAAAATCAAATCAAAATGACTGTCATCGTTCCGTATGAAGTCCCTAACATTTTCTCTAGTAAATCCATGCTGCGCCGTCTCCAGGCCCAAATTGTATAGGAAATCCATCAACATTCGGTGGATCGATATATCCGTTAGATCGTACAGTGATTCCACCTTGACGGAATTCTTCCAGAAGTCGTAGATGGGTGCCACCCGCAGTTCAGTGTAGTTCTCGTGTTTTCTCGACAGGGGATAGTTGGCAATGGCGGTGATCTGATGGCCTCGATCAAGCAGACCATTCAGGATGGCATCGATCATCATCCAGTGGCTGCGGCCAGGGAAAACGAACACACCTAGGATGCGGGATGATTCGGCATGGTGCCAGGATAGAGCACTCAGAAGAAGGAGGGGGAGGATCGTTTTGAACTGAAAGGTTTATAAGAAAACACGTGAGAAATTGCTCTTTTTTTGGAAGTCCTTTCCTTGCGTTCCACTGCTTTAAGCGGAATTTACATCATTTTTTGTAACTTGTTTGTTCGTAAAAAAAATAACAAAATGTGGGTAGGAAGTCTTAGTAATTCTGAAATTTTGCAGTTCACATAACAGTACAAAAATAAGAGCCTCGTCTTCTTGTAATCTTTCGATGTAATAAAGTCTGTTGAAATCTTTAACCAATAATTCAAACATTTTCTAAATAAATTCAAATCCACATGGGGATCAATATGAAAACCAGTACTCAGCTCCCCAAAGAACCAAAAATTCATGATTTTGAATATTATTACATTTGATGGCAGTGTTATACACTTTCTAGATAGTAAATCTACGAGCTGTTTAGTGGAACACCTATAAATAAATAATTTAGTACTATACTAATTAATTCACCAGAGTTTGCATCCTTTCAATTCATTTGGTTTTCATACTTTATTCTAGATTATTCTAGGAAATTGTTTCTAGTGTAGGTGAATAAATATTGAGGAGGGCATCATCAAATATTCGCAAATATTCAAAACAATATCTCAGAGCTGAATTGACCATTTCCACCATTTTTTCAATCAAATCTTCATCAAGTTCTGAAAAAAACAAACAAACAAAAAGGTTTTTTTTTTATTTAAAAAATATTCGTATTGAAACTTTTGCCCTTTTAGTTAAATGACATATTTGAAATAACTTATGGCAATAAAATATACATTTTTTCTGAAACCATTGGAACCATTGGATTTTGGTCCTGTCTGTTTGAATACCGACGGTTGGTAAAATGTATTCCTGTCATAAAAGTATTTTGTGCTTCAGTTAGCGAACTTTTGTCCCACACTAGACTCGATCTCTTGCCCCACCGCACTACGGGGAAAGCGATGTCCAAAAATCGAAAAATTGTATTGCTTTGAAAAACGTGCCTTTTATACCATTTGATAGCCAGATAGTTCAACCCTAGAATCCCAAAATGTCACCCCTATGTGATGAAAACTCATTGCGCCACAGACATCAGCTGCAGCTGATGGTGTATTATATTAAAAAAAAGCTATTAGAGCAAGGTAGGGCTAAAATTCGACTTTATTGAATCAATCAATATTTCCAGAAAAGCTCGTTATTGTTTATCTGGAAATATTGATTAATTCAATTAAATTTATTTAGATACAAATACTGTACAGTGGAACTTTAAAATATTGGCTACAAATATAATGACCACATTCGCGTAAAAATATTTACCCATTTTTACTTGTAACAGTTTTAAAAACGATTGTCTTAAACGAACTTTTCCCCCACATGTTTCAATTTTACAGGTGTGCCTGATTTTTTCGTGTTAGTTATCTAAATAAGTGTCATATGAAATGCCATTATTTATTGAAAAATATATCTACTCAGAACAATACACTTTGACCTTTTTTAAAGAAAATTACTTTTAATTCCGAAATATTTTGAAAACTATCAATGAGAAGAATAATTTTGCAGAAGTTTTTTTTTTATTTAAAAAATATTTCATATTGAAATTTTTGCCCCTTTTGTGAAATGACAAATTTGAAATAACTTATGGAAATAAAATTTATGTCGGAAATGCAGTGCATTTTCTATTGGATCTATGCCAATAAATCACCGCTTACCGACAGAAATTACATGCCTGTGAAACAGACAAGAAAATATGCTATGTGCCGAACAAGGAGATTTACACAGCGTCAAGATGTGTGTAGTTGCTATGAAATGAACTTGCCAAGAACTGCAGGTTTCGATAATTAATACTGTCAATCCATACGCTATAGCGAAGGGACCGCCTAATTAAGGGCGTATCGAGATACAGATTCTTTTTCCCATTTCCAAAAATAAGCTTAACTTTTAAATCAGCAATGTTTTCTTAAGAAACACTACATTTAAGTAAAAAGCCTTTCTGAAATCTGACTCACAGAAGAGTAACTAGAATAAATTCATGGCCATAATTTCATATTGAAAAAAATTAGATTTTTCATCCCTATTTATTTTTATACATATAAATACAAAAAAAAAACGTTGAAAAATGTGATAAGAAATCAAAAGAAGATGTTTTTATTTCCTTTCACTTTATGGCCACAATTATGGTTTTTCTATGACGAATTTTGTAATTTTGTTTTCGTTTGTTGAGTTTCAATGCAATTCTGCTTAACAAATTTTAGTCATTTTTCAACAACTGCAATATTGATAAAGTTGTCTTATGCGGCCTGAGCTGGAAAAAAATCGGTTGCAGTGTGAAACTGTAAGATTTTGTCTACCAGTTACAGCAAAGAACTCTTCCGCACTTGAAATTTCAAGCCATTTGAAAATATCAATTTTTATCATCTTTTAGATTTTTTTTGTGTGCCTTATAAACTAAAGTGAAAATTTCTATTGTGGTCATTCAATTAGATGTTCCATAAAATAATAATAAAATATTATCTCTATGGTTTGAACAATGGCGTATATAACCGTTTTTACACATGACATTCGCAGATTTCGCTTACAAACTTAAAGAGATACAACGGTACCATAGTTTAAGATGAAGATGAATCGAAGCCATACTTCAAAATTTCAAGAGAACAAATCTGAAGAACCAAGCATCTGATGAAGCTAAAAACTTCATCGATTAGTCATTTGTTTGGTAGTGACTAATCGATCAAATTTTCAGCTTAAACCGATGTTTGGTTCTCCAGATTTCTGGTCTTGAAAACTTACGCTTTGGCTTCGATTTATCTTCACCTTAAAACGCCATGTTTCGCATAAATAGGACAAGGCGTTAAAAGACGTTGGTAACTAAATGTTAGCTAGCTATTCCTTGTCATATGATTGAACTAACATCCAAATCACCACCACTAAGAAATAGATGGAGATCTTTTTTTCTATGAAGCGTTGTTGAACGGTTTTTAGACCAACCTTATGCTCAGAAATAACAATCTACATACTTAATTACCAATGGCTTGTAGGACGTAATCATAAATTATGCGAGATGTCGTCTATTCAAATATGGGCGAGTTTCCGACATGAATAAGTTTTCAAAAGTATTTTAAGCTGACTGCTTTTGAATTTTACATTCCTGTTGGCTCCTTTGGCCCAAAGGACAGTTGCCATTATTTTGAAATCTGTTTTGATGGGGTAAAAAAATGTGACCATGACCATATTGTTATATATTAACAGTGCGGTAGCTCCAAGGGGTGGTGGAAGGTCAGGCAAAGCGTGACAAGCTTAAAAGATCTTCGGAAGTCTTTTACAAAAGACGTTTCAATGAAGGGTGGGGATAAGCGGCCAAATATATCACAATTTTGGGTGACATAATGGAGCCATCTTATGCCTAGTGGTCCGCGGGCACAGTAGTGTCTGGGTTAGATTCTCGGTCGGTTTAAAAACCTTTTCGTAATAGAAATTTCCTTTACTCCCCTGACCATAGATAGAGTATCATTGTGCTTGCCACTCGATAAACGGATGCGCAAAATGGCAACAATGCCAAAGAAAGCTCTCTGTTAATAACTGTTAAGGCGTTCAGGGACCGTCCATTAATGACGTAGCATTTTAGGGAGAGGGGGGAACCTACTCTTTTGTGACAAAGCATGTATTAGATATGCAAAAAGGCTACGTAAACCCCCCCCCCCCTCTCCCAATTTTTTCCAAAAAATACTACGTCATTTATGGACTTCCCCTCATAAGCTGAGAAGCAGGCACTGTTCCTGTCGGGCAATAAGTCAAGCAAAAGAAGAAGAAGAATTTGTGTATTGTATTTGTGTGTCATCACATAATTATATACCGTATAAATTCGAATTGCACGGGTGATTTGAATCCCGGACAGCGGCCAACTCACCAAAAATTATTATTTCCCCAACGTTTTGAATGCAGTAAGTAGAACACGTTATTATTATGGATTCCAATTAGAGTGTCCATTTACCGGTCATTTTGGTCGTCCCGGGATTCGGGATAAAAATCTCAGCTTGTCCCGGGATCCCGGGATTTACAAAAAAATACATCAAAACTAGTATTTTCGGTAGAAATGGAAGTACAAATTCAACACTGCTGTGTTTTAAATGAAATAAAAAGATAATGTAGCTTTCCAATAATTATAACAAATCATATTTCATACATGGTTTGCGTATTCTGTTGAAGTAACTGAACAAAAATCAAAACTTAGCTTGACTAATTATGGGTTTGCTAGGGATTTTTTTTCAAATTCTCTATAACATTTCGGTTTTCGAAGCGTCTGACAATTCGGTGTCTCCATAGAAGATTTGCAGATTTCAAAGATTCGAATGTTTTTTAACGCCTCCACCACCCCTTCGAGCATGACATGATTTGCGTTTGACCCCTATGAAGTATCTAGACTGAGAACAACAAGGTATATGTGCCCGATTCCGAATCGAATGATCATTACAAAAGATAATTATATTTCAATACTAGGGAGGGGGTCTTCTACATTAACACCCTCCCTCTCTTTGTACCCCTCTTTTCTAGCACCCATACATATAATATCTCGTGTTAAGCATTGAGATAATTTTTCATAGTTCAAATACATCACAGTAAGCGTAAATCGCTACCGCATTCTTATATAACCGAAAATTACACCAGCGCGATAAGAAATGGTCTACAAAATCGCAAATAACTTTTAAGGTGAAGATACATCGAAGCCAAACCTCAAATTTTCAAGAGCACAAATCTAGCGAACCAGACAGTGGTTTGAGCTGAAAACTTAATCGATTGTTCACCACCACCGTGCGACTAACCGATAAAGTTTTCAGCTCAAACCGCTGTCTGGTTCGCTAGATTTGTGCTCTTGAAAATTTGAGGTTTGGCTTCGATGCACCTTCACCTTAATCAAAAAACATACACCTCTGATTTTTCCATATTTTGTGAAAAACTATCTCAATTTGCTGTCATGTCTACCTATCTCAAGTGATATTCCTTATGACTCTGGTACCTTTTACTTGATCGTACCCACGGGATTTCTGAGTTATAAATACTGGCTGCCGTAAGCGCAAAAGAGGGGACTTCCCGGACTGTGGACTGATTAACATATTATTTGATTCTTTATTTGCAGGACATAAAACTTGCCAGTAATGCAAAACTTTTAGAATCAGTGGTTGAGAACACCATGAAAATTCAGTATTTTTGCTCAAATCCAATATAGCGGCCAAATTCAATATGGCCGCCAAATATTTTTATTTTTCCAAATGAAGCTCCTATGTTTTCTCTTTCCAAAACCATGTTATTGTGAAGGGGTTGTTGAAGAAATTTTCGAATATTACAGTTTGAGTGAGGCAAGAATTGGCAAAAATCGAGGGGTCCTAAAAAACTGTTTTGATTATAACTACCGAGGGGTCCATCAATTTGACTAACCAAATGCAGTTTTTCTACTTACTCGACAAGACATTTTAAAATACCAAGTGCAAACAGTGGGTCGGTCTCAAGGAGAATTGCTCAAATGTCGACAAAAATGTCGTGTGTTAGCTACGCTCGTTGTACCTATCTCGATAAAAAGCTTTAGTGTGGATGTTGAGTCCCAGTTTGACTCGATGTGATTCACATTTACAAAATCTCAGAAGTCAAAACATTCGATGTTCATATCTTGAAATGTATCGATATGTTCTTTACTTAAGATGGAATACTCTTTGATGCAAGTACGTACAAATTATACCCTAGAAGAACGAACTGTTGAAATATAAAATACACAAGAAAATTAACGTCCCAATGAAAATAAACTTATAGTGCAACAGCACATTTAACTGCACATAACTTTAGAAAAACAAACAAATAATTGCAATACAAGCATATGTTTAAATAAATAATTTTAATCGCAATGTAGATACATTACTATTTCTAAAAATCCTGTACCACAACCAAAAACAGAGGTAGCATTAAAAAGTTGTTTAAATTAAACAAAAAAGGTCAAACATCCAACAACTATCTAGTTTTTTATCAACTATTTGTCCCCTCGGCGAGCACGGTGCTCGTCAATTTATTCCAATCCAAACAATTTTCATCTGTTGCAACAATATTCTAACGAATGACCATCAACAATTAACTAAAAAAAACTGTTTATATACATATAACGACATTTTGCCGATACAATTATTCACTGAATGGTGGATATGGGCCAGGCGGAGGTTTGAAATTATTTCTAGTTAAGCTAAAACTGTTTTTCAATCAATATTAGGGCATAACAATACACATCACATCCATTTTTATTTGTAAGGTAGGGCTAGAATGGATTCTCTTCCTTAGGACTACCGGATTGCAAAAAAATGCTATGTATGTAGCAGATAAAAGTTGGGTGGAAAACGTAAGTCAAAATTTAACAGTGACGAAACATGCTCAGTAAATTTTCAGCGTAGTTCAAAATGAATTGAAGCATGCTTAAGGTGAAACAGTTTGAAATCATCTTCCAAGATTTCACTGAAACTTCAAAGGCACAAATCTCGCGAAGAAAGCATTCAACAACAGTGCACTTTTTATTTTAGCTTTGTGCTACTGCTAGTGCACAAAGATTTAAGTGTGTTAACTTTAATTTGAACCAAATCAATGAGAGAAATTCGAAAACTGGTGAGGTGGGCACTTTATTTTGCCTATCAGTGTATGTTATTACATTTAGTAAACATTCAATGCCACACGATGTTCGAGCATTGAAATTACGTTTTTCCATATTAATGACACTGTCAGTTTGTGTGACTTTTGGCATATCTACAAGCAAAATTAATTGATAGCTTTATGTCACGATTCGAAAACAAATCAACAGAATCGAATGATTTTTGGTCGGTTCCGTCTCCTCTTTCGTCATAGTTCTTCTTCTTCTTCTTGGCATTAAGTGAACACTGGGACAGAGCCTGCTCCTTATCTAAGTGTGCAATGAGCACTTCCACAGTTATTAACTGAGATCTTTCTTTGCCATTTTCACCCTCGTATATCGTGTGGCAGGATCGATGATTCTCTAACTTCACTTGCAGACACAAATTCCACCTTGAAGGACTACAAAAATAGTACAAAAAATCAAAAAATCCTTCCAATGCCAATGATTAGCTAAGATCAACTAAAACACATCTGATATTATCAATTCATTCAGAGGGGATTGTGGTAATTGCACACTAAGAGTCGTTCTGGAATCTCTTTCATCTGATCAGTCACTGTCAAGAAAGTTCTACAGCTTAAAGATATTCGAAAGAATTTAACACATTTGCATAATCGGTTTATCATCATTAAATAACACCACGCGGGCCGCATCACAGTTATATTCAAAATCCATTTGCAGGCTGCACAAATTATCCTGATCCTCATCATTGATCCTGATACTCTACATTATGAACTAGAACACTAAGTTCCACAAGTAGGAAATAATCTCAAGCACTGTGTCCATGAATTATTCCGTAAACACTCCTACCATGTCGTTAGATTGATCGCGTGCGCGCGTTTTTGAAACACCATCAGCTATCTCGCGCGCGCTGCTTAGGGCCGAAGTGTTCCGTTCACTGTTAGATTTGAAACTGTCATAATGTAACATAAACTGGGCGCTGCTCACCTCCGTTCCAATAGTTTACGAAACGGACATACTCGGGGACAGAAAATCGTGAGAATAGGCAGCGCTAACTTGGTGAAGTATTAGCTATCAGCAAACGATGCTGATGATGATGATGTATCATTTGGTGGACGAGTGATTACTATCGAGTCGCGTGAAGTCGCTTATCTCATTGTGTGGTTTAGCTAGTTTTCAACGCTACTGTTTTAGTTTACCGTAGCAGGAATGACAATGAAAAATATTTTTGAACACCGCGAATGCAACAGTAATAACTGAGTCGGTTTAATGTGATGGAGTATTAAGGCGACACGGGAGACCGTGATATTTTCCCTATCTTTTGTCTCACTCTAACAATCATCATCAAAACTTTGTGGAAGCAAATCTCGAGTTTTAGTGAACCGATGAAGCTGAAAATTTATCGGGTTGTGCACTACATGGCGGACTTTGGGGCAAATGTGCCATAGGGGCAAGTGTGCCACCCCTGTTTTTTATAAAAACTATAATATTTATTTTCTCTTTGAGCTTAACAATATGTTCCCTTATAGTTCACAATACAATGATCAAAATATGATGCAAATTGCTCTATTTTTCACGTATTTACATAAACTTGTGCAAAGACAACCAAATTTGAGTGAATTTTTATAAGATTTCGTTGTTTCAAAATGGTGAAGAGTAAATTATTACCAGATTTTTCTAACGTTCTATACATCGTGAAACTATTCAAATGTGTAAGTTATTGTGGCATTTGAACGAAAAAATATTTAGTTTTACATACGAAATCCAGTTTGGTTGAAATGTATACTTATTGGGGCAAGTGTGCCACCTATTTGGTAAGCAAAAATTGTTGGAGTGAAATTTATAAAAATGTAAATGTCATCAACAAAATCATAATAATAAACCAAAATGAGGCACCAATAGTAGTTTCTGAAGTATAGTAGGGGAATAACTGACATTTTTGCCCCTAAAGTGATTTTTTCTCAAAATATTCAATAATAACATATTTTTCGGCTTATTAAGTACCGTTTTACATAACTTTATCAATATTTTACCGTTATTTAGTGCTGATCTAGTTTAATATTATACATGTTCACCGTAATATTAAGGTAATACATACATTGTATTAAATAGATACAAAAATAACCATTTTAGTTATTCGAATTGAGTAATAGGGAGTTACGCATGTTTTGAACCTTGTTATAAAGCATCCCCTTATTACTTAAAATTTTTTTTTAAACTATAAATTAGCGTCTGCTTTGTAAGTAATATTAAAATGAAATAAAGAAAATTTCATTACAAGTAGAATTACATGCGATGTTCATTCGGTGGCCGTCTTGCCCCATATGGGTGGCACACTTGCCCCATAGTGTCGAAAAATAGGTTATTTTGGATGATGTTTGAGAAGCTCCAAAACTAATACTTTTTGAAATAATTTTCTTTTTAAATGGCATAGTGGTTATGAAAAGATGTGAAACTAACATCATGAGGCTAAATTGGTGGATTTTATAAGCTTTAGACAAAGTTAGAGATTTTATTAGAGTTAGAGATCAATTTGCTTAAGGTGGCACACTTGCCCCAAATTCCGCTACATAGAATCATAGTGATACATTTTTCGCATCGATATATGGAGTGGTTCTTGGGATTTGCTTCTTAAAATGGATAGGGTGATTATGATGACGTCCCGTGCGGCCTTACGATCTAAAGCAGAGTTTCCCGGACCGGTGCTCCGCGAATCGAATGGCGGTGTGCAGGAGAACGGTGTGTAGCGGCGGAGAATGAACCAGGAACTCGCTAGGCTTTACGGCGAACCCTTTTTCCAGAAGGTGGCGAAAGCCAGAAGGGTGCGTTGGGCTGGACATGTTGCAAGACTACCGGACAAAATCTTTGCAAAGAAGGTGTTCGCGTCGAATCCGGTTGGTACACGAAGGCGGTGAGCACAACGAGCGAGGTGGCTTAGTCAGGTGAACAAGATCTGGAGAGCGTGGGGCAAAATCGAAGTTGGAGGGACACAGCCATGGACCGAGTAAATTGGCGTAACATCGATAACGAGGTTTTATCAAAATAATTGATGTAACACCAAGTAAATAAGTAAATAATACCTCACATTCACATGATAGACAATAATTTTAACTCATCCGAATTGATTAAAGGAATATAATAAATTCATCAGGGATTGAATCCTGAGAAAATTGAGAGAATCGCTCACGTATCGCTCTCTGTAACTATCATAACATGCTGCACATTATGAGAGACTGTTTATCGTATACTGCTACAACTTTGATCAGATTGGGGGGATAGTAGTGTATGATAAAACCCATAAAACCCCTCTAAACATGCTCCAAGCCTGGGGGACACTATTGCTATTGGAAGTTCGTGGATTGTTTATCGTGCCAGTAAAGAAAAACACCTATCCCCAACGGTAAACAAGCGAGTAAAATGGGTTTTATCATCGCTCTCTCTTTGGGGCTCTCGCTCGCTGCTTCCATTTATCAGACTTGTTACACCTTGCGATACAATGACGATCGTGGACCGCAACAGATGGGATGTTTTTCTTTGCTTGCTTTGATCGTGCTTCATACTCAAATGAGAGCGAATTCTGCAAAGCCTGAAATTCATTTCATTGGGGACCTTCCTTAGCCGAGTGGTTAGAATCCGCGGCTACAAACAAAGCCATGCTGAAGGTGTCTGGGTTCGATTCCCGGTCGGTCCAGGATCTTTTCGTAATAGAAATTTCCTTGACATCCCTGGGCATAGAGTATCATCGTACCTGCCCCACGATATAAGAATGCGAAAATGGCAACTGTGGCAAAGAAAGCTCTCAGTTAATAACTGTGGAAGTGCTTATTGCACACTTAGATAAGAAGCAGGCTCTGTCCCAGTGAGGACGTTAATGCCAAGAAGAAGAATAAATTCATTTACCTAATAATTTTAACTTCCATACAGCCAATCTAGCCAGGATATGTGTATGTTTCAACTACACAAATACCGATAAAATACTTTCAATGTCAGCTAATAGAAAAGCGAGACCGGTTGAATCACTCGATGTGCAGTCGTCCTAATTTTTCACTATCGCCTTTGCTCAACATTTTCCAATATGAAATTGAAATGAGATTAATATCGTTTTTTTTTTTTTTGATTTCTTTATTAGTATCATTCCAAACATTACATTCATTTCTTATATCTAGGTGTTCTGTGTTATTAGACAACACTATTATCCTAATTTGGTAAAACAAATCTAAGATTTTATTAACATTTTGTTAACAACATATTACATTTCATTTGCCGTAGCAGTTCAGATTTTTTACAGGTGAGTTGATTTCACCTGCTTATAAGAGAAAAAAAACCCTTCGAATATACTTAACCTAACTTAACCTAAACATATAACGCATTAATCGTGGCAATAGAAGATTGTAACGATTTTTGCCTGAAATTATTGATTATTTTATTTGACATTTGTTCCAATGTTTCAACATTGGATATTCTATGTAACTCATTGGTACTATACCAGGGAGGAAGCCTCAGAATCATTTTCAAAATTTTATTTTGAATTCTCTGCAAAGCTTTTTTCCTGGTATTACAACAGCTAGTCCATATTGGTACAGCATACAACATGGCTGGCCTGAAAATTTGTTTGAATATCAAAAGCTTGTTCTTAAGGCAAAGTTTTGATTTTCTATTAATAAGGGGATAGAGACATTTTACATATTTGTTACATTTGGCTTGAATGCGCTCATTGTGATTTTTGAAAGTTAAATTCTTATCTAGTATAAGCGCTAGATACTTAACTTCATCTGACCAATTTATTGGAACCACTCTCATCGTGACAACATGTCGACTTGAATAATAAAGAGCTTTTGGATTATGCAAGAATATTATTGGTTGAGTGCTGGAAGCATTAGGAGAAATCTTTTATTTTTGCAAGTATGAAAATATTCAAATTTTTTTGCAATCGACTACAGATGACGCGCAAGCTTCGTCCTTTAGCGGAGAGGCCTGTGTCATCCGCAAACAAAGATTTTTGACATCCCTGAGGTAACTCAGGTAAGTCAGATGTGAAAATATTGTATAATATTGGTCCCAAAATGCTGCCTTGGGGAACACCAGCTCTTACAGGAAGTCTTTCAGATCTGGAGTTCTGATAATTAACCTGAAGCGTACGATTTGACAGATAACTTTGAATTATTCTAACAATGTATGTTGGAAAATTAAAGTTTTTCAATTTTACAATCAAACCTTCATGCCAAACAATGTCGAATGCTTTTTCTATTTCTAGAAGAGCAAGACCAGTAGAGTAGCCTTCAGATTTGTCGGAACGGATCAAATTTGTTACACGTAAAAGTTGATGAGTGGTCGAATGCCCATGGCGGAATCCGAACTGTTCATTGGCAAAAATTGAATTTTCGTTCATGTGGGCCATCATTCTGTTCAAAATAACCTTTTCAAAAAGTTTACTGATGGAGGAAAGCAAACTGATTGAACGATAGCTAGAAGCTTCTGCAGGATTTTTGTCTGGTTTTAAAATTGGAACAACCTTAGCATTTTTCCATTTGTCAGGAAAATATGCTAATTGAAAACATTTGTTAAATATATCAACTAAAAATGATAAGCTACTTTCTGGAAGTTACTTGATGAGGATGTAGAAAATTCCATCATCGCCAGGAGCTTTCATATTTTTGAATTTTTTAATAATAGTTCTCACTTCTTCCAAATCAGTCTCCCAGGCATTTTCAAAAACGTTCTCTTGATTGAGAATATTTTCGAACTCCTGAGTAACTTGATTTTCAATTGGACTAGTAAGTCCTAAATTAAAATTGTGCGCACTTTCAAACTGCATAGCAAGTTTTTGAGCTTTTTCGCAATTATTTAGTAATAATTTGTTTTCCTCTTTGAATGCCGGTATTGGCTTCTGAGGTTTTTTCAAGATTTTAGATAATTTCCAGAAGGGCTTAGAGCCAGGGTACACACGCCTCTCACGCCGAGGACCTGGGATCAAATCCCATCCCCGAGATAGTCACTGACAAAAAAGTTGTAGTGACGACTTCCTTCGGAAGGGAAGTAAAGCCGTTGGTCCCGAGATGAACTAGCCCAGGGTTAAAATTCTCGTTAATAAGGATAGAAAAAAAAAAAAAAAGAAAATAGAGCCAGGGTCCAATTGAGAAATTTTATTTTCAAAATTTTTGTTTCTTAAATCTGCAAAACGTTTCTTGATTTCTTTCTGCAAATCCTGCCATATAATTTTCATAGCAGGATCACGAGTGCGCTGAAATTGCCTTCTCCTCACGTTTTTAAGACGGATCAAGAGTTTAAGATTATCGTCTATAATCACGGATTCAAATTTTACTTCACATTTTAGTTTCTAAAGAAATGTTAACATCAAGATTAGAGTCAACATACGTTTCATATATATTCCAGTCGGCTCGTAAATAATTGAAAGTGGAGTTGATAGGATTGAGAATCGCTTCATGCGATATTTGAAATGTAACAGGGACATGATCAGAATCAAAATCAGCATGAGTAACTAATTGGCTACAAAGATGACTAGAGTCGGTTAAGACCAAGTCAATCGTAGATGGATTTCTAGAAGAGGAAAAACATGTAGGGCTATCCGGGTATTCAATTGAGAAATATCCTGAAGAGCACTCATCAAATAAAATTCTGCCGTTGGAATTACTTTGAGAATTATTCCATGACCGATGTTTGGCATTAAAGTCACCAATGACAAAAAAATTTGACTTATTGCGAGTCAATTTTCTCAAGTCAGTTTGGAGCAAATTAACTTGCTGTCCAGAGCATTGAAAAGGCAAAAAGGCAGCTATGAAAGTATATTTACCAAACTGTGTTTCAACAGAAACACCTAAACTTTCAAAAACTTTAGTTTCAAATGACGAAAACAGTTGATGTTTTATACGCCTATGAATGATGATTGCAACTCCCCCACATGCCCTATCAAGTCGATCATTACGATAAACAAAAAAGTTAGGATCTTTTTTTAGTTTGGATTCAGGTTTTAAATAAGTTTCGGTAATAACTGCTATATGCACGTTATTAGCTGTAAGAAAATTAAACAGCTCGTCCTCTTTACCATTCAGAGAACGAGCATTCCAATTTAAAATATTTAAATTATTATTTGGATCCATTGGAAAAACGTAATCCAATAACAATTTGATTGATTTGTAAATTTTACACCTACTTGGACTGCTTCAGTCATAGTGGTGGCTTTGAACATTGCATCAATCATTAGATTCAATTGTTCAGTTAGAAAATTAAAATCAGAGGCAGACATATCATCTGATGATTTCCCATTGGAATTTTCGGTAGACGAAGAAGCGGGGTAGGAGTTACCTGTGGCGGTAGGGTTTTTTCCATTTGATTTGAAACAAGTAGAATGGGTACTCATGGAACGAATAGGGGAAGAGTTCAAATTACCTGCTACGATATCGGCAAAGGAATAACCGACGGATTAAAATTTGTTTGTGAATGAGCATGATTATGATCTTCCTGGTGGGTATGATTCCTAATCAAGCGATCGTTAACTGATAAATGAGCATTGTTCGATACTCTACCAGGCAAATTCCGGAAACGACCGTTATCGCAACGGATATTATCCTTCATCTGCCTGGCACGAGCCTCAACGACTCTTTTGCGTGAAGAGCATTCCCAAAAGTTAGCTTTGTGAGGGCCCTTGCAATTGGCGCATTCAAACTTTCTGGTATCTTCTTTCACAGGACAGTCGTCCTTAGCGTGAGAAGAACCTCCGCAAATCATGCATTTAGCATCCATGCGACAATTTTTTGTACCATGACCCCACTTTTGGCACCGACGGCACTGAGTGGGGTTCTGGTAATTTCCTCCAGGTTTCTGGAAATGTTCCCACGTCACACGGACATCGAACATAAGTTTAGCTTTTTCTAAAGCTTTAATATTATTTAGTTCTTTTTTTGTTGAAGTGAACTAAATAATATTCTTGAGAAAGCCCTTTTCGAACAATGCCAGATTGGGTTCTCTTTTTCATAATGATTACTTGGACTGGGGAAAATCCAAGTAAATCATTTATTCCATTTTTGATCTCTTCAGGTGACTTATAGTCACTTGAGAGACCTTTCAAGACAACTTTGAACAAACGTTCAATTTTGTCGTCATAAGTAAAAAAAATTTTGCTTCTTCTCTTCAAGATGTCTGAGAAGAAGTTCACGATCTTTAATAGTTTCCGGCAAAACGCGACAGTCTTCTTTCTTTGCGATTTGGAAGGAAACCTTGATTCCCCTAATGGAGTTCAAGATCTCCTGCCTAAATCCCCCAAATTCGGAACAACTGACCACGATAGGTGGCACTCTTTGCTTCCTCACTTGAATCAAAGAGCCTGGGCTAGAGGTGGCTTCGATTTGGTGTTCGGAAAATTTGTCTAGAGCATCGAACTGATTGCTCATTTCGATACAATAATTCATTTCACCCTTGGAAGAAAGTTTGCATTCCGGGGAAACGTCCTTTCTTTCATTCTTGCCACGTGTAGTGACAGTTTTAAAACCCACTTTTTTGGAAGGAAGTAGTGAATTCAGAGATTCACCCTTCCTCTTGTTAGTTGTTGATACCATGTTTAGTTAATAAACGAGAAAGACGTTACCTTCGAGAGGTTTTTTCCCTAGACGGTGTCCAAGAAGGATTACCACCGCTAGCTTTCGCCAACGGGTCCAACGAAAAATCGAAGGCACGGGTCCAAACAAGGATCGTAAAGGGATCAGTAGTAGAAAAAATAGTACTGAAAAGTACTGTTTAAGTAGCACTGAAAAGTACCGTTTTTGATTTTAGCACTGAAAAGTACTGTTTGTGTAGCACTGAAAAGTACTGTTTTATTGCTTTAGGTAGTTTTTAAGAAAACTTCCAAGAGCAGAGAGAATTCGTGTACGCACAGCACGAAGGTACGATGCGCACTGAGATTGATATCGTTGTAGGATGTAACCACAAGAGAATTTCTTGCATAGTGTATGCTTAATTATTGGTAGATATTGCGGCGCTTATATTAAATCCACATCCAGTGGCGGCGGTAACGCGCAGAAGATATGCGCGCAATTCAAACGCAACGTCAAAATTCAAGTAGGCTTGGATTTTTTCGTCCTTCAAGGACACAAATGTTTCAAATTTGCCCCATCTGAAACATTTGGTGATTTTCATTATCACTGCGACGGTATATCGACATTTTCACATAATCGCATTGCGTGGATTTATCTTGCAGAGCACAATACTAGCTTCCTGGTGAGATTTTCATGTAGTTCTGGTAAACTTCAAGCGGAATTCAAGAGTTTTGAATGTCTTGGTATCCTCTCGATTCTATCGACAGGAAATATGGAGAGATTTTGATCCTTAATACAATATATCACAATAACTAATTACTGAAGTGACCGATTTGAAAATGGTCTTCGGCAAGGTTGTAGCTGACTATTATATCTAACAGTATCAGCGTTGCTCTAATTCTCAAGAGCACGTGGACAAACACTATGAATGATTGAACAAATTGTTTGCTTTTCTCATACAAACTTTGAAGGGCTTGTGCAGTCTCAGTTTTTATCCAAAAGAGCTCCAATTTGGGAGGACACTCAGAATTTGATCTAGAATCGAATAAGGGGTGTGGAGCAAAAACGATTTTTTGAACCACTCTACTGACCATATTTTCCGAAACCAGTTTTACGGAAATGGTCATACCGTTCTGTCTCGAATTCCGTAAAAAACTCATATTCCGAATATTTGCTTTTTGTATGATGATTTGGTTGAAATATTTCGCTGAAATATGTCCTATTGCCAGGAAATGGCTGTGATTTGAAACTCAACTTCAATGTCTTAAAGGGGGTATGGAATCAGTTTGCGACTCACACACATATTTGGCAAAATTCGCATATTCAACCAATCATCTTCAATCTCTCAGGGAGTAACATAAAACATGTTATGAATATTACCCATGTTTTTTTTTATTCAATTTCAACTCCATATCCAATGTTACGAATTTTTCTCTTCACACTACGCATAAGGTCCTCTACAACAATTGGACCATCTTTTTTTGCGTGGCAGTCCATTTTCCTTAGATTTCACTTCCTTAGGATGCTTCATGATGTGAAAGTACTTTTAAATTGGCCGCAGTTCCGGTGCGTTCGGGGGGTCGAGATGCTGCGGCACGAAATTAACCTCCTTAGCCTTGTACCACTCCAAAACCTCTTTCGAGTAATGGCACGAGGCCATATCCGGCCAGACAATCGCAGGACCATCGTGTGACCTCAGAAGAGGAAGTAGGGGGACACGGGGCAGTATGGACACCCTAAGGAATTTGCTAATTTTACTGCAAAGACATGAATATTATACTCTATTTCATGTGTAGTATGCTTTTTAGAGTTCTTAAGCATTTGTTAAACATGGTTGGATAATTAGAAAAAAATATTTTGTTTTCAAGAAAGGATTTAAAATATTTGGTAGTCGCCATCAAGCTAGCGGGGCAAAATGGACACCCCCATGGGGCAGTATGGACACCATAATGTTTATATGAAAATTGTCCCGCGATCGTTCTCAAAACCTCGAAAAATAAAGTACATATTCAGGAAACCATAGTGACAGGTCACTGTGCCACTGAAACATGATTAAAACCAATTTACGACATTTTTATAGAGATATTTTCAATATTGCCTCCATGTTAGTTTCAATCAAGAATTCTCGCATAACTTGTGATCTCGCCCTAAAAGCCATTGGTAACCGAGTGTGTAGCTTGTTGTTACCGAGCAATCGGATGGATTTACACGTTATTCAACAATGCTAGGATAAAGAGAAGATACTCCTCTATCTACCAGTGGTGATAGTTTTCATCCTGGTCGATTCATTTGCTTAGAAACAAAGAGCTACACACTCGGTTACCAATGGCTTTTAGGGCGAGATCACAGGTGATGCGAGAATTGACGATTTTCAACCGATTTGTAGTTCCGCTTCATAATCATTGCATATTGAATGCTAAATATTTTTGGATAATTTTGTGTTTGAAGTTAAATTTCTTTCTCTTTGAAGTGTCAGCTCTACTTTGTCACCCGGTGTCCATATTGCCCCAACAGTATAAGAAATTTTTATATAAGTTTTTCAATGTCTTAAAGTACCAGAAAAAAAATCTACTATATTTTTTAATATAGCATAAATAATTGAAGATTCAATGAAGAGTTACATTATCGGTCAACTTGCAGTCATTTGTCTCTGAAACCTTATTTGGTGAGGTGTGAATGTTATAATATTCGAACCAAATATAATCATGCTCAATTTTTCGATTTAAAATCAATGTTTTGAACATTTTTTCTGAAATTTTAGTGGATAATTTACTCTTCCGAGAGGCAAATGAAATATTGTTTGCATTGAAAGTGTAAAAGTATTCACTTATGCAAAGATACAGTGGGTGTCCATTCTGCCCCGGGTGTCCATACTGCCCCCGGTACCTAAACACTCTTGGAGGCCTTGGAGATTCAGTTTCATCCCCACATTTCGAACTGAACTGTTGGGATTCCTCTTGAAAGCTTGAACTACCGTTTGTGATCTTTAACACTATACGGGGATCCATTTTTTGCCTTTCCTATCCAAATCTCCCAGCTTTCTGCTGACGGCACGATGAGATAGATCCGGATTTTCGAGGTACGTGCGCAAAATTTCTTTGCGCCGCTGCTGTTCTTCCGACTCCTTGTTCAAAGCGATTGTACATCTGCTACACTGAGGCAAACAGACTTAATAATTTCTTAAGGAATAATTATGATCTGGCACCACAACGATTATTGTTAAAATTTTAAAGTTTTACTCATGGTTTTGGTGAAGAATTTCATTAATTAATTTCATTAGTCATTCTATGAAAATCGGTAATGAACGCAATTATAATTGCCTAATTGAAATTATCAATCGTTTATAATGTTTGCATTTCACTTCAGGCCAGTTCAAATTTTGTGCTCAATGTGCTCAAAAATTGATAACATGTCACCTACATTCGATTAATTTGTACCCAACATCAAGAGAAGGGCAGTTCTTCTAGAGATTGCTACAAAAATAATTCCAAGTGATGGTTCTTAAATAATTCAAAGCTCTCACTTATGAAACTTATGATCGCATTTTCGAAATGGTTAAGCGATCAATTAAACCATAATTTGGCTGGTTCATAAGTCATGATTTAAGGAAAACCTACGTATTTTTGCAGTAAACAAATACACATTGAACAAAAGACAGGATAGGTAAGACGTCGCATACATTAGCTTGATCTGCTGCCTCCTATTCGAATGCTGGACGATCCAATCCCATACCGGAATAAAAAGTCTTTATCGGATCCGGATCGCAAAAATGATATAGAATTAGATGATATGGCATGAAAAGACTGGGATATTTGGTTGACCCCACCTGCAACAGTGCTGAAAAGTAACACATTTCAGCTTTTTTTTTTTTGTAGATAAAGCAGGTCTTTATGGTGTTCATCTTGTTGATGAAAAGTTGCAACGGAATCGCAAAACAAATACATGTATTTTGAAACACGGTTGAGAAAAGTGAAACATTATAAAATTATAGTGTAACAAAATAGAAATTGAATCATTGAAAGTTTTAATGAATTCCAATGAAAGTTACCTGCACAAATTCACAAATGCTGAATTACAATATATGCAAACATAACAATTTTCTACAACTTATGGTGCGGATATAGGAAATGTTCTTTCCAAACGATTTTCCCGGTGACCATCTCAAATTCCCGGTTTTTCCCGGTGGATTCACATTCCCGTCTTTTTCCCGTTTTTCCCGGTTTGGTGGCCACCCTGGCAGTATAGCCCATAAAAATGCGACTATCATCATATCATGTATTATGGTAATTTTTAATATAGAAAATGTAAACGAAATATAAATGTTATACATTATTTGTATTGTTGTATCTATTTAGACTCTGTTATTCGCTTTGAATGTGATTTTTATCTGTTACTTTTACCTTAGCAGAGAGGAATTGGAAGCATACCTTCAATTTTTATCATGCTGTCATCGAGTTTAATATCTATGTGATAAAAAAACATCAACCATGGGGTGATATTCTTTACAGTCCTTTTCTCCAGCAATCGCCTATACCAAATGATAGAATGAATTCATACTTGCAGCATTGGAGACCTATACATGTTAAACAAAAAACGGCTTGAACCTTCATAAAAGCATGATAAGCGGCTCTGTTTTGCTCAAAATCGTTGAGCCAGTATTGATCTAAGTTGTCTCTAACCGAAGGAACAAATTTATTCCTTAAAAAACTATTATAGATCTCTGTGTTTATTTTTTATTAAACTTAACCAAAAAATAAAGGCATGTCAAGCCCATAAGACGCTAATGTCTCCAAAGCTATTACCCTGGCAGAATATTTTATTATGACCATGAAAAACACGTTCTCTAAGAACTACTCCACCCTCTGATACCAAACAAACTACTATTTTCAAGTGTGATTTTCGAAGGTGGAAAGTTTACCACCAGAGTATACGACAATTAGACGCTGTTTCTAACTTTGAGCGGACAAACACTTCTTTGCTGTATTATATTATTTAGGGCAGTACGAAATATGACAAAAAATTTCCTAGATAGCGAAGTTATGTCAAAATATTCTACAGTAAACAGAAATTACATTCACTCACAAAAATAATGAAATTAACCATGATGGATGCTAAATTTACGTTCCAACAATTTTCGCATTTTTTTAAGGGCCATAATGTCTGTATCCACTTATTAACATAAAATCGAAACTTTGTCTTAAGAACAAGGTTTTGATCTCCAAACAAATTATCAGGCCAGCCATGTTGTGTGCTGTACCAATATGGACTAGCTGTTGTAATACCAGGAAGAAAGCTCTGCAGAGAAATCAAAATAAAATTTTGAAAATGATTCTAAATCTTCCTCCCTGGTATGAGTTACATAGAATATCCATTGTTGAAACATTGGAACAAACGTCAAACAAAATAATTATTCATTTTAGACAACAATCGTTTGCAATCTTCTATTGCCACGATTGTTACCTTATATATTTAGGTTATGTTAGGTTAAGTTTATTGATTTTTTTTTCTCTTTAATGAGCAGGTAATTCTGAACTGCTACGGCAAATAATTAACCAAATGTTAATAAAATCTTAATTTTATTTTCCAAATTAGGATGATAGTGTTGTCTAACACAGAACACCTAGATATAAGAAATCAATGTAATGTTTGGAATAATACTAATAATCTGGGGGATGCGAATAGAAAATCAACTAGCAGCCAGGCTGCAGTCAAACTAAAAGTTTCATTAAAATGATCAGAGTATGCTTAGAAATCTACGGTCGTGATTTCGACACGCTAAAAATTGTTATACAATTTATGTGCCACAAAGACTGCCAAATGTTAAAGAATTGTTGTGCTTGGTCCAAATCATGCATAAGTTTCCAATAACTTCTCAAAATATGTTCGTAACTAACATACGGCCAGAAACTTTTTTTAGAAAAATATACTCAATTTTGGATTGATTTAACGCAAAATTGAGTTCTTTCGACCCAAACATAAGAAAAGTTGCATTTACCAAAATTTGGCTTATTGGGCCAAAGTACCCCCATTGGGTAGATGCAGCTCTCTCTATTTTTGACAACATTCGTGTGGGAGAAAGAGAAAACCGAGAGATTTTGGGTAGAAACTATAATCGATATACTTAATTTTGGGTAAAGTAAACTCAAAAAATAGGTAAAAACATTTCTCCGTGTGTGCTTGAAAAATGTCTCGTGGAAGCACACAAACATGTGAGAAATAGGCCAGGGGAAGTGGTTCACCTAGAGTGAATTTATGTCTAAGAAAAAGTAGATTTTGTATGAGAATTGACAGAAAAATGAATGACAAGTTCATCCACTTCTCCTGGCCTATGTTCATGCATCAATTCATATACACAGAGGTAACAGTTCTTCAAAGTGCTCTGGGACTCCAGAACACATACAAAGGGTTGTTTAACAATACCTTTCGCAGCATTCGCGCCTTGACACAATTGTCATCATCAATCAAAATAACATTACTAATAGTCACTTACCTACGGGAAATAGTAGCTGGCAATAAATGTCCTCACATCACTCAAGATCGAGAACACACGGTCCCCAAATCACTGAAGTGTGAAACACTCATCCGCAGGGATCGGTCATCATAAGATCCGCCAACAATAAATGGTGTGCACGCGCCTCTCAGCGATTAGTTTTTTTTTTTCTGTTAGACTTTTTGTTTTCTTTATTTTCTGTAACGATAATATATTTCCTGTCCTGCCTCTAATATACTTCATCATCTTCGCTTCTCTATAATTATACATGGTTTTTGTTAGTTTCCTCTCTGCACACTATGATCCAACTGTGAACGACTGTGAGTGAAATATATATATGTTTGTTCTCTATATCTGCTAAGTTCTCTTCTGTCCCAAACTACCGATACCTAATACGTACATTGTGAGCATTATTCGCTCCTGTCACATCCCTGGTTTCATTAGTTCCTAACTTACTGGTCTTGCTACGAACTTTTCCTCATCGTATTCTTTCTCATTTACTTTCCCAATGGTATGTTAAGTATTTACACCGAAAGTAAAATATTACAGTCAAACTTACACGTATTCTGATGTTGATGTCTTAATTTTCAACCAGTTAAATAGAGCATTTCTTCAATGAATTTGTTTACGAATGTGTGTTTTTCCAATGGAGATTTGGTATTGTGTTTTTTCTTTGTGTTTGCGAGTGATGTAATGTTCATGTTCTTGTCGCCTAATATTCCGGTGTTCAGTTTCTATATCTTCTGTGAAGTATAAGTTAATTCGAGAGTGGCTTTTCCAGTTTAAATATCTTTAATATTCTTTTGCTTCCACTTTTTGTATAGTTGTATAATTAGTGTTTACGGTTGTTTGTGTTTTGTTAATTTATAATTCTCTGTTTTCTTCTGATTTGTTGTATAATACGAATATAATGCAAGTAACAGTCACATTCATCGATTAATAACTTTTGCAACGGTGTAGTTTTCGACAGAATTGTAGAACCCTCGGCATGCTTGGCAAGCTTCGAAATTTTTCGGTTTCTTCCAGTTTTTATGTAAATTTGATGTTGTGAGTTTGCTGTTTTCGTTCACGCAAGAGATAATGTTTTACATGTTTTCTCTAAGTAATGGTGGTCAATTGATTTGGTAATGGTTTGTTAGTCTTCTAAGATTCGGGAGAACAAATGGTACACTTTACACGTATGTTTCGAACGATTCTTAACTAATTAGGACCATGAAATCGATATTCATCTTCATCTTCGAACTCCACTTCCGGAGCCAACAAACATTCATTCAACTTTAAAATTTATAAATATCCAACTTCGATTTGGCAACTGAATTTGATTTGATATTTGATCATTACTTTTCTGTTATTATATTGCTTGATTGGAATGAAAATGTGATGCTCATCAAACTATTATAGCTGAATCAGCTGTTTTAATCGAACTCAATACGAAATGAGGCTGATAAGAGAATCGAAAGAAAGAATAAAATCACTAAAAAACAACTTTCGCATGAATCAAGGCGAGCAAAATCATCGACAAACTCAGAGAGAGAGAAGAAATAGCAAGTCATGCTGTGGTTGCAAGTAGTGTCATACTACGGCCGGCGATAAGTTTAAGTATAGCGCGAAACCTTTGCATCTTTTTGCTGAGTCACTTGGCGCGAGTTGAATACAGACGCAAGTGAGTTGGGATCGTTGAAGCAGTTTTGCACGCTAGTCCTTATGAATGGGTTTATATTACATAACGATGACTAGTGAGTTTGCTGTCATCCACTGTGAACGTTCGTGAATCGTCGGTAGTAGCATTTCCTTCAGATTCGCCAAAGCTAGACAAACAAATTTTCGAAGTTAGTAGGTTAATGATGGGAATCTAAGGAATACTTTGCTACATTTCGATGGTCTTTTATACTAGCCATTACAAGTAGACTGGGATTTTCGGAACAGCAACAAGCCTTTAAATATGATAATAAAAAACAAGGAAAGGATACTAGAATACCTGTGCCACAACCAGGACCGACCATTGTGAGTATAACAATTCGAATCCAATAACGAAATTTAAAATGTTTAACCATACAATTAAAACAACTATCAAATGTAAAACCTTACAACTGCTGTAAAAACGTCAATTTTTGGTACATTCTTCTTTTGGGTGTAATTGATTACGCTATCCAAAAGAGTAGAACACAATTGAAAAAGCTTTTCAATGTCAAGTTTATTACGCTCGTTAAAAACACCTAGCATCGTCAAAAAGCGGTACCTCCCTCTGAACTTTTATTGAGACCTAGCTGATCTCTCAAGAGTGTAAACTGTTCAAGGTCAACATGCGAGTGATACCTTAAACGAAAAGATTTGTTTGTATACTGGATCTTCTCTCCATTACAAAATTCACCTATTTTATTCTTGACATAAGGGAATCTTCAGCAAAACTCAAAATCATATGACGAGTAACTTTGCAACTCGTCATACGATTTACTGAAAACATCCCAAGGATTTGGACAATGGTTTCTTCACAGCAAGCTCGATTTCGAATACCATAACGGTTTCATAATGTTTAGTTTTCATGATGATGATGATGATGATGATGATTATTTAGCCACCATCAGCGCAAGGATTACCTATGGCTGCAGAATCATATCGGGATGGAATGATCTACCTGATGGTTTGTTGTAGCAGGGCTAGTTAATATCTTTGAAGACCTTTGGAAGACAACACTAAGGCTGTTTTCTCATGACAAAAGGCTGGCGACCCCACGCACTTTCATCCAGTCAACAGTTCAATTAACTCCCTTATGCTACCCCTCCCCAATACCCAATATATAGTAATATATCATATATAGTCTTATTAAAGTAACCTGTAGTTCAAAATTATAAAAACTGCTTCAACCAGCTCTACTAAATTCTCACGATAGACTTACAAGAACCCATTTTCCAGTTAACAAGTTTTATTATGATCACCAGGGTAGTGAAGTAGTCATAAGTATAACTCTCGCATAATTTTTGAAATGCTCAGATGCGAAATTGACCGCAGATCGTGCAGCTTGCCGATCTAAGTTGATCGGAACAAACCCGATCACCAATAGCCCTTAATAAAACACAGGCCATGTAAGGCTCAATTGAAACGAACTCACCGGATCCAACATTCAGCTGAAACGTTCCGTCGTCGCGGAATCGTTCAAGAGGAAACAGGAGCGCGCTGACAGTCCAACGTGTAGCGGTAATCCTTAGTGGGGGTATTGCTGCACAATATCATAATAAATGGTAATAAACGTGCACAGCCCTCACTCCGGAAGCACTGATGATGATAAAGACGATTTTTACGCGCAGATCATCATAGGAGATTAGAACGCTCAGGTTGGCCAGAAGGAGGAGTTCACACCGATTATTGGAAAGTTCAGCGCCCACCGGCTCACGAACGAAAACGGCTTACGACTAATTGATTCCACCGCCTCCAAGAATATGGCCATTCGTTTCACCTACTTCCAGCACAGCCTTCTAAACCGATACACCTGGAGATCACCACAGTAAACAGAATCACGAATCGACCACATTTTGATCGATGGACGGCACTTCTCCGACATTATCGACGTCAGGACCTATCGTGGCGCTAACACGGACTCTGACCACTACCTGGTAATGGTAAAGCTGCGCCTAAACTCTCCGTCGTTAACACCCTTCGGTACCGACGCCCGCCTCGGTATGACCTTAAGCGACTGAAGCAGCCGGATGTGGCCACAGCATACGCACAGCATCTCGAACAAACGTTGCCGGAAGAGGATTCGCTCGCCGAAACTCTTCCCGAGGACTGCTGGAGTACAATAAAAGCAGCCATTAACGTCGCATGCGAGAACATTATCAGACCCGTCTGTTCCAGAAGAAAAAGCGCCGCCTGGAGGAGACAGAATGCGAAGAAATGGAGTCGAAAGTTTTGTCGAAAATTGGGGTGGGTAATGTTTGTTATATTAACGCGAGGTTGACGTAGGACTACTATGGACACAACTTCGATCAGTTCTGCATTTGATGCATTTGATTATGCCGCTCAGTATGATACTAGCCGATCGTTTTGAGATGGGTGTCCAATCGGTCTGCATAATACCGGGTCTCGAGCAAACAGCTGGCCTCGATTTGATTCTCAATGCAGCACCAATCACCTCATTCTCAAATTTGAACCAAATTTTCACGATGCAGTCGTCTTCATCCTTTGCAATGTACTTCAGCTCACCGATTGCACTATTCACTACGCCATCTTCAACATCAACGTTGGTAGTTATGATGTATGGCATGCCAACGGACAGTCGTAGCAAGTACGGTAATCCACCGGTTTCATCTCATCTTCGGCTCATCATGTAGAGCTTGATGCGAGAACTTGCCAACTGAGCAGCATCCCTATATCCCGCAAATACGTCATCGGCGGTACACTCCAGTGTATCCTGATAAGTTAGCGCATCAGTATTGTACTGCTCGACATCCACGTTCCGATGGTACAGTCTTATTGCGTCTGGCACATTCCCAGTACGGAATCGACTCTCGATCAATTTAGTTTCATCAGCAGTCTTTTTCTGGCAGTTGACAATCTTTGTAAGTATACTGCAATATTCAACATAGGACTGCATCATAGCTTTGACAAGCGGGAAGAAATTAAGCACTTGCCAAAGAAAAGCACCATGGAAAGAGTTTCCTGTTGGCTTGTAAACGGCTCTTGGATAGTTGCCGTAAGTCACCGCAGAAAATAATGGTGATTCCACCGAACGGTTCGTCATAATTTCCGGTAATATCTTGCAGACGCGTGTGTATAGTATTCAGCACTTCCCCTCCTATCTTGCTGTCCTCGTCTTATAAATGAAAAAGCATTCCGGTACATCTGAGGCATTTCAAAAATATGCTTCGATTTCTTTTATCTTGACATTGTGATCCGTAAAGCACAGTGCACTGTTGTTCATCCAATAGCAACAGCTGCCTTTCCTATCAGAGCACATGCGACTTACGCGTTCTTCTGAGCGTTGTGAGCCTGACTGAAGCGGTTGATTATCTCCATCAGGATTCGCAGCGTGAAAGTTTTGCCGCATCCTGCAGGACCCGTGAAGAAATTCTGCAATGGCTTATTGATCTCGCCATAACTATGTAGTCCATCTATTGCATGCAAGATCAAGTCACGCTGCTCCACATTGGTAGCCCGTACCACAGCGCAGTAATCCTCTTTTGATATGACGTTGATGCGCTTACTGATGACTGCGTTTAGCGCTCCTGTCGGCAAATATTCGATGTCATCATCGTTTGGAATCATGGAAATCGTTCGAACAAACTCGTCATGCTTGTTGGTGGCAGCATTCTCGTGCTCTCCGTTCTCACAAGTACGACAATCCTCGACAATCTGCACCCAATGGAGATAGCGATCATATTCCTTCCGTTTCCTCAAGATGTCCGTTTCATTTATTTCATACAGCTGAAGAAACTTTGTACCATCCAGAATATCAAAATGTTCATTTCTGAACGGTAGAAATAAGAGTACCGATTCTACTTGTACTTTTCTAACTCGTTTAACCCTCTAATACCCAACCCCGCCTTTAGACGGGGTACACTTTGGAATTTTGTGTATTTTTTTGTAGCTCGGAAATTAAAATATTTTTTTTTTTTTGGCTTAAACCTTGACTCATAACACGTATATGAGAAAGTTTTTTATGACTTTTGAAACTTTTTTGTATTTTTGAAAATTGTTTGAAAAATTGTATTCTTATACAACTTACAAATGCCTGCGGTTCATTAAACGTGTAATGTAAAAAGTCGTACCTTTTATATTTTTCTACCATCAACCTATATCAGGAGAAGAGCTTTGTGGCATTAAAATAATTTCAAACCTGTTTTTCCATTGATTACACGGAAAATAAAAATATTACCAGAAAAATATTCAATTTTTTTTCAAGTACCGTAAAAACTCGAATTTTTATTATTGCCAAAAATCAGTAACTAGGAGAGGCTTCAGGAAAAAATGAAAAAGGATGGGGATGTTCAAAAATAAAAATTATAAAAATCAAAAACCAAAATTCATAGATTTGCAAGTATAAATAAATCATTGCCCAAAACGTGTTTAGAACGATTTTAGATAGCTAAAAATGATATTAAGATCGAAAATAAAAATTTGAGTATTAGAGGGTTAAACTATTACCTCGCCACTTTAGTATTCGTGGTACGCTCCGGCAGTTGGCTTCCGTGGTCAAAAAAGATTTTCTGAAAACATGACAAAAGCTTAAAACCAACGCAACGCAAGTGCAAATTTGAGCAAATTCCCTGCTTATATATCGAGCCAGCTGAATAACTTGTGGAGTAGATGGCGCACTACAACCACAGGGATTATATCGAAATCTGGAATCGTAGCTCAATCTTGAGCGATTCCACATACCCGAAAATTGCCAGCTACTCGGATCAGCCGATCATGAGGCAGATTGTATCTTGACTGTATCGATGCTGCGTTTATTACGAGGAGCTCTAACTAGCTCGAAAGTGTAAATGAAATGAACCGAATCAGTCTAAGGTAGTATGTTTTACACAATTTGAATAGCATACGATGCTCCTCCTTTTCGTATTCTTCGCCTTCTTCTGATCGACCAATCTGGGACAAGGTATATGAAGTTGATGTCTTGGTTAGGAATTTACATATCTTGGAAAAATCACAGGCGCGTTCGGATTGACAGTAAAAATATCAACATTGTTTTAATAGTTGACAATAAATGAAAATCACGAATGTTCTGATCCATGTGCGTAAAAGTTATGTAAATCGGGATTCGAAGCCCAATACAAGCGTTGATTAGAACGCTCTGATTTGTATACTTTGTATATTTGCATTAGATATCTTTATTTAAACTATTTCTAGAATTTCAGATCAATAGATGCTCATTGCAACGTTTCAAGAAACAGTTTAGTGAGCAGTATTTAAAATCTGTCGCAATTTTGATACATTTTCTAATTTCCGTACTCGAGAATTTAAGAAGTGTTCCCCCATTATATGATAAATCAACGACGCTGTTAGAAATGCCATACAATGCTAAGCACTATTATGTTATTACGGTCCGATGGCGCTTTCATGAGATTATGTGGGGTAAATTATGTAAACCAAATCAAGTTGTAGTACAATACCGGGAATTTAGATCATGATAGATAAATCAGGAAATATTATTCAATAAACCCTTTTATGAACGTTTGCTGGCCCTAAAAAAGAGCCGATTGAGCTTGGATACTGTCACAGTTGAATAGCAGTACGGGATGTTATCAATTGATTGCCATGGTTAAACGGAGAATCGCCAACGAAAGTGTATATCTGAACAAGTTCTCTACTTATACGACAAACGAGCTGAATATTTCATGGGTGCACAACAGCAACAGGTTAGCGGATCACAGGGCTTAAAAGTCGAAATCTGGAAACGTAGCTCAATCTTGAAATCTTGAGCGATTTCACAAGCCCGACGCTCGATAAGCAGCTCCTCGGATCAGCCACTCAGAGGGCTCTGGTATTGGTGCCTAGCGGGCATGTTTCTTGACTGCACTACCGATTTCACGAGTCGAAATCTGGAAGCACGGGTCGGTCAACCTAGAAATCTTGAGCGATTTCACAAACCAGACGCTGGATTGGCAGTTTGAAGAATAACAGCTCAGCAGGCTTCTAGCTACGAGGTACTCATCGCTGCGCAAGTTCGGAGGAGCTCTTACCAGCTCGAAAGTGGAAATGGAATGAAACTGAATCCGACGAAGGAAGCATGTTTTATAAGCTTAGAATGCTCCTCCCTTTTGTGCTCTTCGCTTTCTGATTGACCAATCTGGAAAATGGGTATGTGCCAATAATGTGTTGGGCTTAGAATTACTTGAAACTTGCGGAGAATGCTAATGCGTGAGAAATTGGTCGAACATGAATTGTTGGAAAGGTTGAAATTAACTAAATATTGAATACGAGCTATTGATAATCATTAGTTTTCTTTATTATGAAGGTAAATTTCTGATCCATCGGTGCCAAAATGATGAAAATTGTTCAAAGAGGATTTATTTTCATAAGTAGTCTAAATATGTTGCAATTTAGTTACATGTGATCATATTCGTAATCGAAGTGGTCAAATGAAATATGGAAAATCAAAGATGCTGTTAGAAATGCCACTCTATTTTACAATCGTTGTGAGCACACTGAGCATTCACCCCGTCCAGCAGAGTCCGCGAATACAGTCTCAAATTGTCGTGTCACCAATTATTGATGACAAATGAAATTTTGTATGAAGCTGTGAGTTTAATTTAGGAATATAAGGTGCAATAAAGTCGGAAATATTATTCTTTTAACTCTTTCCACACATTTGATAGCCCTGAAAAGGGCCGATGGCTTTCTTAGCTTCGATGCTGTCACAGTTGAAAAGCGAATGGGCGAATCAATCGTCAATGTTGTGACGGATTAGAGACAGCAAATAACTCTTCCCTAGAAAGTAAACGAGATTTTTAGCAGTCCTGAGAAGTACTCTTTTGGGCGTTCCGCCGAGTCGGAATCCGTACGGTTTACATCTTTGCATGTGGGCTTCTTTGAGTCGGCGATTTTCTTGACTGTCGGCTTCTTCATCGCAGCGGTCTTTGAAACTTGGTGAGGTTTTGCTTAGGAACTGCCTTATTTTCCTCCTCATTCTTCTGGGATGCCAGCCACAGCCACAGTTTCCCAGGATTCACTTTTGCCAATCTTGCCGACATCGCAGTTGTAGTTTCCACCGATGTATTTCTCGACCACCTGCAGGGAGGACCCGTTCCGTTCGTTTAGGGCTGCGATGGCGGAAACAACCGTCTCATTCATCTGTGGACTGCTTCCTCTTCTTCTTCTTCTTGGTGGCGGCAGCGGTAATAGCTTTGGCTTCGGACGACATCTTGTCTCGGTCGGTCGACGGTCAGTTTGATTTGAGCGAAGCAAGACAAACGATGGGGTTCTTCGCTATCGATGTCTGTGCCTGAGAAGCACGATCTGTTGCCTGCTGAGACGCGATCCAAGCGGAGATTGAAAAGCAAATGACGTCAACTTTTCTTTAGCACCCCTCTTTATAGATTTGCTTGAAATCAACGTTCCCTTTTAAAACAGTTATTAAACTATTTAGACAGGTATATGAGATTCAGTAAGTAAGCGACATGAGCCTTTGATGTCTAGTCTTTCGATTGAGGTGCTAATCAAGGAATTTCGTTAAGCCCGCAAAAAGTTACAAACGTTCAAAATATTTCATGCCAACGTATCGCTCTTGGATTTGAAATTTCAATTTCACTCCTGTGTAGAGAAGAAAGACGTAGTCCTACGTCGAAACTCAGCGCATCCCGCAGGGGCTTTGTGCGCGAGGTGATCAAAAGGTGGAAGCAGCACTACGACGAACACTTAAATGGCACTGAGAGTGCAGGCACGGAGGTTCAGGGCAGCGGAAAGAAATGACTACGTCGGAATGTTGGACACTTTGAGGGAAGTTAAGGATGCCGTTCAACCGCTCAAGAATAACAAGGCAGCTGGGAAGGATGGTATCGGAGCGGAACTCATTAAGATGGGCCCGGAGAAGTTAGTCGCTTGTCTGCATCAGCTCATAGTCAGAATCTGGGAGACTGAACAGCTACCGGAGGAGTGAAAGCAAGGGGTTATATGCCCTATCTACAAAAAGGGCGACAAGCTCGAATGTGAGAACTATCGAACGATCACTATTCTAAATGCCGCCTACAAAGTATTATCCTAGATCATCTTCCGTCGTCTATCACCGATAACAAATGAGTTCGTGAGAAGTTATCAAGCCGGTTTCGTGATCGGCCTCTCGACGACGGACCAGATCTTTACAGCACGGTAAATCCTCCAAAAATGCCGGGAATATCAGGTCCCTACACATCACCTGTTTATTGATTTTAAAGCGGCATACGACAGAATCGGGGGCCTTCCTTAGCCGAGTAGTTAGAGTCCGCGGCTACAAAGCAAAGCCATGCTAAAGGTGTCTGGGTTCGATTCCCGGTCGGTCCAGGATCTTTTCGTAATGGAAATTTCCTTGTCTTTCCTGGGCATAGAGTATCATCGTACCTGCCACACGATATGCGACTGCGAAACTTTGGCAAAGAAAGCTCTTAGTAAATAACTGTGGAAGTGCTCATAAGAACACTAAGCTGAGAAGCGGGCTCTGTCCTAGTGAGGACGTGATGTCAAGAAGAAGAAGAAAGATAAATAATGCATTTTCAACAGCCAATATCTCAAAAACTAGACGTACTTTGATATTTTGAAAACAGCAATTGATTTAGCAGCCCTAGATTGATGAAACAGCAGTGTATAATTCTTGATTATTAACCCAGACACCGCTTTGTATGCATCCCTTCTATTAATCGCCTATTGCGGAAAACTCGCAGAAGGAATTATCGGAACCAATCGAATCAAAAGTTAGCTCGAAAAAATAAAACGTTCACAGCTCGGTAACAATGTATCACAATGCAATAATGTATGCTAAGTACTTTCCTGGTACCGAACAGCGGATGCGATTGCCGCCATTTATACGGATTCTAGATAGCGGGAAAATGCTGGGAAAGTCGATTCCGGTCCTGGAGACACGCGTCACGTGCGGTAGCTATGCTGTGGGAACATTTTCACCTTAAGAATCACTACCGCATCAGGTAACCGCGAGCAGTCGAGATTGTATACCGAGCTACCGCGAAAGACCATTACCGTTGCCGATTCGTGATTTCGAGATTTCTCCCCAGGTTCACGGGAAATCTTTCAAGCTTTTTTCTTTTGAAATATGTGGTAGAGTCTTATCGAAATTTGGCCACTGCCGGCAAATGTTTCTATGAGGTTCTTCTTGGTAAGCAAAACTTTCTGTAGTAGTGATGAATAATTCTTCGGGGTGTCACAATATTCAAAAAATGAGTCTCGGTGAAGCGTTTCCCTACATTAGACGAGTATTTTACGTCCATATTGAGAAGAGGGTACGGATCAAACTAGTTTTCAACAGATTAACAGTAGCTTTCAGCGTAGCAAACTTGTGGTGTGAGCCGAATTTCTAAAATCCGATTATCATTGCCTGATCACCAGTCATTCCATTACGCTTGTATATCCTGGATAAATATTAACAACCACATCCGTCGTTGCGTAAACAGCTAGTATAGTTGAATATAGACATATCAGTGCAGATGAAAATAGATCATCAACCAAACCGCTAATACTTGAACCAGACATACCCACTCCAAAGCCGGCGAACGCCCCCGATAATTTCCATTCCTTTGCATGAACACACGTTTAAATACACATGGTATCACGTTTATTGCCACGGAGCGTGGATTCCGCAACGCCTACGCAAAGGATTGCAGCAAATCAAAATTATGCGACAGCTGGGAGGAAACGGAAACACCCCCTGCCGCTTTAAGTGATTAGGGGGAGATCGCCCAGTTGATGAGAATTCTTGCATTGATGTGTTCGTCATTATGCTCTGCGGTGAATTACATACGTGATTTGTAGGAACGCCTGCACATCAATTATTCTGAGAGATTCGGTAGAAGAACAAAACGTCCAACTTTAGTGGTCTAAGAAATGGTTGGGCCACGGCTCCGAAAAGGTTGGGAAACACTAAATAGAGTTTTTGAATTAATTTCTAGCCATATCAACAAAAACAGCCAAATGGTAATTGTTCCAAGATTCAGAATGGTATTTCTCTAGCAGATAAGAAAAGATTGGGAATTATGGAAAAAGTCAGCTTGTCGTGAATATTATCTAAATAACTGAATCTACCAGTCCAAAAGCTTTCGTATAGTAGGGAAAGGTCTCTCTATTACCTAAAATCAACATAATCAAACTCATACTAGCGAACATACACCAACCTAATACCGCAAATGATTGTACCGAATATAAAAATAAATCGTAAAAAATAACGCAAAAGTTAAATAACGTAAACGACTCTAACATAACTAAAGTAACACATTTCCAGTTGATGAATCTTAAACTTGACTAACTTGTATACTGCCGTGGTTTTTCATGTCCAACGCAGACTTGTCCAGGTTGTTGTTATTGTTGATGTTGTTGTTGAGGCTCATCTCGTTGCCCGAGTCGAACGATTCTCCCACCTCGAGGGGGTTCGCCCCTCCACCGCCACTACCGTTCCGGTCCACCCCATCCAGCCCATCCTTATCGTCCGCCCCCATCATGACACCTCCGTTCGACAATGGCACCGATTGTTTCACCACACCCACAATCAGCTCCCCTCCGCTTCCACCTCCTCCCAAAACCCCCGTCGACGGCATACTGTTGATAATATCAATACTATTGCTCTTCCGCTTGGCCACCGTCTGGGGGCTGGCCCGTTCCGCTTCGATCAACTCGGCACTGGTCTGCTGTTGCATCTGGAGCGATTGCTTACCGGCCAGCTTCTCCTTCATACCTCCGGAAGATTTCTTATTACCCCCACCGCCACCCATTCCACCCCCGCCGCTGTCGTCCTTGTCTTTGTCCTTTTCTTTCAGCTTCATGAAGTTCACCAGCACCTTGTGGGTTTTGGAGTCTTTCACCTTACCGGGCCCGGATTTGGGCCCGTCGCCACCGCTTTCACTTTCCTCGTTAATACTGCTCAGCTGGCCGTTCTCCTCCTTGGTGGGGCCTTGGATGGGGATATCATCTAATTTGGTGAGAAAAGGGAAGAAAAAAAAGCAGCGAAACATTGTTGATTAATTGGACTTTCCGGGGTTGAGATTGATCAGATGTTGAAGTGCATTACAATAATTAGGACAGCGTCAGATTCTCACCGGTGCTTCTGGATTCATCACACGTCGTCGATGAGGGACAGTGTGCGAGGACAGTTATTGGCAAGGAAGGGAAATGTCTGTAGTGAAATGTTCCCCGAAGATTGTCTAGATGTTCAATTTCGTGACAAATTCTAATGATACGTATCAATGTATAAGAAATGTTTCAAACTTAATTTCTAAACCCATATATCAAAAATCAAATACCATATATGTAAATCAAAATACAAATCCGTGTTGAAATCTATACTTGAGTGCATTGAAAATATCTCTTTCGTAGTAAATTAAATATCTTTCATAATCACCTACATCAAATACAACTGTAGAGAGGAATAAATGAACATACATTTGAACGATACTGTAAATTAACAGGCATGAAATGCAGAGTTTCCAACTAATATTTGAGTGACAAGTAATCAGTGATTACATTATTTTTTTAATAATCAAGTAATCAGTAGTTAATTTTTAGGTAATCATAAAATAATCAATTGAAAGCAATGTGAAAAGTAGGTAATCCATTATTATGATCAATTTTGCAAAATAATCATGTGATCTTCACGTAATCGTAAGTATGCAAGATAATCAAAGTAATCAAAATATAGTCAACTCTCCATAACTTTATATTGAGAGGATCATCGATGGAAGTATCGAGCTACAGAACACAAAACCAGTGCAACTGCCATCCAAGGGACCTTCGAGGTAGTCATGAAAAAAGCTGTTACTATGGTTCTCTAACTCGATATACGTAATATATAGTGAGGAAGAGTTGATTTAATCGTGAATATATCAATAGTAATCCATCGATAAACATGGATATTACTGATATCAATGAATAATCTATAAAAAATCATAAGTAATCACGAGTAATTGTAAGTAATCACGAGTAATTGTAAGTAATCTTCAGTAATTAGTTGGTAATTGGGCAGTTTAGCGAAGAAAAATTCACTGTTTTTTGTAGCTTAATCAAAAGAGCACATATTTTAATGTTGATATCATAAATGATTAAAAAGATTTGAATCCGTCGACTCAATGACATTTCAATTTACATAGTGACAGTTCGTCCCGATGTAAAATTTGCCGAGGGGTGATTCCAGTGATTTCCAGAAACTGGATACCCCTAAACAAGCCAATTAAAGTATTATTTATCAAGCATGTAATAAAACAGATAAAGTAATCATCAAGTATAATCACCAGTAATCAGTAGTAATCATATTAACCACAAGTAATCTTAATAATCATTGAGTAATCAGTGAAATTTTAATGGAAGTGACAAGTAATCAATTCAGTTGAAAACCCCTTGTAGCTATGTAATACACCAAAACAAAACCAACAAGATCGTTTTTTATTATGTGAACATTAGTTCTAAGATCTAGGTTGATCTTATTGTAAACTTAGTGAGACGTTTAACTTCGCATCTAGAGAATATAGGCACGTTCCCAGGTCTAGTCAAGAATGTTCGCATATGACGAATTTCTTTTTGTTTTTTGCGCACATTTAAAACCTGAGGGAAATGTTCACAAAAGTACTAGACGCAACACCTGTAACACTTGAAGTAATTTATATGTAAACATTTAATATCGATCAATATCGTTTTACAAACAAATCAGCTCAAACTTGCTTCTTGCTCAGTAAATTCAATCCATACATCTCCTACAAATCGATTGGGTCAACTTTAGCGAAAATTTGGTAGCCAAACCCGTTCTAAACTAGTCAAGTAACAAAAAGTTTGGCTTTCCACGATAAAACACTACATAATGTTTCTAAAAGTTCACATTAGTTCCGAGTGGATCCTTCTCGCTGCTCAAATGGATGAAGTATGCTCATGCGGAATTCTGAGCTACACAAGGTACCGAACGAAACTTTCGGAAACTTCGAAGTTACAAGGACGTTCCAAGCAGCATCTTAAGCTGCTTTGCAGTTCAATAGGGGTTTCGCAGTGAACTGCTTCCGAACTTCGAGGAGAAGCTTCTAACAAGTTCGTTGTGAGCCACATAATAAATTTTGCTGTTTATAATACATTTATAAAAGAGCATCAAAATAATTTCTATACCCTTTGCCTCAAGGTATTTCTTGGAAATGGTTCTGAAAATTTCACCAGGCTTCCATCTATTTATTCTTTTGAGGATTTCTATGAAATTTATACAAAAAAACACAAATTAAGGGTGTTGAGAGACACTACAATAAATCCATCTATGTATTCCTGTCAGAACTTTGTTTAAAACACAAGGATTTTTTCCATGACATGTTCTAGGAATTCTATCAAAGTATAGCGATACCTCTAAGACAAATTTAAAACGACATTTTCAGGGGTCTTCCTGCATATTTTTTAAAAATTCGTTCACGCGTTCCCTATTAAAACTTGTTTAGGAATCACACTTACGATTCCGGTTTAATTATCATATTTTCGATTATTGACTTAAATATGTTTTTTTTCTATTCCTTGTGAAATGTTCTCTGTTTTTTTTCTTCGGACAGTAATTCCTCAAGATATACCTACTCAAATTGCTCTTTATGCTCTCTCGCTTGAAGGATTTTATGGTGCTGAATAACTCCATAAAATCCATCCAAAAAATATCTTTTCTGAAAATATTCTCTGGAAATCTTGATAAAATGCAATCTGAGAATAACAAAAAAAAACTTTTTAGAGGATGAATTCAAAGTCCAAGAATTTTTTAAAAGATTATTCCAGAATTTTCACTACTTTTGCTTTTGGAACTCTTACTGAGCGCGTTCATATCATTCTGAGCAAATCTATCATAAACTTCATATATTATCGCAGGAATTTTTACTAAGAATATATCCAAGCATTGCTCTAGGCAGAGATTCCCCAAAAAAATATTCCAGGGATTCTACTAGTAAATCGTCTGAATTAGTTTTTTTCATGCTATCCAAGTAATTTCTCCAGGAATGCTGTTTTGGGCTTTTTAAGAAATCCCCAGATCGTTGGTATTAGTTTCGAAAATGTGTCTGTATTTCTTTCCAAGCATTCCTTCTGGGATTATTCTATGAATTGATACATGCAGTAGCGCAACCAGGTTTTAATTCTAGGGGGGGTTTTACAAATTTCAAAAGACATTTTAGGAATGGATTTATTTGGATTGTAAAATTAATATAGAAAAATTACAATACATAAGTGCGATACCATTCCACCGCTCTTCTTCTATCTTGCGCTTTAATTATGTTTTGGAGATTTTTAACAATCAGTTAAAATCAGTTCTGCTTTCATTGTGAAGATTTTATGACCAAATATGTGATTTGTGATACCTTAGATTTTTAATACGAACATTAAACTTTGTTTTTGGATGACTTTGTAAAAAAGCATATTGATTTACTATTGCAGTGGGACGCCAATGCGTTCATATTTTTAATGGGCACATTTTTCCAACTTCTTTCGAACGAACCCCCGATTTGTATGGTTTACCCAATAAATTGAACGTAATTCATGATCCACATCCATCTCAAAATTGTTTGAAATTTGTTACGGAACCGAAATGCATCCACCGGCAGATAAGTACTTCAATAGCATTCGCTGATATGTTTTTCTCCTTTTTATATAAATCAAGGAATTCGTATGTTCCAATCATTGGCACAACGCTTTCAGTTTGATTTAAAAAGGTTAGAAATTTTTGTTATTTATAAGCATGTTATAGTAGTATTTACCAGTTAATTTTGGTTTTTATCAAACTCCACAAAGAGTTTAAGAATAAAACCACACAACTCAAAAGTATATAACTGAAAATTACTAACATTCACATTATTCAAACGAATTAAAATAAGATATTGCTTTGTAGTTGTAAGATGTGTAGTGCTGAATTTCACAAGAATATTTAGCAATTCAAAATTTTTCGGCTCTGGAGGGGGTTTTGACCCCCAAAACCCCCCCTTGGTTGCGCCACTGGATACATGTATTACATAAAATAAAGGGTTCTTCATCGATTTCACAAATTTCTTCAGGCAATTCTCTCGGATTCATTAGGGATTTAACCTAAGTCCCTCAATTGTCATATTTTAATTTCAAAATGATTGAAAAGTTTACCAAGAACATATTGCAACTAGCATGGGGCCTTCCTTAGCCGAGTGGTTAGAGTCCGCCGTTACAAATCAAAGCCATGCTTAAGGTGTCTGGGTTCGATTTCCGGTCTGTCCAGGATCTTTTCGTAATGGAAACTTCCTTGGCTTCCCTGGGCATAGAGTATCATCGTACCTGCCACACGATATACGAAGATCAATGGCCCAGTTACCCCAGCTGAAATGTGTCCCGACAAACTGAAGGCGATAGTGAACAGTGCTCCAACCGCGTGGCCGCCCATACCATACGCTGACGTAGATGAAGAAAATGCCGGTATACAAGTGTCTAACGCCGCGCTGATAACAGTTGCGAAAGGATTGAAGCTGAACAAAGCTCCCGGACCAGATGGTATCCCTATTGTAGCGCTAAGGGCAGCAATCTTGGCGTTCCCAGACATATTCAGGACAGCGTTGCAGAAGTGTCTAGCGGAAGGCTGCTTCCCAGACAGATGGAAGGTGCAGAAGCTGGCGTAACTGCCAAAACCGGGAAAACCGCCAGGAGATCCTGCTTCATATAGACCGCTATGCTTGCTGCATACTCTTGGCAAACTTCTGGAGAAGGTCATCCTCGACAGGCAGAACAATCTACACGGAAGGCGAGAACGGATTGTCGAAAAGGCAGTTCGGATTGCGTAAAAAGACTTCGACGGTGGATGCTATTCGACGGTCAGTACGAGGCACCTTCTGGCGTCCCGGCTTGGGCTGCTGCGTTGAGACACAATCGAGAGAAGCTGGGCAGGTACGTTCCGACAGTGCCTACCACACTGTATCGCTGGAGGCAGTGTGCGTTATCAACGGAATGATCCACATCTGCATTACTCTGGCTGAAGACATAGCATGCTACAGCAAAGGGACACAAGGAATGTGAGGAATACCATCAGACTGGATACAATGGCTAAGTGGCAGCAGGAGTGGAATAACTTGGAGAAACAAAAGTGAACCTGCAGGCTCATTCCTAACGTGTCGGTGTGGACGATCAGAAAACATGGAGAAGTCTTCTTCCTGATCAAGTTTTTGTCAGGCCACGGATGCTTCCAGAAATATCTGCACTGATTCGGACACGCAGAGTCTCCACACCATGGATCATGTTATATTCGACTGCCCTCAATTCAGGGACATACGAAGTGAGATGATGTCAGAAACTGCAAGCGTCCTGAATCCGGACAACATCGTACAGAACATGTGCCAGCATGAAAGCACATAGCAAGCGGTGAACAGAGAGATAACGCTGATTATGTCGTCGCTGCAAAGGAGATGGCGTGAAGATCAGAGAGCTCCGGGCCACGATCGGGGTAGGCTAGATCCACCGTCGGGGACTAGATCAAGTAGAGCGGGCGTAGCGTAGTATCGGTAATAAGTTGTCTGGACGCCTGCAAACCGGAAGTCATCTTCCAACCGGAATTGCAGAACCGACCTTGGCCGACCAATGTCAAGTCTGAGTCTATCGCAAATGACCATCGGGGCGCCTTTCAACCGGAAGATTCCATTCACCGGAATCGCACGACCGACCTCGCCATCTAGCCGGCCAGCTTCGGAGTAGACTACGTCCACCTCGAGACCAGTTGAGTAGATCGTCGGGGCGCCAGTGAACCGAAACTCATCCTCCAACCGGGATCGCTGGTCCGGCCTCAGCAATCAACTGGTCAACCAGGAGAGCTCGAAAAGCAGCAGCGGAGAGCGAGTCGTCATAGAGTAGCGAAGTGCACGTGAACGTCCAAAAGAAGTTCAAGAGAACTCTAACATGAGGCCAGCCCGAGAGTAGAATGCGTCATTGCACAGAATGGTGCGGATATCTAAGATCCTGACAACTTAGAAGGATGCCGCCTCCTACAAAGCTGTTCAGTAGCTCAAAGGCTATCATTGTTTGAGCCATAAAATATGATTTCTTGCCACCAGGCATGAAACTGTTTTGCGGATAACTCAGGAACTTTAAAAAGATGACGTCTTTGGCATATTTGATCAGTAGCTCAAGGACTATCATTTTTAGAGGCCGTTGATTCAAAATTTTGCCACCAGGTAGTGCTGGTGAGCATGAAATTATTGTTTTTCAGATATCTAAGTAGCCTGACCACTTCGAAAGATTTCGTCTTTGGCAAAGTTGTTGAAGGCTCAAGCTTCAATCATTCTTCGATTTTGGGCGGTGTAGAAAAATTGAAAAACGATTATAATTATTTTCCTCTTAATAAGTCAAAGGCAATCATTGACCGAGCTATTTGATTCAAAGTATTGCCACCAGGTAACACCAATGTGCATGAAACATTAATTTATCAAATATCTCAGCAGCCCGATCATTAAGAAATATCGCGTCTTTGGCAGAGTTGTTCAGTAGCTCAGTAGTAGTGGCAAAATCTCGAATCTCTTACTAGAATAATGATAGTCCTTGTGCTACTGAATAACTTTGCCCAAGATGCCATCTTTCTAAGTGGTCAGGTTCCTGAGATATCTGCAAAAGACAAGTCTCATACTCACTAGCGCCGACTGGTGGCAAAATTTGAATCAATTTGCTCGAACAATGATAGCCCTTGAGTTACTGAACAATTTTGTCAAAAACACCATATTTTAAAATGGACAGGCTCCTGAGATATCTGCAAAACAAAAGTAAAAGCACAGACAAACAGACGTAACACTCTAAATATTTTCATCGCACAGCAGAATAGCGCCCAATTATAATATTTGGTAGTTGGCCGACGGGCCACTTGCGGCGCTCGCATCGCTTTTGTTCGAGTTTGACGATTGCTCACTATCGCCATCTAGTTCGCGATTGGCCAAATTAAGTATTTTTAGCATTGGGCATAAATGTTCACGTGACTATGTTTCAAATTGATAATTGTTCTAGCTGTTACGTCTGTTTGTCTGTGGTAAAGGTTTCATGCACACCAGTGTCACCTAGCGGTCAAATTCCAAATTGAATAAGGTTGTTATCAGAACCTCCAGAACAACTTTAATGAACACCGCATGTTTCCAAATTATTTGAGTTTTGAGATTTATCAGTTTCAAATTGTAGTCTGCTTGAACCTTATACAGTGCGTCCATTATATGCGACTTATGTACATTTGTTGATTTTACCGCATTATAAAGGGATATACTGTCAATAAAAACTGTTGAGTATTGCTCATAAGACTATTCTTGAGGAATACATTTTGGGTTGATGTCGATAGATATCCTTGTTGCAAAATGATAGCATATAAATTGTCTGTTGTACAAAGTACAACAGCGCGACAGCCCGATGGTTAAAATTCAATAGATAGTGAGAATATGTGTTCAGCCAATTTTCATATGAATTAATAAACTAAAACTTTGAAGGAAACACTAGAGAAAATGATTGGTTGAATTCCCGGAGGACTTAGAAGTTCGTAGACCAATGTCTGAGAGAAATTACTGAAGTAATCTATAAAGAAATCTTTGAGGTAGTTTCAGGCGGCTTAAAACAACTATTTATTGGCATTACGTCCCAACAGATACAAGTCTTTTCTATCAGTGTTCTATGAGCATTCACACTTTGTATATCTGGTACGAAGATACTCTATGCTCGGGGTAGTCGAGAAAACTCCTAATCCAAAAAAAACTCGAAGGTATCCTGATTGTTTGTCTTAGAAGAAATCTGTGAATATTACTTGATTATTTTGTGAATAAGTAAAACTTGAAGGAAAGTGTATGAAAACTATGGAAAAATATATAAAGACGTACTCAAAGGAATATCCTAATTTCTGGTTGGATTCGTCGAGGAACTTCTTCTGATTCCTGTGTGGTCTTTCTGTCAATGAATGTCAATTTGAATTTCAGCAAGTGCTGATTAACCACTTCAAATGCACGATTACGTCTGATTTCCACGAAATTTGAAATACGTTTTACAGCTTCACAACTACTAATATAGACGAGTGCCACTGAAACGTTGCTGAACTGATGACACATTTCATCTTTTTCAGCCTCCTCTGGTATAGTGTATGTTGTTTCATCGTGATTTCCTCATCATTGCATTACGTGATTGCATCTTCTTCCTGGAGCGTCTTTGTTTCATCGTTTATGGGACTTCTCGTCGAGATTACCCTGTTTCGTTCCGCAAATCTTTCGATATCCTGCTCTGTTCCGGAACACCACCATAGCGACGCCAGACGCCGAATGCCGGGGACGAATAGTAGCACAATATTTACTATTCGCTTTGAATTTCTTAGTACGGAATTCAACAGTAACACGTGTTTTGCTTTTTGTCATCGTTGGATGGACGGGGAAAATGGCACTCAGGAAATTGAAGCATCCAGCAACGTCGAAGCTCACCGATCGGTGCTGACGAATTCCATCCAGAATGAGTCGAAAAAAATAAAAATCGTGCTCGATAGTCTTCGATTTGGAGTGAATTTCGCACATGTTTTTGGTATGGTAGAATAAGTGTTTTCCATAGAAAAACTGATCATTTTGACTCAAGTGTAACTTTTGGAAATGGCCTATAAATGTTTGTATGGAACTTATTTGAAAAATTCTAAATTTTAAAATTTTAATTTTTTGTCAAAATAAATACGTTTTGATGATACAGTAAGCATCTTGAAATGATTCTAAGCCATAATGATTATATGAATAATTTCTCTAGAAGTAACCATTTTCGAATTAAATGTTAAAATGGGCCATTTTCATTAGATATTCGTGATTCTCCATCAAGGAAAATAAGTAAGGCGGCATCCATTTATTACGTAACGCTAAAATTGCAAATTGTTGACCACCTCCCACCCTCCGTAACGCTTTTTGTATGAAAAATTAAAAAAATGTATGAGCCGTAACGCTTGAGCCTACTCCTCCCCTCCCCCTAGAGCGTTACGTAATTTGTGGACGACGCCTAAGTGGAAAGAAATATGGTGTTTACTCTTGTTGTTGTTGTTCTTAGCAAAACATTTTTATTAAAAATTTCTCCATCATGAAACTTTGTCCTTAACATCTTTTTACTATCAAGATTGTATGGTGAAAATTTAAAAAATATTTAAAATGAGATTAATGTGTAATTTAAAATTTAAGTTTTATTTTTGATTTTTCTATGAAAATAAATAAAATATTTTTTCAGTGTATATTGTTTTCTTACAGTCCAAACGGTTCACTACAACTTCTTCATAGAAACTATTTCTCTAAAATTAACAGTTTCGGGGTTAGAATTTTTCAAATAAGTTGCATGCAATAATTTATAGGCCATTTTCAAACGTTACACTTGAGTTAAAATGATCATTTTTTCTATGAAAAACACTTATTCTACCTACCAAAATCATGTGCAAAATTTAATCCAAATCGAAGATGGTCGAGTTCTGTGACTGACCGATTTGACATGGAATCCGTCTGCTGCTCTGTTACAGCTACTTCTGGTGCTGCCGGGCAAATGCCTTCATTTCCGAGGAAAGGAAAACAATTTTCGTTTGACTTGATGCTTCTCGAGAAGAGTGCGATTGATTTTGAGGATATATGAAAGTTCGAGAAGGAGATTGGCCAAAAGTGCGTGATGAATCGGTTAGGCTCTAATTGGTCGAGTTATTTTGCTTTGATTTGAGTAGACGATTACCTCGAGGGCATTGTTGGCACTGAATTGAGTGTCATTTATCTTCTTCCTTATGACTTTTGTTTCCAATCAGAAAGATGTATGACTCTCAGCTTCTTCTTCTTCTTGACATTACGTCCTGACTGGAACAAAGCCTGCTTCTCAGTAGTGTTCTTATGAGCACTTCTACAGTTATTAACTGAGCGCTTTCTTTGACAAAGTTGCCATTTTCGCATTCGTGTCTAGTGGGGCAGTTACGATTGTACTCTATGCCTTGGAATCGAGGAAATTTCCATCACGAAAAGATCCTGTACCGACCGGGAATCTAACCCAGACACCTTCAGCATGGCTTAGGATGACTCTCAGCTACAGATACTAACAACATAGCATTCTATTTCACGATAGCAAGAAATTTCCATTTAAATTGATAAAATGTATATGTGATTTATATGCTATCATTTTGCAACAAAGATATCTATCGACACCAAACCAAAATGTATTCCTCAAGAATCTTCTTAAGAACAATACTCGACGGTATTTATTTACAGTACCACCCTTTTTAACGCGGTAAAATCAACAAATGTACAAGAAAGTCGCATAATAATTAACGCACTATATACGGTTCGAGTAAACCACGGTTTTAAATCGGTATATCTCAAAATTCAGATAATATAAAAACTTGGGGTCTTTAGTAAAGTTTTTCTGGAGGTGAAGCGCTATCTGATGGTACCGCATTTAATTCGGAATTTGACCGCTAGGTGGCACTAGTGGGCATGGATGTTTTACTTTTGTTTTGCAAATATTTCAGGATCCTGATCATTCAGAAGGATGGCGTCTTGGGCAAAGTTGTTTAGTAAGTTAAGGACTATAATTGTTCGAGCTAGTTGATACAACATTTTGCCACAAGGCGGCGCTAGTGTGCATGAAACTTTTGTTTGCAGATATCTCAGAAGCCTGACCACTTAGAGAGATAGTGTCTACGACAAAGTAGTTCAATAGCTCAAGGACTATCATTATTTGAGGCAAGAAATAGGAAATTTTGCCACCAGGCGGCGCTAGTGAGCATAAAATTTATGTTTTGCGGATACTGCAGGATCTTGACTTTTTAGACAGGCACCTTCAGCAAAGTTGTTCAGAAGCTCAGGAACTATCATTATTTTACAAAATCTCGAACTTTAAGGATTGAACTAAGAAATAATTTGATCTACTGAACAACTCTGCCGAAGACGCCATCTTTCTAAGTGATCAGGCTCCTGAGATATTTGCGAAACAAATGTTTTATGCTCACTAGCGCCGCCTGGTGGCAAAATTTTGAATCAACTAGCTTGAACAATGGTAGTCCATAAGTTACCGAGCAACTTTGCCGAAGACGCCATCTTTCTAAGTGGTCAGGATCCTGAGATCTGCGATACAAAAGTTTCATACTAACTAGCGCCGCCTAGTGGCAAAATCCCGAATTTCTTGGCTAAAATAATGATAGCTCAAGACTGAATAACTTTGCCGAAGACTCCTGGGATATTCGCAAAACCAAGGGTGTTGTACAAAGTACAACGCGCGACTACTCGCGTTACAAAAATTCGCGCAACGACCGAAAGGTTAAGGTGAAGATAAATCGGAGTCATTCTTAAAATTTTCAAAACCACAAATCTAACAGAGAAGTAAGGACTGTGACGAACTAAACTTGGAAAAATCAATGTCCTGTATATTTTGCCTTAGCTTTAGTTGCACCTTTCAAATGTTATTGAAGTTTGAGTATATGATTTATAATTATTGTACCATGAGTTAACTAACTATTCTGTTTTCGACATAACATTTCAAAAATCCTTGCCCTCAGATTTTCAACATGGTTTTGTGACTGGTAAAATTCAAATTGCAACAACAATAAAAGAAAATCTCCAAAACTTTCACCAGCTGTACGATGATTTTCCTTTCCGTAATCCATATCAATGTGCCAAAAAATATGAAAAAAGGTGACACCCATGTTGTGTGCACGAATTAGAGAACTCACGGATCATTCAAAAGAGCTGACTCTTGAAAATGAGTGAAAGAATCACGGATCTTTTCTCAACAGTCATGTATTTCTAACACTGCAATTTTTGAAAGGTAACCTAAAATATATACGAGGGAATTTTGAATTGGACGTATCATACTTAAGTACTACACCAGACATGTATAAGTAGTTGACCATTTCAAAACTATCATATTTTTCGTTCCCAAATCTCAATGAATTTTTCATTAGAATTTTTTTCAATGGATCACTGAATCGATCAAAAGAGTCGATTCACTTTTGTGGGTGAGTCACTTACAATTCGCTCCCAAAATTTGACCATTTTGTCCATATGTAACACGAGCTGTAGCGTCGATGTATCAAAAGTTGCATAGCTTAGTACAAAAATTCGTATGAAATCGAAAAATAAAGCCAGCGGCATTATTTTCACATCATCTGAAGCTTTTTATCTAAGTTTTGTGAAAAAAAACATGAAAACTACGAAAACTTGTATCTTTGTACATGTTTTTTTATCGCCACTATAGGAATACATGTGCCTATAGTAGTACTATTTCTAATTGCTGTTCCTATAGTAGCACTAGCTTCACGACATATGCTAAGCACAAATCAAAACCGTAATTTCAATATCAAATTCGTTTTGCCCAAGGCAGTTCTTTAAGTATTTCTGTAATCAAAATCAATTTAAAAATGCAAATGTTGTCAGCTTTATATTTTTAGAGAAAATATCGTAAAATACTGTCACACAACACTATATACAGTCAGTGACATAAGCTAGTAACCAAATGCTGTTTTTCCATACAAATTGCCCCAGTTTGGGGTGCTGTATCTCAGCTTCTGGCCGAAATGGCTGGAATTTGGATGACGAACTACAAATAACTTGAAGATTTGCCTGTAAGGAAATTATTACATTGCAGTCATTTTACATAGAGTTTCAGACGGTTGTTCAAAGACAAAAGTAAGTAACCGAGGGACTTTGTAATTTAATTCAAAAACGGTAAGTCGTGGAAAGTTGGTCCGTTCCACAAAGTTGTTCAATTTCAGAAGTCACACAAATTTCCAGAACATACCAACTTTCCACGACTTACCGTTTTCACATTAAATTGAAAAGTCTCTCGGTTACTAACTTTTGTCTTTGAACAACCCTCTGAAACTCTATGTAAAATGACTGCAATGTAATAATTTCCTTACAGGCAAAATTTCAAGTTATTTGTAGTTCGTCATCTAAATTTCAGCCAATTCGGACTACCAGAAGCTGAGATACAGCACCCCAAACTGGGGCATTTTGTATGGGAAAACAGCATTTGATTACTTATGTCACTGACTGTATATTGAATTTGTTTTTATTTTTCTGAATATTCTAAGCATATTTTTTAAAAGTGTTTGAAAACTTTTGTAAAAATGCTTATTAGTATTTACAACTACGGTAAGTTGCCTATTGTTGAACGATCTAGTTTTACGTCGAATCAGCCGAATGAGATGTCCAAACTTTGAAATATCATAAACCACAGAATACGTTGAAATATAGTCGTAGGGAATTTGTAAAACCAGTAGCCGCTCATTACCGTATTGACGCTCACTAATAAAAATGTACTGTTTTCGTGTTAAAATACAATCATTTTTGCGCGGTTATAAAGCCGAAAATAAAGCCGTCCGACATTATTTGCGTTTGTTTAAAAAAAACTCTTCATATTAGAACCACAGAACCTTGTGAACGGCTATTGGATCAGTAGGTATTTTGATATGTTCCAATTAGCGCTCAAACCTAAAATCTAACAAATATTTTGAAAAAATGTTGATTTCAGTATACAGCCTACAGATTCAGTATGTTCTTATAACATGAGCAAAAATAGGAACACATAGATACAGTAACAAATGCAATTAAATATATTTTTATGAAAGTTTTTCAAATTCATTTTGTTTTGTAATTGATTATATTGTGACATAAAAATTGTAATGATCGACTCAATAGTTATTTTATAATAAACATTTGAACACATAACTTCCCTTAAATGGGCGGAATCTGGTGCACTGATGGTATACATATTTTTGATCAAGCTCGTCAAGCTCCTCGCTTTCTCCTCGAAAGCTCTTCGCTTTCTACTCAATTCAAACTAAGGAGTGATTCGTTTATATCTTTGAATTGAACATTCTTATAAAAAAAATGACGAGCCTAATGTTTCGGCAATTCTATTTTCAAGAAAAAAAAGGTATTTTTCTTGTCCATAATATGCTGTGCTGTGGGACCAATTTCAGATTATTTCGCCAAAAACCCATAATTAAGATGTCTTCTACATTCTTCATGTACAAAAGTTGTAGCAAAAAGAAATTTTGAGTGATTTAAGGCCGGACTATCATTCAAATTATGTATGGCTTGAATCTTCTGTAAGGATAGTCATAATCATTCAAATAATTGCATTGAGAAGTTGAAAAACTAGCGCATAAACAAAGCTTTATTTTCGCAAAAAAAAAACGTTTTCAAAATCTTAACAATATAGTATAATGAGGAAAACCATTGTAGGTAAGACTCTGCGAGATAAAACAAACAAAAAAATCAATTGTTGGTGGGAACATTGTTGAGGCATGTCAAGGAAAATAAAAGAGATAAATTGCGCCACCTTTTTCCGGGTGTGTACTGGTTTATTTCCAATGTAGCTAAATGGGGTATTCAAAGGAACTGAACAGTGATTTTCACTGTAAGTCACGTAGGACACTGAAACCTATGAGATGAGGCACGAACATTCTTTTAGAAAACCAGAGAAAAACACAACACAAATGCAATAATGGCGACACACCACAATCATAGAATACGGACACAACAGTTAAGAAATTAAGTATGTAAGAAAAGGTAAAACGTTGACATATCAATGATAAACTTGTTGAACAATACATTAAAACATACAAATGCTAAGCAGAAATTCAGCGCAATATTGTTTCGTAAATACTTCAGAACATCTGTTCTCTGTGACAAAGCGAAGCATCCATGAAAGCATCCCGAGCCACGTCCGGTGACTTTCATTCATGCCAACTCATCATCCTTATGGTTTGCTGGGTGGAGCGTTGCACAATGGTCGGAAAAAGAGGAAAGTTTAGCCAAAACTAGCATTGAAGCTTTAATCTTTAAAGCTTTAGGAAATATCTAGTCTTAACATACTACTTGGCGTCTTTATTGTTTCAGAAGGAAATATTCACAAAATACGTAAAACTTTTGTACCGTGGTTTTATTAGGAAGAATTTTTTTAAGAAACACAAATTAGGTTTGTGTCTGATCTAAATGTGTACAAATATATTACACCTGAATTTAGTATGAACCATTTCGTCAAAATTTAGGTATTTTTTTTTTTGTTTCAAATAAAAACTAGAAACTTACTATTGTTGAGTTATGCACACATTTTTTTAAGAAGAATAAATTCGACTTTTAGTGCAATTTCAATGAAGGATCTAAAATATTATGTATTGGGTATATTTTGAAAGAACTTATATAAAAATCTAAAAATAATAATTGGTGGTTTTGGCCACCTTTTTGTTCAGAGTCCAGCCATTGTGGGTAGAAAAAAAACAGAAACAGAAGCGATCGTTGCATTGATTGCTGTTTATAGAGCATTTCCATTCGCTAGGACACGTTTCGTCAGCGGATTCTCATCACCGTGCAGACAAGTGATGACTTGTGGTGAGGAATAGGTGATGACAATACCATCGCTATATCTGATTATGTGGGGAGGAAAAGCTAGCGCTGATTGATAGAGGCACGCGTTCCAACCGTTTGTCACGGAATGGCTAATGTAGAGCTATGCATGTTGTGCGCGACATAATAAACTTCCTCATCTGGTACACTGTTCTGTCGCATCTTGCATTTTTCTAGGTAAATGGGACAATTATATTCAATCGTTCAGTGATCCGCAGTGAAAATCTTTCTTGCTGTAATAATAACTAAATCGAACGGAACAATGTTGAATCAACATAGTTTTAACCATATTTAGCTGAATTTTGTAAACAAAAACTACATTGCGAGCATACTCTCAACCATTCTTCAATAAAGCTGTGACCTTACTGATGTGATACATTTTGAAACTAACAGAATTAAAATAAAAGAATTTGTTTCAAAGTATAAGTGGTTTGCATGCTTTTTTGACCTTCTGATATTTGCAATTTAGATGCAACCAAATAAAATAAATATTTGAAAATACAGTCGACTCTCCACATCTCGATGTTCTACATCTCGATATCTCTCCCTATGTCGATGATTTTTTTCGGTCCCTTCATTCTGCATACATTTTCACTTTCCATATCTCGATATCCTCCTTATCTCGATATCTCCCTATCTCGATGTGATTTTCGTTCTCAATTTTCTCTCCGTATGTCGATATGCCCATTATCAAAGGTTACTAGACTAGATTTTGGAGATTCAAACCAATATGCGAAGACGAAATGACATCTGTTTGTTTTTTATTTTCCTGGCAACGGAGTGATTTTCAATCTAGTATTCGTTTAAAATTTGTTCTATGTCTCGATCTCTCCCTATCTCGATGGTCCCTACGATATCGAGATGTGGAGAGGCGTCTGTATTAGAAAAGACTGTTCACTGTTCTTATCAATATCTACGTATATTATTTATAGATTTGTCGATTTGCCAAGTTTCAGCTTTTTCTGACCTGATCAGAAAAGCATATAAATAATTAAGTTCTTGCAAAAAAAATTGCACCTTTCAACGGGTTCCAGTAATGGAACTACTGATGGAAAAAGTTGATAACCAAATGATTTTTTTTTTATACAAAATGCCTAAGTTTGGGGCTCTGTAGTTCGATCATTCAAATTTCAGCCACATCGGACTACCAAAAGCTGAGAGACAGATCCCAAAACTTAGGCATTTTGTATGGAACAACAGTATTTAACTTTTATCACTGACTGTAGATGTATAAAAATGAAGAGAAGTCCTAGAGATAATCTTTCCACGCTGTGAACTAGACTATCGGAATTCATACATTTTGCCTCATGAAAGGTGGAACGATTATTGCAATAAGAACGCTTTTTGTATCGTTTTAGCATCACCTCACATCAACGCGTCGATAGGCGTGTGGTGTACGCACGGGCCTGACGATCGATAGGTCCTTGATTCGATTCCAGGTCGTAGCGAAAACATTTTTTGTTTTCAAATTTTAGTTTCCATAAGGCAAAGCCAGGTCCGTCGCACTCGGGCTCAGATTGGGTACTACTTCTAGTACTGCATTTGGTCCCTCGGTAGTGCAAAAGGTACCCAAGTTTGACACATCGCAGTACACTTTTCACGGCATTCTAGATTACCTTATGAGCCATAAAATTTTGGGCATTTGCAAGGGACATGAAGGTCTTTAATTTGTCTTTGGCAAAGCTATGAATTTTAACCCGATTTATTTCGATAGTCCATTTGCCTGAGTGTATGCGTCATTCGAAAGATTTTAATCAAGGGTGGAGGGCGGCTGTCAACTGGGAGTAAAATTGAAAAGCCGCCAACCTAAGTCCAGAACCAGTTTTAAGGCTTAACGCGGAAAAGTAAAAATCATTCTTCGCAAAATTACAGGTAATCAATGCGCTTGAAAGAAATTGTTTGCAAGCAGTTATTTGCTACGTGCTTCTGCAATGCGCTGTTGGCAATTTCATAATAAAATTCTTCTAAATTCCCAAAATACATGTTTGCGAGAAAATTGATTAAGCCTTTACCATTGTTTGGTCGGTATTTTGTATGGTTGTTTACATTTTAGAACCAGCGACAAGTTGGGGTAGCAATAAAGAGCCGCCAGTACCACCCTTGATTTTAATTGCTGCTACGAGGGAAAAATGTTAAACCTACAGTGAGCTTTCCCTTACTCGATTCTTCGTATCTCAATATCGAGTTAGAGAACCAGAGTAAAAGTTGGTTTTCACTTTTTGCACTGGTTTGTGTTCTATAACTCTATGATCCCTTCAATATCATGTTATGGAAAGTTGACTATATTTTGTTTGGAATTCCTTGTATCATTCCCGAAAGGTTACTACCAGAGTTGGGAAAAAAACTGAAATTCATTCTACAGTAGCCAAACAAAGCCAATCGCAGTCAGCGAAGCCAGTGAAACTCACGCCTATCGCTACTGTAAGCAAAGAGCTTTGAAAATTGCAAAAAAAAACCGTTGCTAAGGGTAACCCAAAATTACTGTAGAAAAATGTTCTATTTCCCGCTGCATTTCCCGCATTTAGAGCCTTCAATGACACTCACGATTAAGAAAATTCATGCACCCAACATAGGCTACTTGATGAGATTCACGTTTTTGAACTACTGTACTGGGAAAGCCACGTGATTTTCGCGAAATTCAAGCCTACTACTATTACCATTCCCAGCACTGGTTACTACTAAAGCACTAGTGCAAATACTGGAACATAGTGGTTCAACGAATTCATGCACAAAACATAATTTAATCACTTTTTTTATATCTTTCCTCTATAGTAGAGGTTGTAATCATTCGATTGGCCTCAAAAAAAATATTCCTATGAATCATAGGATTTTTCAATATTGAGCTATGAATTATTGCGCTTAGGTAATTCACTATTGATACCGGTCCCATATGGATTTTTGAACAAACACCTATTTTCATCGCAACATGTATGGTTTAATATATACTTTTTTTCTGTTCGGAACATAAACCACTGCGACCAAGATTTGATCTATTGTAGTATATCCCGCGTCCTTTGTTTAGTGCATGTCGTGTTACCTTATCACTATTGAGAAGTGATAAAGTATTCGGTTTTCTTACAGTTGTAATTCCTAACTTGATCGCAGGAAAGCATTCTAATTGAAAGGTTCCGCTATTTATACCCTTTGAAGAATGTTCTCCATAGGTGCACTCCTTTATCAGTCAAAATCGGATCCCTTGATAAAGCCAAGAAATTACACCGATATTGTCCATGCATCAGAATCCTAGTCCTTACTTCTTCAAACTAGAGAACTAAATAAATAAAAGATTAGGAAACAAATTGTTGTATTCGACTCATTTTTTTTTTTCCTTGGCTCAAGAACATTCTCGGCAACCGGGAAAACCGAGACTTGTCACTTTCAACAAGGTTTACAATTGTAATAAGGACTAAAAAATGTTCCTTTGATTACTAAAATATCCTGTTCTCTTCGTTTGAAGCAGTCAGGACCAGTGCTGGGAATGGTAATAGTAGTAGGCTTGAATTTCGCGAAAATCACGTGGCTTTCCCAGTACAGTAGTTTAAAAACGTGAATCTCATCAAGTAGCCTATGTTGGGTAAATGAATTTTCTAAATCGTGAGTGTCATTGAAGGCTCTAAATGCGGGAAATGCAGCGGGAAATAGAACATTTTTCTACAGTAGTTTTGGGTTGCCCTTAGCAACGGGTGTTTTGCGATTTTCAAGGCTCTTTGCCTACAGCAGCGGTAGGCGTGAGTTTCACTGGCTTCGCTGACTGCGATTGGCTTTGTTTGGCTACTGTAGAATGAATTTCAGATTTTTTCCCAACCCTGGTCAGGACTAGGGTTCACTGGTAGATCTTTACCCCATAACGCACCACGAAAAGGTGATCTACCCGCGTTATATATACTTTACTATGTATATCAAAATTTACATACTTTGTTTGAAAAAATTGCGGAACAATATGAGCTTGGTGCAGTCCCATATTAAAAAATAAAGGCATAACAGTCTCTATATGAACTTTCAACCTGAATAGCAACTGCAAAACGTGAATTGTGTTCAAGTTTATATATTCTGCTGATCAATAGAAGCAAAATGAGTAATTTGTGGGGTAATGAAAATTAAATATGACGTGCAGAAATGTACTAAAAGATTAACAAATTTTATATGAGGAAACAAACATCAAACTTTGAGCGCTATTTTCTCAATGCCTACTTTTTTCCATATGGGACAGTTATGTCTTTATGGGCAGGGTAGCCTATCGATAAAATTGATTGCATGGTAAAATTAAGCACCACGATATAAACATTTCTGCTCTTGAATTTGCAGTTCTTGAATTCAACGTTGCATGTTATTGTAAAAAAAAAGTCAAAATAAACGTTTCTGCCCGACCCAGATATGATCCTTCATCTTTGGAGCGCAAGTCCTAAATCTTACCTCGACACCAATTCGCATAAGTATTTGAAAAGAACTCAATATGCTTCTTGTAGGGTGCAGAGTTACTTGGGCACTTGCATGATTCACTTTGTCATGGGGGGGTTTTTCTCAGCGGAATTGTCTGAAACATTGCCATAAGAAGCGCTTTAGAACAACGCCACAATATGGCTAATTATGAGCTGTGTTGCTTTCAAAAAACCCTACTGCCGAAATGAATCAAAAGTGCCATGAATAGGATCCGGCTCCCTATATGTCTAACGCTTCAAATCATGGTGATTGGTGTTTTGAAAAAGAGTTCAATTCTTTCAATCGAACGTGGTGATTTGTACCGTGTAATCGCAAAAGAGACTAACTGAAATCATGGCCTATGCTGAACCAAAGGACCAAAATGGTGTGGAGACTCTTAAAAGGGTCAATCTGAAAAATAATATTGCAATTTTACCATGCAAAATGGATCACGCAGTAAACTATCATTGGTATCAAAAGCAAGTTTAAAATTTGTTCAAAACTGGTTGGGTGTGAAATAATTTTGAAGGTGCAGAACCTCTGAACACGATTTTCACAATGTTTACGTTTTGCAATTCTGCTCTTTTCAAATGTTATGCAAGATTTCATTATGGTCCAGAAAGCAAATTAACGAAGGAAAATGCATTTAAAGCTACAGAATAAAACCTTAGACAAAAACTGTTTTCTACAGAACTGTTTGTATTAGTTAAAGTGAAACATCTCGGAATCCAAAGATGGTCATCACAACGGCCGAATTGTAGAGGAAGGGGTGGTAAAATGAACACCTTAAGGATACCATCTTGTTTCTTATAGAAAAACGAGACATTTGTGTGGTTCTATCGCCCAACATTGAAAATAGGGATGTTATCTACAGCGGCGACACGAATTCAGACTGAAATAGCTAAATTTTGACATATTTTGTATCGCTAGTAAAAATCGATGCAAATATTCATTTTACCTGCACTATGTGGGTAAAATGAATAGCTGTTGGTGGTAAAATGAACATCAAGCAAAAAACGTGAGTGAAACAAATATTTAAAAAGAAATCATTACATTCTCGAAAAGATATCCATTATTGATTGTAACCCATTCTAAAAGAATTCTAAAGATATCAGATTTGACATCATTTCATAACGTTATTCACCTCACTGAAAAACCTCAAGACACCCGAGCAAAAAGTTACGTCAGTTCCAATTTTCAAACGTGATTTTCTAACATCTTAGTTTTCGTTGATATTTTCATTTCAATTGATCTCCGTATTAACCCGAACACTCCAATTTATGCTCGAAATCGTCCGTGCGTGATAAATATTAAATCAATTTTGTTTTTCCTCGATAAAAGACACGGTGTTCATTTTACCACCCCTGTTCATTTTTTCACCACTTCGCACCACGTTTTCAAAGGCACTAAACTGGAGAAATAGTAGGCAAACCTGATCTTTTTATTTTAAGCTTTCTGCTAGTGCACAAAGCCAACATAAAAAGTGCTCTGTTGTGAGATGCTTCCTTCCCGAGATTAATGCCTCGAAGTTTTAGTGCAATCTATCTATCTATATAAATAAAAATGGAATGGTGTTTGTATGTCACGAAATGGCATACGAACGGGTCAACGGATTTGAATGATTATATCTCCGTTTTGTTCGTCAAGGGTTCCGACGTGTTTGGGTATGTAAAAATCCCAGGATATTCACCGGGAAAGTCGGAAAAACGAGGATGGACGGAACTGTCATTTTGTATGGGACGATCCATAGCGTATATCAACAGCCTACTTGATGGCAAGACGAAGTTTGCCGGGACCACTAGTTGGGTATAAAACTGTTTCACCTTAAGCTTTTTCTTAAGTGTTGTTCAACATTAGGGTGGTCCATTTTTTCATAGAGATAAGAGACAATTTTCTTACTCATAGAATTTATTATATACCGTGAAGGCCCCATGCTCTGCGCACTTAAGGCTTTTCAAATTTCAAACAACTGTAATTAATTGAAAACAAAACACATTACTATGAAATTTTGGGAGCAAATACTTATTGATCTTATGTATAAGGCTAAAATATAAAAGTTTCACTAAGTAATGATTTTTATTGCAAATTTTTAATTTTTCTCAATGGTGTCCGTGTTCCTAACTCTGCGCACTCATTTTTGTAATGCTCCTTATTCTGCGCATTTAGGTTCCTAACTCTGCGCACTCGATAAATTCTTTATAACAGTTGAAGTATTTTACTAAAAGCATTACTAGCATTTAAACTCTGAATTAATATTAATTTTCTTGCTTTATACGGATTTACGTCCCCAGTGGAGCGTGGAATGTCTCTAACATAGAAGTTTACTAAGTGAAGTGAATTTTATCTATAATTCAATCCTTGATAATTACTGTTACTCAATGTCATTAAGTGCAACTCTCAAAATAATCGAAATCATATGATTTCCAAAACATGTAATTAACTTAGTTTTCTAAAATCTAAACCAACATTCAAAAAGGGTGCAAACTACGTCTTTTTTGCCTTCACCCTTTGGCGTGCAAAGGAAAATTAGCTTTGACTGTTTATGTATTTTCACTAGAAAATATAAAAACCAAATTTTCTTTGGTTCGGTTCGGGTCCGGGTTTGGTATTAAATAATTGTCTCGGATTCGGGTCGGATCCGGGTTTGAAGAGAATAAATAAGAACCTGGTTCTGGTTTGTTATATGTGAAACCCGAACATTTCTATTAAATACACTATTCTTCGTTAAGCGAAAAGGTATATCCATTCTTAATGTATTGTTCATCACTCAATCGAGAAGTATCGCCGCTCTGTATAAGCGTGATGTAATAAATCAACGATTTCTATTGCAGATCAATAACAGTACTTTATTGGCGTTTATATATAGCAAATACGATTAAACCTTGATGTTCCATTACTCGATTGACTCATGAAACTATACAAAAAATCAAAATTATTTTATTGCACGTTTAGGGAGCATTCAAAAATTATGTACATCGTTCAGGGGGTTGAGGGGACAGAGTGTAGAAATCCTTAAAATATGATGGACGTCATTTTTTAATCTTCCCTTACTATGATGGTTCCCTCAAACAATTTTCCAAAGCATTTCTATTCCATATCTCGATGGTGTCGACAAGTCGATGATTTCCTTCAATAACGACCTCTGGAGGGTTGATTGTATGTTGAAAATAACATTTTATAACTGCTGCGCAAAGTAAGGAACATAGATAAAAAATGGTTCCTTACTATGCGCACTTAAGAAGAATAAGAAAATGAAGAGAAAATAAGTTGCACTTTACCAGTGATGATTGCTCGATAAATAAACTAGTGCCTACGTACTAAAAATCTGAAATATATTCTCTTAAATTTGCTTCAAATGACTTGAGTGATGAGGTACTCTCTTAGCATTTTTGCTAACGGGCCGTCAATTTAGACGTTTTTCAATATTTTTAAAGCTATTTTATTTTTTATCAAAGTAATAAACGTAAATTTGTCAAGAAAATTCTTTGTGTACTTTTTTATTAGTATTGTAGCATCATATGAAAAAAAAATTTGAACAAAAATTTAGGTATTTTACCAGATTTTGTTGGATTTAGGTAAAAGTGCGCAGAGTTAGGAGCTGCGCAGAGTTAGGGGCCCTCACGGTACATGCCTTAGCAAAAATGTAAACCATTCCATTTCAAGCAACTTGAGGAAACAAGGTTTTTTGTAGCTCTTATTTTGACAGATTCGGAGCTTTTGTCTATATCGACATAGGGTTGTCCATATAAAATATGTTTTTTTTTTGTTTATTGGCTCTGGGTTCTCAATTCTAATACAGTGCTTTCCCGATTTTGGCAACATCCGCTATGGGCAACAATTGCATTCCGATTTTGACAACACATTTAAACATATTGTCAACTGATTATTACGTACTGAAACCAAACATTTTCAGATAAAACAAAGTGAGAATTAATCAAAATGAAGGCGGTGGCGAACGAGAGCAATAAAACGTAATGTAGAACGTACTTAGGAGTAGAACTCTCATATTTTAAGGCTATTGCTTAACGTATAGGAACAGTCTTATGAAACAGGCAACCTGTATATATTATTGCTACATAGTTTAATGAGCTTCAAAAATCTGTGGAAAATGACGGCGCTGGATAGTTAAAGCAAGTAGAGTAAGGTGGGGCAAAAGTTCGACCTTAGTGGTATAATCAAAGTTTCCAGGAAAATAATAACAGATGAAACAAAACAAATACCATACAGCGAAACTTCAACATATTGGCTACAACTTTGCTGAACAAACTTGTGTCAAAATATTTACCCATTTTTAGTAATATCAGTTTCAAAATTGATTGTCTTATTCGAACTTTTGCCCCACCGGTGGGGCAAAAGTTCGAATCTAGTGTGGGGCAAAAGTTCGTTGGCTAAAACACAAAATATCAATACTTTTATGCCAGGCATACTTTATACCAGCCGTAAACTTATGTTTGCCGAAAAATACACACTAAATTTTCATCAAAAATGCCCAAAACAGGGTTAATTGTAATACACCCAAAAAATAGCAGTTTTTCGCAAAACTAAGTGAAAATTTTAAATTTTTGTGACATTTTTCGCACGATCAGGCAAATTTTGCTAAATTTGAAGATAATGTGTACATTTCAGGAAATTTGAAAAAATTTCCGTCGATTTATACATGGGTCGAACTTTTGCCCCGCAGATTCGAACTTTTGCCCCGCTATGGGTCAAAAATTGATTCCAACTATTTATGGAAAAACTAATACACGTCAAAGCATCCTTATGATAGGCCTAGAAACGCCCTTACATAAAATATTGAAAAATATGTTATCTTCATTTGGTTCCATGCATCGAAAGTTTGACCAAATATTACAATATTTACGTCGAAAAACAACAAATAGCCATAACTTTTCCAAATCTCAATCGATTTTTATGATATTTGGAGTGAAAGTCTCTTACTTGAATAGCATTCGAACCACCATGACATTTCTAAGTTTTGATTTGATTTGAGCTAGAAATCTTAAAAAGAAACTCTTGCCCCACTCGAACTTTTGCCCCACTTTACTCTATAGTGAGAGTATCAACGATATGCGACCGTACTGAAGGTAGTTTTGTGTAAAGAGGTGAATTTTACGTGAAGTGTTTAAAACGGTTTTTATGTCTTTCCTGCAATTTTAGTAAATTGAACGTGTTGTTTCCGGTCGCTTTGACCGTGGTCCCGCGAATCTTCTATTCGTGTTTGTGAATTAGTACAAAACAGGTAATTATTTGAGTTTAAAATTTGTGTTCTTCACAATATGCTAATTTCGCCATTCGCGTTGGATTTTTCCTGCACTTAGTCGCTTTTTGTATTACGGGCTGGTTTGAGAGTTCCGACAAGTGGAGTCAGTTTGGGGTTCACCCGTGGCGTCTCCGGCGCCATCATCAACAAGAGTATTCGAGCTCGGGGTCCACTAAGGCCCGCCATAAAGGTAGCTAAACGGAGGGAGGTGAAGTTCGTCAACCCTTCGAACGAAGTTCTCCGATGGTCGCCAAAAACCGTTGTAAGTTCACCTTACGCTACAACCCCGGTGAACGGAGTCCGAGAGCGCGATCCCTGTACGTAGCCAATTGTCGTACGCCGGATCGGACCAAATCCGAAGGTGAGGAGTTTCATTTCATCGCGTGCGGTCAGAGCCTCCAAGGAAAAGCCGTGCGACGGTACGTTGGCCTCGACCCTGAAGAGGCGGTCAAACCCGGGAAGCACGACAAACCGTCGTTGCGGCTCTTGTAGAAGAATAAATCGGAAGCCTTCCGTCCAGCCTCCACCTCCTCCGCAACGTTAATTCGGCCATACTCTCCGAGCTCAGACCCTTCGTCGCTGCCGCCATCACAGCAGCGTCAGCGGACAAGCTACGTTCCCGCCATTGCTCCGAGGAGCGATCAAACAACGATCGTCCTTCGCCGGCAACCGCCGGATACGTCAGACGTCATCGAGTCACCGAAAATTCTGCGCAGGTACGTGGAAACCATGGCCATGATTGTTTCCCTAACTACCCGATACCGCCAATAAATAGGTCCAACCCGAATGAGTTAAGATATTTATATTTACGTTAAATAAAGTGTAGTTGAAGTTCCGAGAGACAATTGATTTCTCCGTTTTGGGCAATTCCGAGAGAATTCACAAATTGAACGAGCATAAGTTTGTGGTAAGATTAAAAAGTTCGTCGAGTTGAAGGGTGTCAGTTTGTTAAAACCGTTCACGAGTCCTCTGAGGGAAAAGTCTCAAAAGTAGTCGGGCAGAGTTAGAAACAACCGGTGGTCTCTCGATTTCCAGGAGTGGCACATAAGCCACTGAGTTTTAGCAAAACCTCGTGGATTTTGAACGGTTACATTGTGCTCTAAAAAGGCTATTGACTAATAATAAACTGCATTTGAAGGCCGTTTAAAATTGAAAAAAAAATCATTATTCAGAGGCATCCCATGAGGCCTCTTGTTGACATATGCCATATTTAAATATCCATTGATGAAAATTTTACGCATGTTCATCCCACACAAGGCACTGTCGACAGACGTGTGTATTATTGTCATCATAAATTGCTATTTCGGTTCGGAAGCACATCAAAGTAGAGTCGTAGAGCTTCGCAGAATTTAGTAGCAAAAACCAACAATCGAAAAGCATACTTTGTGTTGAGACACTTGCAGAGCCATAGAACAAGAAAAAAAAAACAAGTAAACAATGCTTTAGAACGTTATTGTTTTGCAGTAAACTCCATACCTGGGGGATGCGATTCCATTTGGGCGTTGAGTCTGCGTGGGAGTTTCACAGGAGTAGGGCAGCGGAGGGACAATTCTCTTACCGGTGTGTGGGAGCGTGGGTCACATTAAAAACGGTGTCGTATTTCTCCGGCCATGTGCGATGAACGTGACTGTTACTGAAATCATCGATGTTTATGGTAATGCACTAGCGTTGTGTGAAATGTGCGTTTCAATATTCTAAATTTTCTTAGGCTGTGTTGTCCGGGGGTACCTTTTAGCCGAATTATTCGGCAGACATCGTCGTGATATTGCTAGTTTTAACACAGGCGTTTGTTTTATTATGTGTAGTTTCTTAAATAGACTTAAATCGTTAAGCAGAAGCACTTGATTCGATAGCATTGCGTTGTCTTTTTCTCAATACAGACCGGGTATCGTGGAAGGTTGAATGAGATGTATCGTAGCTGGACGTCCATTGATGATCAGCGCTTGCAGTTCTTCGTCCGAATCCTGCAGGCTGTCCAGTTCCTCGTATAACCGAGCTCCGGCACTAGCCCGGGCTTCCGATCGGTTGACCGGCGATTGGTTCTTGCTGGTGAGGAACTTTTTCCGTCTCAGCGAAGCCGGCGATATGCTGTTTGAGTCCGTCTCCGTAGTTCCTTTGGTGCCCAGCAGTTTGTGCTTCGGTGATTCGGCAGGACTAGAATGCTTGGAGGAGCAGGACTTTTTCGGAGATTCACCTTCCTCCTCGATGCTGGTCTGCTTCGGTGTGGTGTTCATATTGCTCTTCCAGCCCCAGTTCTTCCACTTTCGTGATTCCTTCTTCTTCGGCTCCGTCTGTCGACCCTCCTCGTCAGCTCCATTGACCACACCTCCATTGGGCGCTCCGTTCGGCACCACCTGACCGTCCGAATCTATGACCGCCAGTTTGGTCATCATCTCCTGCTGCGTCGACTGCAGATTATTGACAAACTCTACTTCCAGATCGTCTAATGATACGGATATACACAATAACATCAAAGGAAAGGATGATAGAATATGTTTGGACAGTTGGTTCGAATCGGTATGCTCTCTACTACACATCTAAATCAATGGGAAAAATCGTCAATCATTCCATACTAAATGAACGAAACATGTATTGTTAAGTGTTACAAACACACAACGGCTACTGAAACAGCTAGAGGTGAAGTCAAATCATAAAAAATTGAAACTAGAAAAAAACGACATAGGAGCAAAATAAGAGCATGCAGTGCAAGATGCAGATTGATTCGATATTTTGAAGAATTGGTTTAGCAAAAATGAAGAAGAATTCATAAGAAAATTGTGTGGAATGAAAGATTTAGTTTGTTGGCGATGGAAAAACGTATGGCAAAAGAATCTGCATCGACTAAGGGACGCTGAACAGTCGTGGCTTTTTCCTAGGGTAGGACAAATGTAACAGCATTACTAACTTCAGAACTCCTATAAGACGCTAGCACTAACTTTTCTACCACCTTCATTCTCAGCTGTCTTCCTTCCGATTTATTAAAGTTACGATAGACAGTAAGTTTATACATGAGTTTGGATAAAACAAACAATATGGTTCCATCAACGCAAGACAGTCTAGAAGTTTCTAGCAGAAAATTTAAGGAAGTAAAGAAGATCTGGCTATTCTAATAATCTTCTTCTACTAACGCTCTAACTTCTTACAAAATAGGTACTATTTATTACTCTTCTGATTCATTCATAAATTTGATGACACCTAAAAGTGCCTTTTCCGACACTGTGCGGCCTCAAATTTTTTATATGAGCTTTAAAATCATGAAATCAACCACTGTTATGAAATTTGAGACTCAGCCCTACTAAATTTCCTAAGGTTGAATGAGTTAATCACTTATAAATATTTGTTATCTGCCACTGCATATACCAAAGGATATCAGACAGAGGCAAAGTTTACCAACCACGTTCTCGATCGTGTAAAATGTCAGTCGGATAAAAAACATCAAGAGACATCTGTTATGTTAATTTGTTTTTTTTTAATAATGCTTGATAGGCATTTGAAAAAAATAAGTGGGAAATTTTGAACTTTTCCTTAATAAACGCTTTGACTAATAAGGCAATGTGCCTAGATTTAATACGCCATAATCAAAAAATAAACGAAAATTTTTGAATATTATGTGGTTTCAATACTATTGACGGTTTAGTTCAGCAGAATCGTCCGAGAAAAACATCACATGAAAAACAAAACAGTCGAAAATTGAACAAGTTTCTCTGATTGAAAAAGTTCTCCTACAATTAAGCGAGATCAAATTTTTGTAAAAGGTATTATTTCAACTTTAAAATCGAGGTGGCCAATGTGTTAAATTTTTAATTATGGAAGGTAGTTTTATTGAGGCAGATATGTAGTTAAAAACCTCAAAAATCATCATGTATTTTTTTAGATTTTTTGGAGACCATTCTAACGATTTGTATGATTTTTTCAATGATGAGCCTATAATATCGGATGATGGATTAGGGTAAGAATTTATTAACACATTATCAAAATGATGTTGCTAGTATCATACGGTATTGATTAGACCAAAATCATAATCAATTTCAAATATTACATATAGCATTTATCAAGGCTGATAGCGACTGAGTGTGTTGATAATTGGAACTTTAGCGAACTCTTTATTTCTATCTTTATTAACGAGATGTTTTCCCCTGAGCTGGTTCATCTCGGGACCAACGGTTTTACTTCCCTTCCGAAGGAAATCGTCACTATAACGTTTACGTCATAAGTGAATACCTCGGGAATGGGATTCTAGCCCAGTCCGTCCCCTCTTACCTGAAAAAAGAGACTACAAAAAGACCAAACAGAAACCAAAAAGAGACCACAAAGAGATCAAACAAGAATCCAGAAAACAAAATGAAACCTAACAGGGACCAGAAGACATGAATCAAACTCATAGAATCAGATCAGACATTCTCCAATTATGTTTTTGGGACCTTTTCTAGGAATTCTTCTTAAAATAGCGACAAGTAATACTGCTCGTATTAGTGTATACATTTTTCGTGATTTTCTCTAGAAATTTTGTCAGAAATTAATTTAGATATTTGCCCGAAAACTAATATATTGCTCTGAAGATTTCTTCGGGCGTTAATTTAATGATTGTGTCCCATGGAATTTGCCTTATAATTTTCCTAAGGAATTCTTCTAAGAATTTTGATTGGGTAACGTAAAGAATAACCTGTTTTTCCCATATGGGATTTACATAAGAGATTCTATCAGGATTTCTTCCAAAGATTGTTTTGGATATTTTCCTCCAGGATTTTATCCGGTTCTTCCATCCATTTCCCGAGAGCATCATCAAGGCTACCGTTTAAAATATCTTTAAAAATCCAACCGCAAAAATATTCGCAGATGCTTTAGAGGATTTTATTCATTTCCTTCAAATTTTAACTTCAGGTTTTCTTTGAGATTCCAACTTGAAATTTTTCTAAGGATATCTTCAGGAATTAATCCAGAGATTCCTCCTAAGATTTTTTTAGTGATTCGTCTAGTAATTCTTTCAAATATTTCTCAACAAAGTCTTCAAAGATGTTTTCCAGGCTTGCTTCCAGAAGCTTTTCCAGGCATATTACTATAAGAGAAATTCAGGAAAAAAAACCGTTAGGTATTTCTAAAAAAATTCTCAAGTCATCGGGAAAACTGGATGGATGAAATGCTGAAGATTTACCAAGAAACTACAGGAACTAAACGATACAAGTTACCGAGCAATTTTTGAAAAGTTCCTATGATATTTCCTTGTATAACACACTCGACGATTTTTTTGAGTATTTGCTGGGATCAACCGTGGCTGAAAAGGTGTAAGATAGAATAAGTCGATTAGTGGAAAAATATCTGGGTGATGCACGAATTAACTAATCCTTCAACTGAATTATCTAGTTATTATTCTCTACCTTCCTTAGTCGAGTGGTTAGAGTCCATGGCTACAAAGCAAAGCCATGCTGAAGGTGTCTGGGTTCGATTCCCGGTCGGTCCAGGATCTTTTCGTAATGGAAATTTCCTTGGCTTCCCTGGGCATAGAGTATCATCGTACCTGTCACACAATATACGAATACGAAAATATCAAATTTGACAAAGAAAGCTCTCAGTTAATAACTGTGGTCATGCTCATTGAACACTAAGCTGAAAAGCAGGCAGTGAGGACGTATAATTACAAGAAGAAGAAAAACAGCTCTCTAGGATACCTACGAGGGTTTATTGCATGTAAATTACAACATAGGTTCCCAAACTTTTTGGATGCGCGATTGACCTAGCCGTGAGGCGTATTTTTCGCGCCCACCACCAAAAAACTATAATGAAATTAGTTTTTTACAGAAACTTGTTAGGTTATTTCTTGTGCCCATTTAAAAATACAGAGCGTGTAATGCTTATAACATTTCAAAGTCATTAGTTTGTGTTTTTAGTTCACAACATGATGCATCAATTAAGTCACAAATCTAAAAGTCATAACCTTCCATACACACTCGGTTTCTGCGGGAAAATAACATTGAGGTGTTGAGCCTTTTATGTAGAAAATGAACCGCATTTAACGTAACAGCTGAGCAAAGAAGTATGGTTGACCAGTAAAGTCTTCTGAGCATCTAACTTTAGTGGTAAAAATATTTTAACAAATTCTCAAAATGTCAATCAAGAAAAGAAAAATCTTGAAATTCGAAGATCATGCATGTCTTGACATCTAAGCTAAATTATAATTACAGCAATGTTGATGTTTAATAATTGAAAATATTTTTGCAAAGCTTTTTGAATATGAAGAGTTTTTTTTAACCAAAAGCCGTTAAAAACCCTTTTATTTATTATTATTATTATTTTTTTTTTTTTTTTGTTAAATCATGATTAACATGTTTTACGTTAAAATCACCCTCCCAAGCAAAATCTTTCGTGCCAACTGAAAAAAATTGTCCTATTATCTGATGGCCGGAAGAAAATTTAAAATAATTAAGTAAAATGAAAAAATCAAATTGAAGTCCAACACTTTAAGCGACCTTCTAAGTTATAGAAACTGAACTTTTAATAGACTTATTTTCGCGACCCACCAAAGATTGTCTCTCGACTCCAGGGGGTCCACAGAAACTATTCCTTACAAGGTGTATTATTTATACCTTACAAGGGTTTATTACAGAGTTTTTGAAAAAGATCGTTCAGAGGTCTTATTCAAAAGTTATTGGAAAAATGTTCAAAGTATTCCCTGAGCAAATTCTCAAAAAATTCCAGAAGCATTCTTTGACAAATCGCCGAAAGCATTTCTGGGAGAATTGGTAGATGAATCTCTAGAAGAATATCTGGAGGGATCCCTGTACAGGGGATTCGGAAAAGAATTGCTGATGAGTCCTCTGAATAAATTAATACGATAATTCCTGAAACTATTCCTCGAAGCATCTAACTAGAAATTCTAGAAGAATCAGTAGAATGGTCGCGTAATACTGTCTGTAGATTTATCTGGTGCCTAATAGATTTTTTCATTGGCATTCACTACAATCAGAATAATGAAAAAAGAGACTTTAGAGCCCATTTTGATCAAAAAAGAAACTTTAGAGACCTTCCATACAAAATACAGACTTATTAGAAACTTGCATAAAAATAGAGACCATGTCTCTCAAAAAAGATCTGCTACCAGTCGTGATTTATAACTAATCGAAAGGACATTTACAGATCTAATGATAGTCAGATACTAGTGCATAACGTAAAATCTAAGTTATTTAGTAAATAGTCGAAACATATAAAACTCGACGGTGTTTTGTACCTCATAAAAAAATATTTGTTTGAACAAGACAGGTATACACATCTTGGAAGGAAAATTAGGGTGGCAGCTTCGTGATAGAAGTACACTCTTAAAAATAATGGAAATTACTGTGGACGTAATTCACAGTATGACTGAATGACACATGATGTAATTGATAAAACAACACAAAATGTGACCTTGACGATGTATTTCACAAAAAATGTAATTTTACACGTTAAAGCACACGAAAACGATGTCACTATGATCGGCATTTCCCGATTCAGACGTTATGGTATTTGAAATGTGACATAAATTCATGTCATTCGGCTCGCTTCTTTTATGTGCATCCAAAAGACGTAAAATCACATGATTTTTTCGGAGTGTGTAAGATAGAAAGAGTTAAATTACAAAATTCTAGGGAAGTACCTAGTTACTTCAGCTAAGTTGATCAGAAACCTAAATGCTGCCGGGTGATGAAATGATTTATTTCACTTGGAATTAGCGCAAAGTGACATGACAAATATTTATAATTATTGCATTATCATTAATCTTGAGTAGTCTTCATGTAGTTACAAAAGTACCGTCCACAAATAAAGTACCATTTTGGAGGGTTCAACGTTTTACAGGAATACATCAAAAATTGCGTGAAGTGATATTTCTCTCATAATCTATTTAAAGAATACAAAAATCCCAAAACCATTAAGATGAATTGTCTTGAATTTTTTCCACAAACTTGTCAAACTAATTTGTCTAATTTAACGAAGCTACGAAACTTCTTACAAGAAATATTCCAAGAATCACGCAGTAGTTTGATAAACTTTTTGAAGTATTCCTGTGTTTCTATTACGGAGACTTTCCTAGAAAATAGATAAGTGATTCTCAACAAATAGAATTAACTGATAAGATGTGAAATGTTCGCCAAATTCTTTTGCCGATAGTGGCAAAAGTTTAGCAGGAGTCTTTCACTTCAAACTTTCAGTATTGTACAACTATTGAATTCCAAACAAGTCTCAAATGTGGAGAAATTTGAAAATGAAGAATCGTGGATAAAATCAGAGCAGACTGTATTTGCAGAATTTCTGAAAAAGTTTCCCTCTTTTACGTATTCGAACCATCTGAGCATAATTTCAAAAAAAAATCAAACAAGTAGATTTGAGTACTTTACCTTTAAATTCCATCCTCATTGGGAAACTAAAAAGTAGATTGGAGTACATTGTACCTTTAAATTCCGACCTAAATGCTTATCTTTTGACAGATATGCGCGTATTTCAACTACCACTTGTAGACTTCTTCAGTGTCAGTAGTAACTGATCGTATCGTGAAAAAGCTTGTTTGAATGTGTTAATTTTTTTAAAGTGACAGAAACTTAGAGAAATACTCGGAGAAACTTTTACAAACTTTTCAGACGAAATTTTCGGTTGAAATTAACGAATGTACGGTGAAAAATTTAGAAATTCATTGATTTGTTTGTAATGTAATTCTGAAACAAAATTGATCAAACTTGTAGATCGACTTAGAAAAGCCTTGTTGATTTAATTAATTTAAAAAGTCGTAAAACGATTTCCTGCAAAGATTCAAAAATAGTTCTTGCTGAAATTTTGGGAGGATAACCTTCCTTCTTTGGAAATATTTCTAGAGCAATCAGTTGCATTATTTTCAACAACATTAGATACTTGCACTCTTGCAGTATTCTACCGCGACATCAGTCCTGATTCCACCCTCGCTAGCAAACGTACTTTCACTTTCTCTGAAGATTGATATTGTCGACCTTCAACGCAGACGAACCGTGCCTCCGGCTAGGATTTAGCAGAACGAGCAAATCAAACATACGCTGGATAGCTTGAAAATGGTCTTGCTAAATTATTCACACAGATTAGACGCGCTTCATGACATGACTAACTTTAAGGAACACTCAAACACAGTTATTTGCCAATGGTTGGTTACTACACACATGCTACATATAGTGCCGAAGTTTCTAGTCTACTTAGAAAATTAAAGACGTCAAAAAAATGAAACAGCAATTTTGTATTTTATGTGTTCTAGAACGTTAAAAAAATGCGGAATTGCAATTAACAGCTTGCCTGTAGAAAAATAAGTTCGACTCGGATTTTCATGATGACATTTACTTTAGGTACTTTTTACTAATGTAAGATTTAAATTACATATTAGAATATCAGTGACAATCCACATAAAATATTCAAATTGAAGTGTTGCAATCAATAAATATATTGAAGATTGATACTTTGAACATTAGAATCAAATATCGAAAAGGTTACTAGTAGAAGAATGTGTCTTCAATATTCCCTACGTTAAGAAAACAATTTTCACGAGCTATGTCAGTTTTTGAAGATATTTATGTTGTTCATGGGCCCAACAGAAAAATCAAACAACACCTGTGTACTACACGTGAACTTCTATGTTAAGTATGTTACAATTTACTTACAGGAAAGTTTCTTGTTACCAGTCAGTTTTCTACATTCAAAAACGTTACCATCACTCATCATTAGCCTCGATGCTCAGCTTGATTGATTCTGATAGATTGTCAACATCTCGGCAAAGTTTGGTTATCACATTTCCCAGAAAGCGGATTATATCCAGCGCCAGTAGTCTTGGCTCTTGTTTAACTTGTTCATGTTCTTCTTCTTCTATTTCTTCGCGTTCTTCATGCATGAAATCTTCCTCTACAAGTGGAAGAAAAAGCAACAGACATGTAATCATCAGATCAGAAGCGACGACAAACATAAACAGAAGCTGCAAACGTGACAACTTCCTGGCAATCGACCAATCCATGACCAAACACCGGGTAAGAGGAAATTTATATCATTAAATCCTATCCCACGAACTGATAGCAGTTTCCACCGCAGAACAATTATTGGCGCTAAATCCTGCTGCAACGCAACGTGTCACCCGCAGGCACGGAATTGAATAATCCCAGAGCTCTCTGGATTGGTGCTAGTTGTGGTCACTGTCCTCTAGGGGATGCTGACTGACCCGAGCGGAATCTGATTTCGAAATCTTATCAGAATTATGTGAAATTTTGTTGTTGTACTTCTTCTTCATGGCATTAACGTCCTCACTGGGACAGAGCCTGCTTCTCAGCTTAGTGTTGTTATGAGCACTTTCACAGTTATTAACTGAAGCCTTCTTTGCCAAAGTTGCCATTTTCGCATTCGTATATCGTGTGGCAGGTACGATGATACTCTATGCCCAGGGAAGTCAAGGAAATTTCCATTACGAAAAGATCCTGGACCGGCCGGGAATCGAACCCAGACACCTTCAGCATGGCTCTGCTTTGTAGCCACGGACTAAGGAAGGCCCCGGGTTGTTAATATATTGATAACAGTTTTTGTAAATAAATTTTCAATTAAATTTAACTTCAAAATTTGATATCATTTTGATATTCCTAAACACAATTTGATATTTTATTTGTTCACCAAAAACTTATAGTAAATATTATTTGATATGATTAAATTTCGCTATTATTCAGTTTATGTTCACACCAAATTTTGATCTCATATTTTGTTCTGATTGTTGTCCTCCAAAATATTAAAATTACATAGTTATTGAAAACGATGATATAACAACATCAAAATAAGTTTTCGATTAGTTCTCATTCCGTGCTCAGGTAATGTGCCACGACTGCAGCGGATGGATGCGGGGTTTAATGAACCCACACGCGCCACCTAGCCAATGGTGCGGCTAATAGACCACAGCGTGGTTGCCGCTGACAACGACTGACGCCTTCAATGTAGAACACATGAACAATATCTATTATGAATGGACCAAGCGTGCTGTGCACTATGGAGATACAGTCGCCCCACAGGTATGGATGATCCACAGATTTGGATCAGTATTGTATTAAACTCGAAACCAAAATATTTTAGCAACGTGAACTATTTATCTATACAGTTTGGCAGTCAATTCCAATGGGATTTAATAACTTTTTCCTTTCTCCGTGATACAAAGTTTCAACCATACACCTAGAAGTATTGATTCACTTTTGTAAGATATTGAAAACCATGCTACAGTTATGAATCATATATAAGGCGTATCGAAGAGAAACGCTAAAACGTGTATTTCCCTTGCAGATAAATTGCTGTTGTAGTGTTCCGATCCATACTATTGGTCGGTTTGATACATTTTAATAATATTCCTCTCACATTGATCCACATCTGTGGAATGGACTACTTTTTGAATTTCTATCAAAATTGATGTTTAGTGAATAATCTTGAAATTCGACGTATCCGCCATTCGACATATCGACGTCAGCACAATTGTATTCTGCAGTATCAGTTTGTTAATTGGGTCTTGTACAGCGTCACCATGCTTTTAATTATACATTCTTCTAGAAAGTGACCCTTAGTTGATCTATAACTGTGGGATGACTGTAGATAGATTGATAAACGTATCCCGCACAGATTAGTGTTTTACGTGAAATTATAGCTTTTTCAGTTTATGCAACGAAGGAAACCAGAAGAAAAATGCATACATAATGGTGCGTAGGTCTCAATTTTCAACACAACCGCATCTTTTGCATAATAGCGTGGTAACGTTAGAGATCCCACATATAATCCCAAAATAATTATCTGCGTACGTATTCGATTATGCACTAGTGCAGCTTAAGAACAAAACAGAAACCTAGCACCTGCTTATGTAATCTCATACTGGACTGTATGGATTGCACGAATGCGATCTACTCCAGTTTTGTGGTTTTAGGATTCTATTTAAGACGGATTGCATGTGATGCGACATTTTCTGTTGCAGTAGGAGATTTGCTGCTCATATCCTACATGTATTGTGAAGCGGTGTGAATTACGACATTTGAAAAGTGTGTTCTTTAAAATTATGTATTGGCACTTTATTAATTTAAAAATGATTTTGTTCATATCAAAACTGAATTGGATTAAGTTTTTTCATTACACTACACAAGACGTACAATTGGTACTTTGGTAATGGGTAAACTTTTTATTCCGTAGAAAACTAATTTAGCCTAAAATAGGGAGTGACAGGAAAGTTCACTTCGATGCCAAAAATAATAGTCATGTTACTTTGTATGGATACATAACAAAGCCTTACATTTTCGGTACTAAAACCTTTTTGCATATATTATAGGGTACGACGGGGCAAGACGGGTCACCTAACGAATGGATCCCTGTAAATCCCTGAATACGAACCTGCTAGACTTTTTTCTCCATGGCCTGTTTGAAATACAATAATAAATCTACAATTAGCCCTCTAATACCTAACCCCGCCTTTAGACGAGCAACACTTTGGAATTTTGTATATTTTTTCGTAACTCTGAAATTAAAATGATTTTATTTTTGGCTTAAACCTTAGCTAAAAAAATATCATACCTTTTATATTTTTCTACAATCTACTTATCACTGAAGATTTTAATACCTGATGGTATTAAAATAATTTCAAACCTGTTTTTTTCCGTTAGATACACGGAAAATAAAATAAGCCCCAGAAAAAAAAATATTTTCAAAAGTACTGTAAAAACTTAAATTTTTATTATTGCCAAAAATCAATAGTCAGAAGCAGGGTGTCCAGTGGAAACCAATTTTCCAATTCCCGGATTTGACCCGAATGCCTGAAAGTTTAGAACCGGGTGAACATTTTTAATACGAAGTTTTGATACATATTTGATTTGACTTTCAAAGTAATCATTTTCAAACTATGAAATCTGAAGCAATATCCTCAAATACACTAAATGTTTTTCACCGTTCATAGATCCTATGCAGTTTAATAACATCAGAATGCTATAGGGTTTCGTTCTACTTCGTTGTAAGCGCTATTATTCGTCGTATCAAACTTAAAATGTTCCACTACGGCTGATATTCCAACTTACCTGCAACATAGATTCATTTTCTAAGTGTAATTTTGTGAAAGCTGCTGTTGTTTGCACATTTGTACACCAAAAATGCAATAAAACTACTGCATTTCGTTAAATAACTTCAGTCAAATTATCCGCTTTGCATTTTTCACCGAAATCGCATGGACGAACACGATTTGAGAGAAATGCTTAACGATCGACACCAGTCACTCCACTTTATGATATAAGTTTCTTCCCGTCCCCCTGTGTGACTCACTTTGCCGGGCATTTATTTTGCTATGGAAAACCTTCCTATTCCTTTACTGAAGGATTTCATTCCAATCACACGCCGTAAAAGGTCTATAATTCCACGAAATTTTATGAAATTTTCTCAACGACCGCGTAAAATTGAGAATGTAAACAAAGCTCAATCCGTCGTACTGAGAAAAAAAGCTTGTGCGCATCAATGTGTGCGCGATGCTCGACGTAAAAATACGGTTCCTTTGATTGTGTTGTTTTCGCTGCACTGTGAGCTAATGCCATAATTGTTCGGTCAAAAGAAATTGTGTTCATAAGTTTGGGCTGAATTTTGATGACGAACAATGAATTTTAAACGAAATTAGTATTCTGATGGAATGGAGGGAGATGCCCTAAGATCTATACATTCTAGTAAAACATTTTATTATAGCGTTGATATGTTGTGTTTTGACCACTCACTATATCAGTGAGCCGTAAGTTGTGAGACGAATCTGGAAACTGATTGCAACAGAAATGAAAACGATACGACGGATTGAGAATACGACAAGATGCATTTTCTTTGCATTATTTCCAAAAAGAGATCAAGATTTATCAAAATCTTATTGTACAATGCTAAAGCCGTTTTGAGATAGTAGTTTACGGAACAAGTTGCGAAATGATGATTTTTATAGCACGAGTCGTAAATTTAAGGATAATTACGACGAGTTTTGTAAAAATCGAGTTCTGCTACGAGTTACGTACAGCATTTTTTGCAATTTCTCATCGTAATAGGCTGATTTTCATCACGCCAATCTGTCATGAAACGGCCTACTTTCCTGCACTGAAGTATGCAGTGCGGGAATAGTCATTAGGCAACTGAAACCAGTGCTGTAATGATTCATTACGCAACGCTTTCTCATTACGCAACTGATTTCAGTTGCGTAATGAATCATTACACAACCATTTTTCAGAAATTGTAAAATGATGGTGAATGCATTCCGTTATTATTTCTGATACCCTCAAATGGTTTTCAACGAAATTGCAAAAAATGTTGTACGTAACTCGTTGCAGAACTCGATTTTTACAGCACTCGTCGTAATTATCCTACTCGGCAAGCCTCGTAGGATAAATGTACGACTCGTGCTGTAAAAATCATCATTCTGCAACTTGTTCCGTAAACTACTATTTTGCAATTTCGTAGAAGACCACTTGAGGGTATCAGAAATTATATCGGAATGCATTCACCATTATTTTACAATTTCTGAAAAATTGTTATATTATGATTCATTACGCAACTCAAAACAGTTGCGTAATGAGAAAGCTTTGCGTAATGAATCATTACAGCACTGGTTTCAGTTGCGTAATGACTATTCCCGCACTGCATACTTCAGTGCAAGAAAGTAGGCCGTTTCATGACAGATTGGCATGATGAAAAACAGCCTATTACGATGAGAAATTACAAAAAAGAATTGTTTGGCATCGATTTGTATCAGCATCATTCACTGCAATACTGGGAAAATTAAAGTTCTCATTGATCAATGCATAGTACGATGGATACTAGCACATCACCCTACTGGAAAATATTAGTAATGCCTATGCAGTTCTATAAATAGTGAATTAAACAGAGTGGATTATTTGAATCCAATCAGTAACTCTTAGAAGGATTTCATAAATTATCGAGCTTCTTGCACTTCTGTGTCAAATATTAAACAATAGAGAACAAATCATGTTCTACAATATCCCGGATGTTTCCCGGCCATATGTAATTCCAGGATTTCCCGGATGGATGGACACCCTGCAGAAGAGGCTTCAAGAAAAAATGAAAAAGGGTAGGGATGTTCAAAAATAAAAATTATAAAAATCAAAAAGCAAAATTTATAAATATATAGGTAAAAATAAATCATTGCCTAAAACGTGTTAAAAACGATTTTAGATAACGAAAAATTATATTTAGATTGAACATAAAAATTTGAGTATTAGAGGGTTAATAACGATTGAAGGGCCATTATGTTATAAAATGCGTTTTGACGAGCAATATTCAAATCGTGACCCATCTTGCCCCGTGATCTGGAGCAAGATGGGTCAGCCTACATCAACTTTGTTTTTTGTGCAGACAAAAGGGCAATATTCATATTTTTTCTCTATTAGCACTATACCGTGACATGCTCTATTACCGTAAGGTTAAAAAAACTCAAGTTTCAATCGATCAGATAAAAATAACGTATGATTATTTTCATGTCTTTCATGTTTTATATAGTACACCGTTTTATATACTTTGTATACAAAATATGATTTGAACCATTTTGAAAATTTTAACCATAGTTATAGTTGGTGTTGTTAAACATACCAGTGTTCCAAATACCGTGCATCTGACCCCGACTGCTGGGTCACAATTTGAAACATCTCTCAAATGAACAAACGAAGCGCATCAAAAATAAAACTTTTATATCAAACAACGTATTGAGGTTTGCATGATTGATGCGGGAAATAAAATACATATTTCACTTCGCCACTTTGGCATTATAACTGAAACACGGTATTTGGAACACATAAGCAACCGTGCCCTAATACCGTATGTTGACACTAGGCGATTACATTCTAACATTATTTTCGTTTGTTTGTGTGTGCAAGTTTAGTTCAAGTTTGTCATGGCTTTCTAAATACTACTTAATGTGCTAACGTTTGTGACAATCATTTAGAAAAATAAATTATATAATGTGCTAGAAATCCACATAATTCCTAAATACAACCAAAGTGGATAATTGAACTGAAGTTATTTATCGAAATACAGTAGTTTTACCATAACCATAACATCTTTCAAAAAAATACTCTTGGAAAATGAATCTATGTTGCAGGTAAGTTTGATATCCGCGGTTTAAGTTTCATACGACTAATAATAGCGCTTACGACGAAGTAGAACGAAAGCCTATAAGTAATTTTTGCAAGTCGTGGCAAGATGATCGCCTTCATGGAAATAAGAGAATCATTTAAAAATAATTTAAATACGCTAAGCAATGCTTGGACTAGTTGGTTTAGCTTTATTGAATCTGATGGTTAGCTTGTATTTATAAAATTGAGCCGTTATATAGTTGTTTCTCATAATTTGCTTCCCTTCTTAGTAAAATAGAATAGGATATGCATTTTTTTCAATTTTTCATCGTATTAGGCTGTTTTTCATCAGGTTAATCTGTCATGAACATAATAAATATTACGCAACGCATTTTCATTACGCAACTGTTTTGAGTTGCGTAATGAATCATTGCATAACAATTTTCAGAAATTGCACAATAATGGTGAATGCATTCTGATATGATTCCTGATACCCTCAAGTAGTCTTCTACGAAATTGCAGAACACAATTTTCACAGCACTCGTTGTGATTATCCAAGTCGGCGAGCCTCGTTGGATAAATGTACAATTCGTGCTGTAAAAATCATCCTTCTGCAACTGCTACTATTATATTTTCAAATTAATAATGGATTCAAGAATTGTGCTGAAATAAAATTCGAAATGTACAGCTTGATGCTGTTTTTATTTTTACCACAACATCAAGTTCTCAAGATATAGCAGATTAAAGAATATTAGTTACTAGTACCACCTAGCGGATGAATTCTCGAACAAATGTTTTACTGCCAGATAGCTGTTGCTCAGTTAAACAAGTTCGCCGAAGGCACCTATATCCTAGCTATATCAGGATCGTGAGATATAGAAAGTTGAAGGAAGTTTGTTATTAGCGTCTCCTAGCGGGTGAATTTTCAAATAGATTTGTAACTGCCGAACAACTTGTGGAAGACCCTAACATTCAGTTTTTTTTGTATGGTATTTAGTTGGAGCTGTCTGACAGCTTAACTTGTCAAGGCTGAACCCTCGGTCTGGCTTTTGCCAAGTTTCCCCTCTACCAGGACCAATACTCAGACAGACTAGGCTATGGTGCCCACATGAACACTGTTTTTTAGTATTGTGACGTGATAGTTTTTTGAAAAATACCCATATTCTCTTGCTTCTGAGAAAAGGAAGCATTGTAAATCAGCAGCTCCATCAGAATTTGTTTGAAATAGCAGTGTAGTAGTGTCATTACTAATACTGTCTAGTCAAAATGGTTTTGAATAATTTGTCATATAAGTGCTATTCTGATTACTCCTGTCTTTTACGTAAGATTAGAGGCTTTAATGTCAATTGTCGTGAAGTCTTAACAAAATTAGGCTGTTTAGTAGTAGTTCTAGTTAATTTCGTTTTTTATTGTTAAAAGTATTTATTGGTCATTACGTTCGTATATCCTTATAGGAAAAAAGTCACTTTCCTTGTCTGTTCAACAATTTCTCGAACCTAGCAAGTGAACCCTAATGATCGATCTCAGCGTCTTACTTTCCATAGTCATTTTTATAGTTAATATTTAAGAGTAAAGTTACCTTAGGCTTCTATTACAGTCTCCTACAAGATTCACTTTTCGGTGGCAAATGCAATGCTTCACAACGCCTACTTTCTACTTGTAAATTTTGCGAAAATGAAGCTAGAATTAGATTATTTATACCGTTGTTACAAAAGAGGTATTTCTTTTTATGGCAATATAAAAACCATATTAAAATAAGATTGTCGCCACTTATTTGTACTCAGTGAATCTACTAGTCATTTTCCTCACGTATGGCGAAATAGGGAACCACGTATGGCGAAATAGGGAACCACTATGTCCATAACTGGTACACCTACCCTAGTTCTCGAAAACTTATTCATACAGACTCAAGTCAAAAAAGTATACAAACTTACTTTATCGATCCTACGTGTTAAGCAGACGGAATTCTACACGTACCGCTCTGTACCAACTCAACTTTTCACTTTTATAACGTTTAATTTCCGGATTCACAAAACGACGAAAGTAAGATTTTCAACTTTCGCAACCTAACCACTACTTTCACCGCCCCGCTGTATGGAGAGACAAAATGACTTAACCACGAATCAAAACAAAACACTACTTGAGTCGATTTTACACTGGTAGAAAAACGTCGCATGTAACGGAATAAAACGTCCTATCATTTTGTCATAAAATTCTTGTGCGAAATAATAGGAACTCCATAGTTTTTGAACGCGAGCTCATTGTATGCAAAATTTAAGAAATGTACACGTCGAAAAAATGTTAAAAAGGTGATTCATTTTAAAACAGTTTTAGAAGACAGGTGGTGATTCTTCTGAATTAATTTTCTCAAAACCGTATGAAAGTTACTTAGGTCGATTAGAAAAAGTAATCGAGAGTTGAGTGCATTATTAGTACTTTACAGCTTTTGAGAACACTGTATGCCGATTAGAGATGGTTTTGACCTCATAAAATGATTTCTGTTCATTAAAGTACCTGTAAAACATACATTTATCTACAGTTTTTATTCTATGAGATTCTTAACCTCATGCTTAATCATAAAAATGCAACCGTATTATCATTCCTTTGCCATTTCTGAACATTATTGTAGTACATCATTTTCGTATCCGAATTACAGATAAATTGTAAAAAAAAATCGTTGGAAATACGACATTCCTCATTTCCCGGCATTTAGAGCTGCTGCCGAATGGCGCAATGGCTGACATGTTACAAAATAGTAGCTTTGCTTTTTCAATGATGGATGATGATTGAAGCAAACATCTAGCAAATCTCATCAATGCAGTCGTGCTTCAAATAACATTCGCATTTGATGCCAAGCAATTACATATGGGATATAGCCCCGAGGTCCAGCTTCTCGATTTCCGATCTTGAGTATCGAAGATCAAAGGACAATGGTGGCGATTGTCTTCTTCTTATTCTTGGCATTACGTCCTCACTGGGACAAAGCCTGCTTCTCAGCTGCTCAGCTACTCAGTGTTCAATGAGCACTTCCACAGTTAACAACTGAGAGCTTTATTTGCCAAAATGTGCATTTTCGCCTTCGTATATCGTGTGGCAGGTACTCTATGCCCAGGGAAGTCAAGGAAATTTCCATTACGAAAAAATCCTGAACCGACCGGGAATCGAACCCAGACACCTTCAGCATGGCTTTGTTTTGTAGCCGCGGACTCTAACCACTCGGCTAAGGAAAGCCCAATGGCGATTGTGTTAAAATCAAATCTTAAAAAGGAAAATGCAAATCTTGCTGATTTGTTCAAGCTAGAAATCAGATGGTTTTAGAATCGAAGGTCAAAGTCGTTAGATCACGTTGCCAAAAAAGTGTGTAATGAAGCTAAAGGGTGGAATCCACGACCAAAGTTTCATCTTAACGTTATTTTCAACGACGTTATTCGCAACTCTGCAACTACACTGCCCATAACTGCATACAGTGGGATTCCGTTTTTGGCATGCTCCATTTTTGGCACCCCCCGATTTTGGCAAATACCATTAAAATTTGTAATTTTTTGTAAATATTATCGTGTCTGTTGCTTTATTTATCTGAATGGCAGGTCAACTACACACCGATTACATTCCAGATCTTCATTTTCGTTGATATTCCCCCAAATCTCATTAACTACTAAGGGCTCCCGTACGCGCTTATTTACTTCAGGATGGTCATTTGTCATGCATTCGCAACGTTTCATAAGGCCATTCATCTCCACCACAATCTCAACTAGAGATCAATCTCTTAGGCATTCCTATTAAGTGTCCAGCCCACTTGGGTCTGCCAGTAGGTGGTACACTAAAAATCACTTCTCTCCAGTTTTGGAACAGCTTGTTTGAACAGAGCACAAACACATTAGGCAACTAAAAGTCACCTTTTTAGCTCACTGTTATTATTATGGAGTTACAAACATTGCGCATGAAAAACACAACGCAGTAATAAATGAAAATACAACAATATGTCGTGCATCATAACTTTTAAGGAATTTCATAGAATAAATTGCTTAATTCTAGTGAATTGCAGAAGTGGCAACATATAATTCATAAAAAAGTGAAGATTTTACTATATTGCATATTTTTTTTAAGAATTCCAATGTTCCATTCAATACCGGCACAAATGCGAACACAGTCCAAACTACAACTTATTCTCAATAATTGAAGCGTGCGATAAAAACTATTAGGAGTATTTTAACTTTTTGTTTATGGTATTCGTGTGTATATTAATATTTCTGCGACAACTAATTAGAGCTACGTTCTCTCTTTGTTGGAAATTCTTTAAGACGTTAGATTTTTAAGAGACGAGTTCGGTACAAGATTTTTAATCAAGGATACGGGGCTCAACATAAACAAAATGTTCCTTGCTAGCTGGAACTATGAGTTTCCTAACTGACGCCTGGAGAATCTATAGGAGATTCTTAGTCCTTAAAGAATTCTCAGAAGTTTTAACGGATTCTTGAGAATGTCTGCAGATTCCTAGCGGACTCTTGGGGTTTTTTGTGAGATCCTGAGAATGTATAGTTGGTTATTGGGGATTAAGTCCGAAATTTGGTGATTCCTTATAAACTCTTAAGATTTCTAGGGCATCCTGGTAATTTCAGCGGGAAAATGTGAATTTGTGGTGGTATTTTGAGTATTTCTGGCGAAATCTTGTAGATTTTGGAAAGGTTTCCAGAGGAATTTGAGGAATGCTAGTGGTAACCTAAGAATAAAAAACATTTGAAAATTTTCCTTGGAGACTTGAGAATTTTCGGCAATATGGCAGCAATATTCTTAGGAAGATGCTTCGGAACCTTAGCGTTTTCCTGTAGATTACTTACGAGCACCTGAAGATTCCTATCAGGTTCTTGAGGATTCATAACATGGATACAGTGGGATTCCGTTTTTGGCAACAAAGTTGAAATTTTCAGTTGCCAAAAACGGAACCGTGCCAAAATCGGAACCCATATTTCAAATTTTATTTTTCAACTATTGGTTTTGAAAGCATCATTACAATGTTAATACATCATTTTTATGGAATCATAAGGCGTTGAGACTTCGAAAAGGTTCACTTCGGAGCATTTTCCCGAAGGGTTATACTATGCTATAAATCTATAACTCCGTAATATTAAATCTGGCAAACGATTTTCTGGTCGCGTTTTTACGCCTCAACGTCAAAATTTTTTTAGAAGTTTTATGCATAATTTTTGAATAAAAGGGCCTTGTAAAACCAATAATTGCATAAGTGACTTTTATTGAAGAACTGGACATTTTCTTAAAACTATTAGAGGAAACGAAAAAAAAATCTTTTCTTTTAAAGACGTATTTGCGAATCAAAAGCGCTGGGTATTGCAAAACGGCATGACATTTTTTTTTTCTAATTAAATGAACATTTAAAATCAGTTTAACTTTTGGACTTTAGCGTAAAATTTGAAAAATTCGGTAAGTTTGGAATTGCTCCTTCTATGTATGTTTCTGATAAAGTAAAGCATTTTATAATGATTGGTTAACTGTATCAAAAGAGCAAACATGAGCATGAGAAGATGCATAAATGTCTTGTAATTGTGTAGAATTTAATTTTTACTTGAAATTATTTTTAATTCAGCTTGATATATGTTTTACACCTGCCTTATGAAATAAACTGAAATTTACAGGATCCTGTTATGAAACCTCAAGAACCTTATAGGAATCTTCAGGTTCTCATAAGATATCTACAGAAAAAACGCTTAAGCTCTGAAGCATCTTGCCAAGCATCATGCCAAGCATCCGTAGGATCTCGCATAGAGTTCTCAGGATCTTGCTAAGGATTTTGCTATGAGTTAACATCTTGGAATTCCGCTGCGATGTTGCCGAAAATTCTCAAGTCTCCGATGAAAAAATTTAAAAGTTTATTATTATTAGGCTACCACTAGCACACATTAAATTCCGCTGGGAACCTTTTCAAAATCCTCAAGCTTTCGCCGGAAATATTAAAAATACTACTAGAAATTCACATTATCCCGCTTAAAATTTACAGGACGCCCTAGAGTTTATTAGGAATCACCAGCTTTTGGACATAATACTCCATAACCAGTTATACATTCTAAAGATCCCTCAAGAAGCTCTCAGTGTCCACTTGGAATCTGCAGATATCCTCATGAATTCGTTAAAATTTCTGAAAAGTTCCACAAGAACGAAGAATCCCTTAAGGGTTCTCCAGGTTACAGTTAGGAAACTCATAGACTCAGCTCGTAAGGAACATTTTGATGATGTTGAGACCCGTATCCTTGATTAACAATCTTGTACAGAATTCTGGATCGTCTCTTAACAAATCTAACACCTTATAGAGTCTATAAAAAAGAGAGAACGTAGCTTTAAATAGTTGACGCAGAAAGATCAATATACACACCAATACCACATATAAAAAGTATAAACACTCTCAATCGTATTTATCGCAGCTTCAATGGTATTATTGAAAATAAATTGTAATTTGGACTGTATTCGCATTTGTCATGTTATCAAATGAAATTTAAAAAAAAAAGTTATGATACACGACATTTTGCTGTACATATTTGTACCCATTATTGCGGTGTGTTTTTACATACGCAATGTATATAAATCCATAATAATAAAGACAGCGAGACAAAATTTATGATTGTTACTCTGTGTAAGTCATAGATTTTTCTCTTATGTCGATGCTGGTGCTTTGTTCGAACAAGCTGTTCCAAATTTGAAGATCAGTATTTTTTTTTATTGTATCACCTACTGGCAGACTCAAGTGGGCTGGTCACTCAATATGAATGCCTATGAAAAGAGATTGGTCTTAAGTTGAGATACTGGTGGAGATTATTGGTGTCATGAAACGTTGCCTATGTATGACCAATGACCATTCTGAAGTAAATAAGCGCGTACGCGAGTCCTTAGTAGTTGGTGAGATATGGGGAAACATCGACAAAAAAGAAGATCTGGAATGTAATCAGTGTGGAGTTGACATGCTATTTAAGTGAATAAAGCAACAGACACGATAATATTTACAAAAAATTACAAATTTTAATGGATTTGAAAAATGTTGCCAAAAACGGATCCATTTTGTTGCCAAAATCGGGGGGTGCCAAAATCGGAGCATGCCAAAAACGGAGCATGCCAAAAACGGAATCCCACTGTATATGTAAATGTATGTTTTATATGTTTATATGTTTAGCTAAATAAAAACTCACTTCAAGTAAAAATAATAAAAGTTGTATGTGTATTCTACAAAATTACGAGTCGCATTTATGGATCATGAGATGTAGTTGTTCATGTTTGGTCTTTTGACTGCAGTCAATCATTCATTATGAAATGCTTTACTTTATCAGAAACATTAATTAGGAAGGTATTCTAAACTTACCGAATTTTGTAAAATTTTACGCTAAGCCTAAAGTTGAACTGATTTTTGTTTTTCAATACCCAGGGCTTTTGATTTGTACTTAAAACGTCTTTGTATGAATACAGTAACACATTTATTTTTTTTCGTATTCTTACACAGTTTTAGGAAAATGTTCAGTTCTTGTATAAAAGCCACTTTTTGCGATTATTAATGTTACATGTCCCACTCATACAAATAGTAGACGGGGTTGGTGGTCTGATGGCTACCGCTTCTGCTTCATATGCAGAAGGTCATGGGTTCAATCCCAGGCCCGTCCCTTTCCTCGTACTTTGTAGTTGTATATCTCTCACTTGCTTCTATCCTCCATTCTAAATATATCACACTCAAACTATTCGTTCATAACAAACGCTAGAACCAGAGGCGGACAAGAAACCGTTTCCCTAACGCTTCCTACTTCCACGCGCACGCCTTTCTTACGCCTGATACATAGGCAGTCTGCTATCCACAAAAGCAAACCTCTCTGCCATGCCTTTCCCCCAATCCATACACTCCCGCATGAACTGGCGTGGATGCAGTGGAATATACGGTCTACGTGGGAGCCAGTTCAATGCATCATCAATTCCTCCCCCTTCCCCTCATTGGTCTGCATTCTGACGTGGCAGGTGCCATTGTTGCCTAAAAATAGAAGATCACCAGCACTTATACACTGAGGATGCCTGTTAGTCCCAAGCAGTCATTCGGTTGGTTCCTTGTGTAAGTGCAGCTGATCTGGCGATACTGGAGTGCATCCACGGGCGGCCAATCAAGCTCAAGCTCAAGCTCATGTCCCACTCATACAAATAGTGTACATAAAACACCTAAAAATCATTAAAGACGTTGAGGCGTAAAAAGCATGGATGTAGAACGTTTGCCACAATTAACATTTCGGTGCTATAGACCCATAGCATAGTACAATATTACGGAAAACTGCTTCGAAGTGAACTGTTCAGAAGTCTTTATGCCATATGGTTCTATAAGGATGATGTAATAACATTCTAATGATGTTTTCAAAACCAGTAGTTGAAAAATAAAATTTAAAATAAGGGTGCCGATTTTGGCACGGTTCCGTTTTTGGCAACTGAAAATTTCGACTTTGTTGCCATAAACGGAATCCCACTGTATTTGTAACATTCTACAAAAGTAGGCATTGAGTAAATAGAACACCAAGTGTGCATTTTATGGCAGTATGAAAGGAAACTAAAATTTCTAAAAATACCAGGAACTCAAAAATGCTTATTTGAGGCTGCTGTTTTGTACAACTCATATCGCATAGTAGGTGAATAGTCAGAAAATAATTCTGATAGAAATTTCATTGCATCACGAGGCTCATTTATAATCTCAATGTGACTGTTATGCGGTTATAATTACCAATGTGACAAAACAACTTGGTATTTTTTTCGAATTTTCTAGAACAAGCTCACAAAGTTCAGTAAGTTGATCGAAAGTATTTATCATTTGATGACTCTCCCCGGTATTAACTCCAATTTGTCAAAAATGTCGAATGTGACTGTTATGCAGTTATGGGCAGTACAATAGAGTCACAATACGCTGACAATGAGCATTATTGTTCATGAATACTCTGACATAAACCCAGATTTGGTAGAAACTCCTTATAAATTTTCAAAAACTCTAAATGTTTCAATACAAACTTTCTTATACTGATAGTTTCCTATTTTAGTTCAGTGTACTATGTTCAGACAAGATAAAAAGTTGTTTTTTTTTTCAATTTTGAGAAAAAGTTAAAGTGTATTGGAAGAATATATAAAACTAGTGGTCCTGGCAAACTTCGTCTTGCCATCAAGTAGGCTGTTGAACAATGGCATGCACTCTCCCATACAAAACGACAGATTATTTGAATACCGTTTTTCCGACTATTCCGGAAACTTTTCTTTCGCACGATCACGTCGTTGCCTGCGTCGTTGATGAATACGACAGTGAAAGAATTGTACAAAACCGTTGACCCTTGAGCCATTTCGTGACATACAAACACCACTCCATTTTTATTTATATAGACTAGTGGTCCCGGGTCGTGGGTTTTAATCCCACTGGTCGAGGATCTTTTCGTAGAGGAAATTTTCTCGATTCCCAGGGCATAGAGTATCTTCGTACCTGCCACACGATATACACATGCAAAAATGGTCAATCGGCAAAGAAAGCTCTCAGTTAATAACTGTGGAAGTGCTCATAAGAACACTAATCTGAGAAGCAGGCTTTGTCCCAGTTGGGACGTAACGCCAGAAAAAGAAGAAGAAGAAGTGGTATCGGCAAACTTCGTCTTGCCATCAAGTAGGCTGTTGAAATACGCCATAGAACGATCCGTCCAAAATGAGAGTTTCGTTTGCTTCCATTTTTTGCGACTTTTCCGATCAATAGCCCGTGCTTTTTATAGACACAAACACGTCGGAACACTTTGAAATCATAACTATAGGAAGAATCTTCAAGATCTGATGACCCGTGTTCAAGCCATTTCGTGACATACAAACACCACTCAAATTTTATTTATAGAGATAGATAGATAGAAGATTTGTTGGATATACACCAATCTAAATTGAGTGAGTTTTCATCTAGTTAATTGATTCGAAGCTCAATCGTAAATCGTGTGCTTGTACGAATACACCCTGTTTGACGCATTAAACTTTTATATTTCTGAGAACACAGTTTGGATATTAGGATGATTTAGTCTGTGCTGTAGATAGGTATGTGCGTCAAATGAAAATGCATGAAGCAATAACGTATTATTTCAAGCTAGAAACTATATCACGTCATTAGAGTGACGTAGAAGCAAAAATAAATCTGAAAAGGTAGATAATCATAAACACGTATGAAGAAATAATATCAAAGCAATTATCATATGTGTTCGACAGCGAAACAAAAATAGTAAACAGCGGCAGAATTGTGTAATTGTGATTTCCATTGATTTATGTGGATATGGTGATGTGTATAAAATCCCCCCTGTGTAAAGGTGACGGTAATTGGTGTGATTAGTGGTGAATCCTGTGTGAAACACAACGTGTGAAGAACTGAAATCAGCGAATGTGTTGGGTGAGGTTTACAACAGATAGGTGACCTTCTCTCACATACACGCACACTCGATTCACGGCGCGCGGTTTGAAGAGATTTTGTGACAGCATGGTGCGGCGGCGTGTGTGTATTTTTGGGGGTGGGAAAATGCGGTGAAACGGAACTCTTTCGGGAACACCGGAGGATATAGTTTCCGTTCGATTTCGGCGAAACACTCGAATCTCGCCGGTGGTGGTTTTGGTGACGGGATGAATGCACAAAGCCGGATGCGGATATAGAAAAATGGCCAAACAGTGAAAGCCTGAAGTACGGTCCACCTACCTGGAAGCTTCTTCGTCCGGAACGATGCGTTGGTGATCATCGACTTCGACACTGTCACCGTGGTGGTCGCCGGAGTTAGCGCCACACTGATTCCCATCGGACCATCACTTGGTTGACCTAAAATTGGGGAAATTATTTGATCATAAGTGTCATTCAAGCTTAAGAGCTAACAACGACTTACCAGAAGGATTCGCGTGCAGCGAATTGCGGATTGCATTCGTAACTAATATCACTTCCGGTAGCATCTCGTAGCATGCCCGGCTATGCAGGTCGTTGACCGCCTCGATGGCAGCCGAAGCGAATTCGTTGAACATGGCAAAATAGTTGGCGTGTGCGAGTTCCACCAGAAACTGCGAGCTGACCGCTATCCGGGGGATCGGTTTGCTGCTGGAAAGCGAGGATTGACCGGGCGAACTGCTCGCCGATTGCGGAGACGTCGGATCCGTTCCGTAGGACGGCCGGTGCATGTGGCCACCGACCTTGGGGAAGCCCTGGTTGACCAGCAGCGAGGTGGTTCGGCACAGATGAAACAGGGCAGGCTTGTGAATCTGGTTCAGCTGTTGATTGTACGTGAACAGCAGTGCCGTCATCACTTTAAGACGATTCTGGGCGTTGATCGACTCGATCGAGGGAAGCGGGCCCCAGCTGATTTCCTTGTTGCTGTTCTCCTCCCAGCGGCGCAGGTCACTCGGGTGCAGGGTTTTCTCCTGTGGAGAATTGAATTGAATTACTTTTTATTGAAGGGATTTTCTGCAATCAGTTTTCTATCGATATAAAATCCATAATGATTTATACTAAGCATACATTCAAGCTTTGTTCTATGAAGTCCCTACAGTCATCCTTCCTGGAATTCATCCAGTTTTTTTACAAGAATAGATCCTCTAGATTTTCATTCAGCAAATCTTTTAACGATTTTCGTAAGAACTAAATATATTAGTAATTATTTTCGACCCGTTCTGAAATTCTCACAACATCTTTTGCAGCATAACTTTGGAGAATTCTTCCTGCGATTTATTTAAGAATTCTCCAGTGATGTGAGCTGTGTAACTTTTTTTAAACGTGAAGGTCAGAAACGAACACCTTGACATCTGGTAGCAGCTGGAAGAATGTTACATATTAGTAAACTTTAGACTCACCAGAGCAGCACTGTTCGTGTCGCTATGAAAAAAAACGAGTCTTTTATCTTATTCCTTCTAATCATTTTTGTCACAACCCTCCCTACAGTCCAGAACTCCCTGTCCTTTGGTTCAGAAAGGGGTATGAGCGCGTTCTGCCAACTCGGTCGAGGCAGATTTCTTGTGTGAGCAAGTTACAACATGGACGTTCTAAAGTGCCAGAATGAAGTGTTGTGCTTGTGGGGAGCACTTGAAGATGGGATGGAAGGTCATTACTTCGCGTTCACGCTTTACTTCTGCTTCTTCAAAAAGTTATATACAATAATCGAACCTATGCTTAACTATCTAAATTAACAGTTGCAATTACAATAGTTGTATCTGAGCATGTTAACTGTCGTCGTGCTAACTTTATTATAATGATCTTTTATCTACATCTGTCGAACCATTCTGAATGGCCGTTGTGAGAATATCACCAAGAATTTCTCACATGCAATAAAGCTGGATTGTCCTACATTGAAACATCATTCGCTCTTCGGATTCATTTTTTGTTGTTTGTCATCAGTTTTGTTGAGTTGTCCTAAATGCCGTACATGGCGTACAGAGATCATTGCCATGGAGTTTCTCGGAAGCTTCAGGGGAGTTGTTATCGAATCGAAAGAGCGAATTCTGTATGACTTCAGTGGGTGTTCGGCCATTTGGCCGAACGCCGTTTGGCCGAATGCCGTTTGGTCGAACTCCATTTGGCCGAATGCCATTTGGCCTAAAGGGTCATTTGGCCGAATGCCGTTTGGCCGAATCATGAACAGAAAAAAATGCTACAACGCTGATGTATAGGATTCATAAGTGTGACCCAATAACTGATAAGCTAATTAATATGTCGATTTTTATGATGTGACAGGATGTCATGTTTGCCACTGAATCTATGACAAAAGGAAGGGACAAAAGGTCGAAAATCTTTTTCAAAGAAGGAAAAATTTCCCACCATGCAAATCGTTTTCGACTTTTTGTCCTTTCGACCTTTTGTCTTTCGACGAGTTGTGTTTGATCCTTCGACCTTGACGCTTGCTCCTGCGGGGGCGGGCGATGAGGGCAGGATCAAACATGTCGCGCGTCGGTCGGGTGAAGTGAAAAGTGGCGTGATCCGTTAGTTGTGTTTGATCCTTCGACCTTGACGCTTGCTCCTGCGAGGGTGGGCGATGAGGGCAGGATCAAACATGTCGCGCGTCGGTCGGGTGAAGTGAAAAGTGGCGTGATCCGTTAGTTGTGTTTGATCCTTCGACCTTGACGCTTGCTCCTGCGGGGGCGGGCGATGGGGACAGGATCAAACATGTCGCGCGTCGGTCGGGTGAAGTGAAAAGTGGCGTGATCCGTTAGTTGTGTTTGATCCTTCGACCTTGACGCTTGCTCCTGCGGGGGCGGGCGATGAGGGCAGGATCAAACATGTCGCGCGTCGGTCGGGTGAAGTGAAAAGTGGCGTGATCCGTTAGTTGTGTTTGATCCTTCGACCTTGACGCTTGCTCCTGCGGGGGCGGGCGATGAGGACAGGATCAAACATGTCGCGCGTCGGTCGGGTGAAGTGAAAAGTGGCGTGATCCGTTAGTTGTGTTTGATCCTTCGACCTTGACGCTTGCTCCTGCGAGGGTGGGCGATGAGGGCAGGATCAAACATGTCGCGCGTCGGTCGGGTGAAGTGAAAAGTGGCGTGATCCGTTAGTTGTGTTTGATCCTTCGACCTTGACGCTTGCTCCTGCGGGGGCGGGCGATGGGGACAGGATCAAACATGTCGCGCGTCGGTCGGGTGAAGTGAAAAGTGGCGTGATCCGTTAGTTGTGTTTGATCCTTCGACCTTGACGCTTGCTCCTGCGGGGGCGGGCGATGAGGGCAGGATCAAACATGTCGCGCGTCGGTCGGGTGAAGTGAAAAGTGGCGTGATCCGTTAGTTGTGTTTGATCCTTCGACCTTGACGCTTGCTCCTGCGGGGGCGGGCGATGAGGACAGGATCAAACATGTCGCGCGTCGGTCGGGTGAAGTGAAAAGTGGCGTGATCCGTTAGTTGTGTTTGATCCTTCGACCTTGACGCTTGCTCCTGCGGGGGCGGGCGATGAGGGCAGGATCAAACATGTCGCGCGTCGGTCGGGTGAAGTGAAAAGTGGCGTGATCCGTTAGTTGTGTTTGATCCTTCGACCTTGACGCTTGCTCCTGCGGGGGCGGGCGATGAGGGCAGGATCAAACATGTCGCGCGTCGGTCGGGTGAAGTGAAAAGTGGCGTGATCCGTTAGTTGTGTTTGATCCTTCGACCTTGACGCTTGCTCCTGCGGGGGCGGGCGATGAGGGCAGGATCAAGCATGTCGCGCGTCGGTTGGGTGAAGTGAAAAGTGGCGTGATCCGTTAGTTGTGTTTGATCTATTGATCGCATCGCTTGCTCTTGCGAGGGCGAGTGATGAACACTTGTCCGGCGTCCAATGCGATTATGGAATTATTTCGCGAATTCGGTTAGGCGTAATTATATCATGGATCGCATCACCTACCATTGGTGACTCCCAGATCTATACCTTACCCACTAACCCAATATCCTTTCCATGACAACCGTGGAGATGCAGAGGTGATCTCGGTCTCTAGTAACAACGGTAGTCACACTAACATTCCTTCCCTTCCCCGATGACCGTAAGGACGTGGCCGGCGCCGTTATTGACTTTTAAAATTTGAGCTCTCGATTTGTGCACATTGAAGAATAGTAAGCTAATCCCAAACCCCATTCATTAATTCCCTGTGCAACTTCGATTGTTCTGGTCAATCACGGAGTAGCAACTACGAATTGTACGGTCATCTATGCTTATGCTTATGCTTATGCTTTCGACCTTTTGTCTTTCGACCTTTTGTCCTTTTGACCTTTTGTCTTTCGACCTTTTGTCCATAAACCTTTGCCACTATATGAGCTCCAAGAGAATGATAACATCGAACCTTTAATTCAGGACGAAGCTGTGAACAACACACTTCGCGTCAAGACTCTGAGGTGATGATTGAATCGCCACTGGATTACCAACGGTGTAATAAGGTTTCAAGTTTTTTTTAATAATTTCATCGGAAATTTTTCCTTCTTTTAAACAAAGGCTATTCTTTCGAGTTATACTGGTCCCATTACTATCGGTAATAGTTTAGCTTATATTTTAATTGGGATTTTTTCCTTCTTTAAATAATCGGTAGTTCTTTGTAGTTGTACTGATGAAATGATTATATGCATTACACTTGCTTAAATTTTCATAAGAGATTTTTCCTTCTTTTGATCATAGGCTTTCCTTTCAAGAGAGAAATATTTTTCATTGTTATTGGAATTAAAGCTTATATTAAGTTTTATTCCAAACATATTTTTTTAGCTCAAGGGTAAACTTAGGTGAAATGTTACTCTCCTCCAAGATTAAGATTAGAACATGAGAACTGAACACTGCACCGTTGCTTGAGTATAGCAAATAACGACTCGACGAACACTTACGTCAATGAAGCACACTGTTTCTCCGTTTTGAAAAGAAGAAGCCAAGACTTGTTGATGCCAGAATTATGACATATATTACAGTCGACTCTCCACATCTCGATGTTCTACATCTCGATATCTCTCCCTATGTCGATGATTTCCTAAGTCCCTTCAGTCTGCATACATTTTCACTCTCCTTATCTCGATATCCTCCTTATCTCGATATCTCCATATCTCGATGTGTTTCTGATGATTTTTCGTTCTCAATTTTCTCTCCGTATGTCGATATGACCAATATCGAAGGTTACTAGACAGAAGTTTTGGGATTCAAAACAAATTAGGAGTGCAAAATGACGTTTGTTTGTGTATTACTTTCTTGGCAACGGAGTGTTTTTTAATCTAATATTCATCAAAAATTTGTTCTTTGTCTCGATCTCTCCGTATCTCGATGGTCCCTTAGATATCGAGATGTGGAGAGGCGACTGTACTTAGTACGGTTCGAGAGATCGAAGCAAGCCGATCCAGCAGAAGAACGAAAAGTTTTAAACTGTTTTAATTACTGTCAAAAGCTAACTACAGACGCGATGCCCAAACATCTGCTGGTGGCTATTACCGCTGGCATCGAAGTGATCAACTGCTTACATTTAGGATCTTTCAGCACTGACTGTTTCTTCAACTAACACTAAAAAGCTTATGTATATCAATGATGATTTTTCTTTTTTGTGAATAAGCTGAATAAGTTCATTGGAATTCATCATAAATCCATGCTAACTATAGTTCACTTTTGTTTTCAATTTCGGCCAAACGGCATTCGGCCAAATGGTGTTCGGCTAAATGACCCTTTCGGCCAAATGGCGTTCGGCCAAACGGCATTCGGCCAAATAGCATTCGGCCAAATGACCCGGAACCCTTCAGTGTAGGCCAATACTGCAATAGAGCATGTAAAAATCACTAACATTTCTTCTCTCCTTGTTTGTTTTCATATCTAATCCGCCATTACTACGAGGAATAATTCTTCGGAGAGGGAGGACATCCCTTATCATGGCAGCGTAATGGCCGACACAAGGATAAGTACCACGTTTCTGTAAACATTCTTATTACTAATAAAAAGGTAAATCAGATTAACTAATTATTTAACTAATAATAAATTTGTCCCACAGAGCTAATTTACAAAACACCACACAAAATCCCGCCTTTCCAATGTCCTTTGGCAAAACTTCACTACCGCTATATGTATGACTGATTCATGTTCTACTGACCTTGCATCATTTATACGTGTAGTGGAAGTCTAGAGTAGAAGCAAAACCTAAGGAACCTTCTGGTCAAAGATGTTGCGTTGCCTACTTCCCAAACTCCAAAACCCCCGGTGCATTATGGAAGGTGTGAGTTTTTAAACTTATGCTGGAGACTTGGCTTGTACATCAATAAAACAAAATAAAATAACCCTCCCAACAGTCCAGAACTCCGCTCTATCGAACGGTAGTGGGCCTTGAACAGATGGACTTTAATAAATAATAAATCCATGGAAAACGAGCAGCAGCTTAAATCAAACTGGCGTTCGCCGGCGAATAAGGTCGACGAGACCTCTGTGCAAAATTTTATGGAAGGGGTTAACCTCAAGGCACGACAGTTCGGATTTAGAAAATTAAAATAATAAACGAACATTTTTTGCCTCAATTATATGCGTTAAGCTACCAAAAGAAAAAAAAAAAAGGTTTTTATATTATGAATTTTGACTGAAAAATTCTATTTTTTTTGTCGATTAATTTTTATGCGTTTCAGTCTTTATACTTCTCAAAGAACGAATATGCGAAATATCTTTTTTCGCGGATAATTGAGATATGTAATCATTTTTAAGTGTAAAATAAGCCTCAATCTCTTGAACATTTAATTACCACAAGAAAAAATAATTCAAAAGCACAGCGAAAAAAGGCTTTGTCTCAAGCACCAAAACGCTGCCATTTACCTGGGAGTCACCTTTGGTCGGTTATGCGATCCATGGATAACGAGGAAAAATACGAGTTATATTTAAGGCGAAGTAGGTCGTCATTAAAATTTGTACGCGTCGTTGATGATTGAAAACAATATGAACTATGTTTGATAAGCTTTATTACTTTGAAATTGCAAGCTAGAAAGTCATCATGGCTGCCAAAATGAATGACGGGCTACTTAGCCTTAAAGCTGCATTTTTGCCTCGAAAAGATTTTGGTAGAAGATTAAAAAAAACTTCAACATCCATAATGTCGAACCATTCAAAGGATGTTTTTAGTAATGACGAAAAGAAAAAAAATATTTGTATATACTTTTAATTATATGAAAATGAATAATGCACTTGTAGTTGCGAACCATACAAAGTTTGTTTGAATATTACATAAAAGTAACGCTGTCTTGAAAAAATGTGATATCATAAGCATGAAACGAGCTCACCAGTTGTTAATCCTTCCTCGACTAAACACGAATATCTTTTCGCACTCACTAAAAGCGAACCACAAAACTTCTCCGCGATTCGAAAACGATCTGTCTTGCTTGGGCTCTCTAAGGGACTGCCCTCGGTGTCCCGAAAACGAACCGTCTACTTGGGCTCTTCATAGCACTCTCAACGAAGTTAGTACCTAATAATTTCGTTACTAAAAAGGGAAAGACCAATTGTTTTCGGTCCGTGTGGCGCGAGTGTGAAAAGAGGTTCGCGTTAGTAGTGTGTGGTCTTTCGATTCCATAGCATGCTCTTGCGGGGCGAGCGATCGAATCAAGACCAATTGTTTTCGGTCCGCGTGGCGCGAGTGCGAAAAGAGATTCGCGTTTGTAGTGTGTGGTCTTCCGATTCCATGGCATGGAGTTGTGTTTGATCTTCCGACCTTGACGCTTGCTCTTGCGGGGGCCGGCGATGAGGGCAGGATCAAACATGTCGCGCGTCGATCGAGTAAAGTGAAAAAGTGCCGCTTTCGATTAGTTCTTTTTGATCTTCCGACGTTGACGCTTGCTCCTGGGCAGTGCGTCAAGAAAGCCCGATCAGTCGTCAGTTGTTTTCCCTCACGGGTTGCACGCCTATTTTCTCTGAGTGCTTTTATATAGCCTATTAAACGAGTGAAGTTCAAAGAGGATTGTTGCTGCTCAAGGATGACGGATCAATTGGTGAGCTCGTTTTATGCTACTGTTTCTAATCTATAAAATATGTATGATTGCACCCTTAATCGTTACAACGGTGAGACGTAAATATGATTTTTCAAAAAAATATGAATGGTTCGTCACTGTGAGTGTCGACATAAACTCTGATTCATAAATTATTTATGTCTAATTTTTTTTTTTTTTTTTCAAAGCACTTTCTTCTTTTTACCTTTATTTTTGTAATTAAAAAAAAACTTTGAATGGTTCGACACTTCAAGTGTAGACTTCCAAAAGGTTCACTTTATTCAACAAACTTTGAAACGTTCGTCACATCAAGTGTCGGCATATTTTTCTCTACATAGATGTTGTTCATATCAAATGAAAATATTATATTTACATATAAGCATGTTTATATCTCACAAATAATTATTTATCATGGTCTAATCGCTTATCAAAGTGAATCCTGTGACCCAACGATCCTTACTGTTCGGGCTAGTGATTTTCGAAATTGACCACAATTTTCACAGCAGCGATTTTGGTAACGACAGCTTGAAACTATAAATTTATTATTACTATTTTTCTTATAAAACTATTTACACCTCTACTTACATTTTATGGTTTCTTCGCTTTATCTAATTTCTCTTCGGGTCTCAGTAGTGGGCGCAGCGGTATCGATTATCAATACACTGAAGACCCGTTTCCACTATTCTTCCACTATCCCAAACCTTCTATGCTTCAAATTCTTCTATTTCAGTTCTGTTTCTCGATTTAATTCAATTCACAACTTATGATTGTTTGTTTACTTCTCTCGTTTGGAGCAATTTAACCACCAAACAATTCACCTACTTCTTTTACCGCCAACTTCACAACGACCATCATCAGCATGTGCGATAAGCGCAGGGTTTTTCAATGTATGGTGGTGCGAACATACTCCCTCCCCGTAATTCTAGCTAAGAACTCTCTTTATCGCTAGAGTTACAACCTTAAACTTCAAGCACCACCATCTTCGATAATTCACTTCGGAACCACCTGGCGCACGAACGAAGGCCCATAAACCGACCATCCCAGCTTCGATCTCACGGCTATCGGTTCATTAGGCGTACCTATTTTGGACTCGAGAGGCGCACATAGGTGAATGTCCTTCAATCCTATTAATATTTGTGGAATTCCTTGTTCGAATTCCGTTCCTTGCAGTTCTTGCAGATGAGAATATTTGCGGATGACCTCATGCATTGCAACAGTTTGTTGAGGCAATTTCAAACTATCCACGGTTTGGGCGGCACCAATACGGAAACGCTGTGACGATCCTCTTGCCGAAATCCACATTTCCACCCGTCTCGAATCTTTCTCCAGCCTGGTCATACCAGCTGTCCAAGTCACTCGAAATTGCTGCGTCACTCCTTTGGCCTGTAACAGGGTTGCCAACGACTTTTCCACTAACGTATGTGATGATCCTTCGTCCAGAAAAGCAATTGTATCAACGGCGCGATCACCGCTGTACAAAGTGACTGGGATCATACGAAAAATAATCGTTTCGTTACCATTTGTATGATCAGTCTGATCGATATGCAGCAGCGTATTGTGACGTCCACAACACTGATCTACATTACATCGAATATTCAGCTTGCACGGGACTCTTCCGTGTTCGTTCAAGCACAAATAGCAAAGCCTCCATCTCCGCACTGCTTCCCATTTTTCGGTAAGATTTAATCTCTTAAAGGCTTCACAGTTCCGAATACGATGATCGTAGTAGCCACAGATCCTGCATGCTGATCTCTTTTTATCAGGTTGTTGATTTCCCATTCCATTCGCTCCGGCATTGTGCGTGTGTCTGAATCCCTCACGAAATTCTTCGTGCTCTTTGCTTTCAGCTCTCTGAAACTCTTCATCTGGATCGCTAGGGGTGATCTCACAATACGAAGTAATCTCGCTAGCATCTCTGACAAGTCTGGAAAGAAATTTGGAGAATGTTCGTAGAGTCACAACCTGAGTCTTCCTTCGATACCGAACCCATTCTAGCTGCAGATTGGCAGGCAGCTTCTCCGTCAGCTCCTGGATTAGCATAGGATTCATTAGATGCGCGGTCAAACCTGTCGCTTCCAAATGATCCGTAAGCTCTTGAACAACGACACCGTACTTGATGTACGAAGCTAATTTGTCCGCTGTTGGAGATGGCGCTTTCCTCACGTTTGCTAACAGCATGTTCAACAGCTGTTCCGGCCTACCGTACAGCATGCGTAAGGTTTCGATTATTTGGGGTACTGCACTCGGTAGAAGTAGTCTGCTCCTCACTGTTTCTAGTGCTTGCCCCTTCAAGCACTCTTGAAGTCGAGCCAGGTTCTCGACATTCGAAAATCCACAAGCTGCATTAGACGTCTCGAAGGCACTAATAAACATAGGCCACTCTTCGAGTCGACCATTGAAAGTCGGGAGCTTCTTTGAGAGAAACTGCCGAGCGGACAGTTGAGCTTTTGTTAGACCACATTTTATGTCTTTGGGACGCTTTTCAATATCTTCATCTACTGACAAAATACCGTCTTCCGACTCTTCGGAAACCTCATCTTGTTCTTCACTTGAAGTATCCGTTAAGAACCGATCTTCATCACTAGTTTCGAAATAGATGAACTGTTGCCTCTTCTTCTGACTATAATTTCGTAAGGCTTTACCGTGACTTCCGTGAACTGCTTTCACAGACTCAGTTGTTTTCCGTTCTGATTTACACCTTTCTGGCTCCTTTCCATTCCGTTTCTCCATCGCCGGCCTAAATTGTCGGCCTTCTTCCTTCCGTCTACTTCTGCATCCGAATGCTGCCTCATCTACATTCTTTGCTAATAATTTTATCCTTGCCGTCTCACGCTTCAATTTTTCCAGTCTTTCCTGCACTTGCTTCAACACTTTTACACGTTTTTTCTGATGTGCTTCTTCATCGGCAACTAGCAGCTCCAAACGTTCCTGTTCGTACGTCAACTCCATTTCGCGTTTTTCCTTTTCGGCCTGCTTACGCAGCAGGAACAACTTTTTCTGGTGCTCCAGTTGTTTCTTATGAAGGAGCTTTTGTAATTCGATGTCCTGCCTTTCTTTCTCCATCTTCTGCTCGAGTTTTTCCAATTCCTCTTCCAGGCCGAATGACCTCTCTTTGTCCGCCGACAGTTGCAGACAATCCTCGCAGGACCACGAATCGTTTCTTACATCGACTGATACACCAACGCATCCGGAATGGTACCATCGCTGACAGTGGTCACAAAATACCATCTCGCTTTCTTCATCATCCGGACGATGGCATCTCGCGCAGTCAAAACCTGTTTTTTCGGGATCCTGAATCGAACGCGACATCATAAAATTTTCAAGTTTGTTCGGGCTAGTGATTTTCGAAATTGACCACAATTTTCACAGCAGCGATTTTGGTAACGACAGCTTGAAACTATAAATTTATTATTACTATTTTTCTTATAAAACTATTTACACCTCTACTTACATTTTATGGTTTCTTCGCTTTATCTAATTTCTCTTCGGGTCTCAGTAGTGGGCGCAGCGGTATCGATTATCAATACACTGAAGACCCGTTTCCACTATTCTTCCACTATCCCAAACCTTCTATGCTTCAAATTCTTCTATTTCAGTTCTGTTTCTCGATTTAATTCAATTCACAACTTATGATTGTTTGTTTACTTCTCTCGTTTGGAGCAATTTAACCACCAAACAATTCACCTACTTCTTTTACCGCCAACTTCACAACGACCATCATCAGCATGTGCGATAAGCGCAGGGTTTTTCAATGTATGGTGGTGCGAACACTTACCATTAACAAACATCCCTCCCAGTAACCTTTGTGGAGATGCAGAGGCAAACACGGTCTCCAAATAGCAAAGATTACACACTAACATTCCTTCCCTCAATCCCACCTGACTGCAAGGACGTGGCCGGCGCCGTTATTGACCATGTATAAATAGAGGCACTGAATTATGCACACTGAAGAAGATTATGGCCAATCCCAGCCGAACTTCTAGTTGATTATTTGTGCATTTTCACTGACTTCGGTCAACCACGGAATAGCAACCATTGATATGTGTAGTCAGTCTAAGCTAAGCTAAGCTAAGCTAAGCTAAGCTAATAATTTCGTTACTAAAAAGGTACTTTTTGATAATTTAGAAAAATATTGTAACTGGTATCAGGTATCAGAAGGCCGGCTCCAAAGGCACGTTCCCCACCAGTTGGGAGATTTGTGCCATCGCCATATTTGAGCCTATTTCATCATCTACCCGATGGGAGAGGAAAGGGAAGGGAAAGATGGGAGGAAATAGGAGTGGGTCCCTTGAAGAGGGAAGATCGCATAAGCGAAATGAGAGCATGTAGCTCCATACCACAATGGGTTCGAACAGCGCCCTAAAAAGGGCACTGCAAAACGCGTGAGCGTAAAGAGAGCCTATAGCTCATTACCACAGCGGGTTAAGAATAACAGGATGTCCTGAAGATTCAGGCTTCTGTATTCAGTTTCACTTAATAAGTGTTTACCAAGTAATTGGAATCGCATTTGCGCAAAAACTGGACAGTTACATATCAGGTGATACGAAGTTCCATAATCGGAGTCACAACTATCACACACAAATGAGTCAGCACGCTGAATATTTGCCATGTGATAGTTGAGTCGGCAGTGGCCTGTCAACGCTCTGACCAAGAGACTGCAATTCTGCTTTGACAGATTTGTTAAATACTTCGCCACCTTTGGAGATGGCTCAGTAATATACAATTTTGTTTGACGACACGACTCCAAACTATTCCAATATTGCTTGTGCTGAGTTGCCGCCCAAGAGTTTATCTGAAGCTTCACCCAGCACTTCGAAATTGGAATAGCCGGCTCAGGGCCAATGAAGTCATGCGATGCTCCATCGCGAGCTAGCTCATCAGCCAATTCATTTCCAGCGATGGAAGAATGGCCAGGTACCCATACAAGGTTTACAGAGTTGACTGAATTCAGTTCCTCAATTTGAGTTCGACATGCGATAACAAGCTTCGACCTTGAGTTGGCCGAAGCGAGAGCTTTTATAGCAGCCTGACTATCTGAACAGAAGTATATGACTTTACCCATTACGCGCTGTTGAAGTGCTGATTGCACTCCACACATAAGAGCAAATATTTCCGCCTGAAAAACGGTGCAGTTTCTACCAAGTGAGTAAAACTGATTCAGCCTTAGCTCACGAGAATATACTCCTGCACCAGCTCTACCTTCAAGAAGGGAGCCATCAGTGTAACATACTATATTGTTTGATATACTTCTTTCCAAATAGCCAGACGTCCACTCTTCCCGTGAAGGGAATTGTGTGGTAAATGTCCTGTAAGGAAAGTTACAAGCAATTGTGAGATCACTTGGAGCAAGGACAATTTTGTCCCAATTCACCAAAAGTGGAAACAACGAAGTGTGTGTAGATCTACGATTCACTGGATTTTTCTCCAGTAGATCCAGTACCCATAAACGGTAAGAGCAAGAAAGTGCTTCTTGTTTAAGATATATGTGTAGTGGCGCAACGTCGAAAAGGGCAGAGGCAAACACGGTCTCCAAATAGCAAAGATTACACACTAACATTCCTTCCCTCAATCCCACCTGACTGCAAGGACGTGGCCGGCGCCGTTATTGACCATGTATAAATAGAGGCACTGAATTATGCACACTGAAGAAGATTATGGCCAATCCCAGCCGAACTTCTAGTTGATTATTTGTGCATTTTCACTGACTTCGGTCAACCACGGAATAGCAACCATTGATATGTGTAGTCAGTCTAAGCTAAGCTAAGCTAAGCTAAGCTAAGCTAATAATTTCGTTACTAAAAAGGTACTTTTTGATAATTTAGAAAAATATTGTAACTGGCTATGCAGAAAAAAAAAACAATTAATTTTGTATAAAGACACAACAAATGTCAAAATTGGATTGGATCGATTTTAAATCGAATGATTTCAATCAAACTATGTCTCGTACATAGGTATAAGTCGTTGGATGTAATTATCAAAAAAATCAATAAGTCATTGTTCAAATTTCGTTCAAGCATCAATGAAATTAGTATTTTCTACAAATTTGACGACCTGTAGCACAAAATTGTGACGTGATGGAACATTTCTGAGAGCGGCAACGGATTTCGCATCCTCAAATTTACTGGAGACACATAATTTGATCCTTGAGACACATAACGTATGGAACTCAGGTTGATCACTTGACCTCCAAATGCTAAAAGTGGTGACTCTGTTCAATAGGACTACCCTTCAATTGAATGACCAAACCTCCCAATTGAGAAATCTAAATCGAACTTTTGCCGTCATTAACTGGGAGCTTTCTTTGCCAAAGTTGCCATTTTCGCATTCGTATATCGTGTGGCAGGTAAGATGATACTCTATGCCCAGGGAAGTCAAGATTCTGGACCGACCGGGAATCGAACCCAAACACCTTCAGCATGGCTTTGCTTTGTAGCCGCAGACTGGAATGTCTTCAGTTAATAAGACAACCACTAACTGATTAACCATTCCTTGCAATGTGGAACGATACAATACGTTAACTTGATTCGATATATATTATGTTTCCCACCGTGCTTGTAAGCAGAGGAGAGTAGATACTTTGCGTAGTGTTAAGTTTCACACAAAAATTTAATGATAATCGGGATACGGAAATTTTCAATATTATCATTTGGTGTGAAATTTGTAGAATTCCAGCTCACCCCCCATAATTGTTAACCTAACTACGTCCTTACGTAATGTTAAATTAATCTCCCTCACATAATTAAGGTTTCCTCGGTTCACTTACCTCGTGGTAAATCGACGCCTGGGCCAGCACGGGCATCCGAAAGGAGACTACCTTGGAAGTGCCGTCGTCCGCACTGACTTCGATGTTGTAGATACAGATGAGCAACGTTTCGATGGACCGACAGCCCTTCTTATCGCCCAACGCTACCGAGCTGAGATAAAGATATATCAGCATCGGCACAAACTGCAGCGTAAACCGTCGCAGCTCGATTTCGTTCGAGCGGTAGAAATTGCACAGCTGATTGCAAACCGGGTAGATGAGCTACAAAAAAAAAACAGGACGACACGTGGAAACGATTAATTTAATTAAACCTGCCATCGATGACAATGGAGACCGTTAAATATCGCTTACATCTTTATACTTGGCACGTTCGTTCAGGACGGTGTACAGGGCCTTGGAGATTTCGTAATCATTTTCGTGCTGGGCGGCAAAGGACCGCAGTTCGGATTCCTGCAGCGAGTTATACTCCGCAATCCAGTCCGAGATGATGGACTCGGCCATCGTTGCAACAGCACCGTCGATAACTCCTTCTCACTCAACGAACGACGGTGTGATGGTTTCGCCGAAAGTCAAATCATTCAGCGCAACGAAGAAGTTTCGCGACCACCCGACTGATTGTGTCTAATTTGATATGCACGGCGGGATGACACATATATGAATGAGGTGGCTGCTGCTGTTTCGCGGGACTTTCCTCGGCTGTTGATGGCTGATTTTTGGGTGGGATGTGTGCCACCTATTCACATTTTGGAGTGTGCCTTCCTGAAAGTGAGGAAATGAAACTAAATTAGGTCGGATAGATATTGATTAAATTTTTGAATGATATGGTAATAGTACAATCCCGAGCAAAAGTTTGTGGTCACCCAGTTAAAAACATACAAAAGTTTAATAAATCTTCGGACTGTTTACTGGAATACCTTTAAACAAATGAAACCGAATTAAGTACTATACCATTTAATTCCACTAGACTTTGTATTCTTTGACAGGTACGCGTATTTCAACTGTAAGGCCGTGTCGTGTATTAGACTCGCCTCGTGTACGCGTATTTATCAAAGGATGCGAACTCTAGTGAAATTAAATGGCATAATACTAAATTCTGTTTTCATTTACTTTAGGTATTCCACTAAACAGCTCGAAGATTTATTATCACTTTTGTATGTTTCTAGGGGGAGATTCTAAACTTTTGCACGGAAGTATAGCTAACAGAGCATATTGCAGTTCGACGACATGTGGCACATGTTTGTCCGGGAAAAAGTGTAAACTATTTTTCACCACAACTCACACACATCAATCATTCCACGATACATCCGAAGCTAGATACATATGCACAACAGAATTGCCATCATAGCTATGGATGGTGATGGCGTTGCATTTATCGTTTCTCGCTTTACGATAATTGCTTTCTGCATGATCCAATGATTCAACTTTTTTTTCCACCCCAGAGTTCTAAAGCTGTTCAGAGCTATGCATGCAGCAAATATCGAGTTGCATGAAGGGCGGGGATGGAAGTGGAAGTCTGCGGTGATGATACTCAGCGATGAAGCCATAATACAACGCCCAGTAGTTTACAAGCAACAGTTCATTGGAGAATTCAATTCCAATCATCGCCCGTGGAAGTATTCTCAACGCAATTCCAACGACAGGATTTTATTTGATGAGTGCTCTACAGGATATTTCTTAATTCAATACCCTGATATCCCAACTTGTTTTTCCTCTACTAGAAACCCTTCTACAATTGATTTGATCTTTTTTTTCTGTTCGGATGCGCTACTGCGACCATTACTTAGATCTATTGTGACATTATCCGTATCCTTAGTGTATAGTGCACGTCGCATTACTCCATTTCCATTGGTAGGTAATGAAGCATCGATTTCTGTACAGCTCTTGATTTGATTCCTCAGAGATTGCTAAAAATCGAATGTGATGAAAAGGTCCTGCTATTTACACCCTTCATAGAGACTTACATCTCAGCGAAGGCGCGCCCCTTAGCAAACATAATGGATTTTTTTTTTCTGCGGAACCTAATCGGTACTACTGATATTACAACGGAACTCTAGTCCTATCCTTGTTTCGCTTTTAGTTTAGTCCCTGAAATAATACTAGAAAAAAAGGAGCTTTGTGCTAGCAGCAAACCGTATCATGTTTAGTAATCAGCATTCACGTGAGTCCTTAAATTACCAGTTCTTAACAGTCCTTGTTAAGTTAATACTCATGATTGTTATCCTGGCTTCAAGTGTAGTCTCGGGACTGATGAACTCCGAGGCTTTAACTATCTGCTAGGTAAAATAGATTCAATCTCAGAAACTGTTACCAATAACAAGGACTTTGTACCGCGAATTCTTGAATTACCAGAACATATAACCCTAGCCCTTGTCGGGCAAGATGAGACTAGGGTTCAAATTGGTAGATCTGACCCCGTAACGCACCACGAAAAGATGATCTACCCGTGTTACGGGTAGATTTGGTCTTAGCCGACTCCAGTCGCCTTTCGTGTCAACTGATTTTGATTCTGATGGGACATGATGGTACACTGTTATATTTCAAACATCCCATGAAGCAATTGTCAAACCAATCAGCTCCACTTGCAATTAGTTATTGTAAGAGTTGACTGGAATACATATGAGCAGAGTAATTTTGACATCCGCGTTTCTTTGCGCACGAAATTTGTTATTGACAATGCTCTCGGAACTTTAACAAACTCCATTGCTGAAGCAAGGCGTATGATAATAACAAAATGTGAAATGAAATTCGAATCTGTTGTTATAGGCGACGATCGTAAACTCTTGATACGTATCAAAATATAAGTGAATAGATGACAAATTTAACGTACTTGTCATAGTGCTACCAAAATTATATGGAGGGATCTGCAAAAATAAATCTGAAAACGCTTTTCTCAATTGAAAAAAAAAATCAGAATATCTCACAATTGAACCTTGGTTCTAAGTCTGAAGCATAAAGCCAGTGAAAAGTTTGAACACTACTCTAGTGTGTGGCACGTTAAATATTTGACTAATATTTGACTAACTCGTTTAATTTCTTGTTTTTTTTTAACGTAACGCTATGGAAGTTTAAAACATTCTCATTTGGAATTTTGATTATTGTTCAAATTATGTAACTTTTATATACATATAGTCTAGCATAAGATGATCGGTTTTTGAAAAATTTGTTTTTTTTTTCTATTATGAACTGCAATAGGGGGACACGGGGCAGTATTGACACCCTAAGGAATTTGCCTATTTTGACTGTATAGACATGAATATTATACTGCTTTTCATGTGCAGTATGTTTTTAGAGTTCTTAAGCTTTTGATAAACATTGTTGCAAAATTTTGAAAAACATATTTTGGTTTGAAAAAGCTTATATTTGATAGTCACCATCAAGCTAGCGGGGCAGTATGAACACCTCATTTCCAGGACCTCGAAGAAAGAAGTTCATATTCAGGAAACCATAGTGATAGGTCACTGTGTCACTGAAAACACGATTAAAACCAATTTACGACATTTTTCGTAGTGATGCTTTTAATATTGCCTTCATATTAGTTTTTATCGAGAATTGACGATTCTCAACCGATTTGTTTTTTTTTTGTTCATCTCGGGACCAACGGCTTTACTTCCCTTCCGAAGGAAGACGTCACCGAATTTTTTTGTAGTGACTATATCGGGGATGGGATTCGATCCCAGGTCCTCGGCGTGAGAGGCGTGTGTTCTAACCACTACACCAGGTCCGTTCCCTTTGTGGTTCCGCATCTTAATCATTGCATCAAACGCTAAATATTTTTGGATAGTTTTGTGTATTAAGTTACATTTCTGTAGTGTCAGCTTTACTTTGTCACTCAGTGAATATGGCCCCTTCTAATCTCTTTAAGTAGCAGAAAAAATGGACTATATTTTTTTAATTTAGCATAAATAATTGAAGATTTCAATCAGCTACATGTTTGGTCAACTTGCAGTCATTTGCCTCTGAAACCTTATTTGGTGAGATGTAAATGTTATAATTTTCGAACCCAATAAAATCATGCTCAATTTTTTGGTTTAAAATTGATGGGTAAAACAATGTTTCTGAAATTTTAGTAAAAACTTACTTTTTCGAAAGGCAACTGAAATATTGTTTGCATCTAAAGTGTAAAATTACTCGCATATTCAAACATACAGGGGGTGTCCATTCTCCCCCGGGTGATCATACTGCCCCCGGTACCCCTACAATAAGTAAAAACAAGTTTGATTTTTATTGTTAAGAACATTTATCTTATGATTACAAGAACAATTTTCTTTGTATGGATTTTTTAGCTATTTGATGGAAAATTAAAATACCAAAAGTTGTTGCGTAAATGCCATATCGGTCAAACGCAATAGAATTGTTAACACAGAATCCTGACCGTAAATTTTATAGATACAGAATCCTAGCCAGTGTTAGCACCGACTCTAAGACAAAGATGTTACCAAATATTAGGTAATCTCAGAATCTCACCAGCGATTCTGAAAGAATCCTAGATAAATACCTAACAAACATTTGAACAGATTTTTTAAATTTCTAAAATTTTGGACTACATTCTCACAGCGTAGAATTTTGAAATTACTCTTGGACAAAACTCTCATATATGGGACCAGATTTCTCACAGCAGATATGATTCTCACAGAATCATTGGCACTCAAGTAATATTAGGTGGAATTTGTAAAGAATACTATGCTGAAGTCTTAGCAGGATTCTTAAAATATCCTAAACATCATTCTTCCATACATCGCTGATTTCTTTAAAGAATTCTGGGCAATATTCTGACTTAACCTTAAGCACAAAATCTTGTGCAAAATTATCACATAAGCGATTATTGCAGATTACTTCATGAAAATCTTACACAATCTTAAGCAGGATACAAAGTAGTATGGGGCAAAATTAGAATTCTCGCTCCAGTCCACTTTTAAGATCCCATTTGGTTCCCATAATAACTGTACAAAATTTCAGCCTGATCGGTGATTAGCGCCAGCCGTTCATAGTTTGTATGGGGTATACTATTTACTATTTCATCACAAGAAACTTTTTCAACTGACTGACTTCTGTTCAGTGTTGCAAAAAAGCTCAAAAACTTGCCGTGGAATTATAAAGCGCGAACAATTTTTATTTGAATATAATTACAAAAGTGAGAACTGTGTGCGCTTCAATAAGCCCAAGCAAGCAAATTCGCAATTAAGTATGGGATATCAACTGGTGAGCTCGTTTCATGCTTCTGTTACACATTAATTAAATATGATGGTTTACATTATACGTTGCGTATAATATATTACGTTTATGTAACTGTTCAGCAGTTAGATCAAATTATTCATAATGTTTTAATGCAACATGCTTTATATATTGTTTTTTCTTTTTTCAAATGTATACACGATCTATGAATGGATCGACATTAGAGTTGTCGACTTTTTGAAAACGATGTTTTGAAATGAATGATGATGAATGAACGAAAATACAATTTTTGCTAATGTACTGTTTAGATTGTGACATGGACATTAAACCACTTTTACTTTTACTTGGCTATTCAACACGCAGGGCTGGTAGCGAGTCTCTTTTTTAAAATCAGAAAAAAAAAACTAAAACGTCACTAGTCTAAAAAGTCTAAGCCGAAGCTGCGCTTCTTTTGCAATTTTCTCAGACATCAGCAGACAAATTACATGTTTGTCTGTTTACATTTTGCGCTGCTCAATCCTCTATCGACTCACACGGACAGAATTCTTAAAAGCTTTTTGGAAACGTTTTTACAACGCTTCCAACAGGTCTTGTCAGTGTGACTATTATCGGCAGCCTCGTTTTCTTCGGCAGCTTTGCCATAATAACCGCAGGCGAATTTATTCGGCAGCTCCAAATCAGCTGCATTTTGAGACGAATTCATTTGGATTGATCACATCTTTGGCGAAATTGTTTGTTCAGTCTCTATAACCTCATCAGTAGGTGGCTGACAGAACAGAGAATCATCTGAATGGTTTCATTAGTGTGATTTGATAGGAAAATAATGTGTATTTGGCGTTTAAAATTTGGTTGCCGATTATACTCGAATAGTGCCGAAGCCGTAAATTACTTTATTTCCAACAGAAAGTCACTAAAGCCATTTTTTTCAGTATAATGGTCAATAAAGTCACTATTTTCGTGATCTATTGATAATGAAATTTAAGGCTAGGTTAGCTTTTTAAACACCAATAGCAAGAAATTGATATTTGTTATAATAAAGACATTTATAGTGCGCTTCAAAGTCCCTTGTCGAATGCAACAGTGAAAAACTTACATCTACCCGTTGATCCGTTCTCAAGTTTTTCCGTTTCCAGATTAAACATACATGTCGAACACCATTATAAGTCTGTATGAATTGAAATAAAATAATATTTATAAAATGTTATCGATTGATATTCTGGAAGATGGAAAAGTATTCCTCTAACAAAACTGATTAAATAACTAAGAGCAAATGGGGCATTGCATGCCTCTAGGCGTTTAACATCATATGGAAATTTTTGATTTCGATTACAAAAATGGTCCCAATATGTAAAAATTGTTTTTGCTGAGTGATTTGAGGCAGGATTCTTGTTTTACTATAACTGAGCTATCAGAGTTAAGTGACGAACTCTTTAAATCTTCATAAAATAATGATCGTACAACATATTGTTTGTGAGGATTTCAAAAATTATAAACTCTGATAAATGCTAATAAATGCTCAAAAATGCTAAATTTGTTATTCGAATATAAACCTTTAAATGTAATCGATTGCAACGAAAAAACTGTGACATGAACTGTTAAAATTATACCTTTTCCTTTTGCATTCGTTTTGCTTGTATGCTGTGGGTCACTCACTATTAAAGTTACCCGCACTATCAAAGATATTCCGGTACTTTTTTTGTACTTCTACGTCAAAACCTTCAATGAATTTTAGTAAGGAGCTATAAACAGTAATTTCGCTAAAAATCCTATCACGATTTTGTTTTCCGGAGTTCATGTATTTGATAAACTACGAGTTTTCTTCCGTCTGAAATCAGAAATATTAAGTAGTAACCTATACCAAACTAATATTAGTTTCGTTAAAAAAAAAAGAAGCGAATTCTCTGATCTGCCTTTTTTGACAAATTAGGCTATCTAGTCTTATCCAAGGCATAGAACTGTTAAGAAATGTTTTTAATTACTGCTGTGGGAAGAGCCTGGTGTAGTGATTAGAGCTCATGCCTCTCACGCTGAGGACCTGAGATCGTATCGCATCTTCGAGATAGTCACTTATGAAGTAAAGATTATAGCGACGACCTCCTTTGAAAGGGAAGTAAAGACGTTGGACCCGAGATGAACTAGCACAATTAGAATTTGGAAAACTTACAGCATACATTGTAAGAATAATTCAAATTCAAATTCAAATTCAAATTCAAAGGGGCTCATGCTAGACATTTTTTTTAAGACATTGAGGGCTTTCAAGCCAAATTTAACAATTATGTAAAACGTCTAAAACTACCTGTTCTCGGGGCCCAGATAGCCGTAGCGGTAAACGCGCAGCTATTCAGCATGACCATGCTGAGGGTCGTGGGTTCGAATCCCGCTGGTCGAGGATCTTTTCGTAAAGGAAATTTTCTCGATTCCCAGGGCATAGAGTATCTTCGTACCTGTCACACGATATACACATGCAAAAATGGTCAATCGGCAAAGAAAGCTCTCAGTTAATAACTGTGGAAGTGCTCTTGAGAACACTAATCTGAGAAGCAGGCTTTGTCCCAGTTGGGACGTAACGCCAGAAAGAAGAAGAAGAACTACCTATTCTCACGAAATCAAAACTTTGTCTCAAGGACAAGCTTTTGATCTCCAAAAAAAAATCAATTTTGAAGATGATTGTGAAGCGGTCATCAAATGCAATGCGTTACCTTTCCGGCAAAAGAAATGTAATTTGTTTAACACGGGAAGATACCGATACGTTAATGCTTCCAGTGGACGATTTGCCACATTTGACAACGGACTAGCATGCATCGCCCAGTGGCACCGTCGAAATACGTTCGACGGCGAAATGTTTTAGAGACTGAGGCGGGAAGCGATCCCACACTCCTTTACTCGATGTGGTTAAATGTTTAGTAACACTATCCGCACGACCACGAAGCCCACACAATGTTAATATTGTTAATCATTTACTTTTACCAACTTAGAAAAATGATGATGCCAACAACAGAACATCTAGATAAGGGAGCTGAATATAATGATTAAAATGATGTATGAACAAATAAATAAAAAGTTCATGACTTACGTACTTTAGAAAACACACTAGATATACTAAGACAATGATCGTCAAGTCCATCAAACACTTCGGGTTGGATGGAACGCAACAACGTGTAAGTTGAGCACCACTGCTCTATCCATCGCCAAGGAAAATGAAGATGTTGCTGTAATGGGTAAGCTGTCGGAAAGCATGCCACTCAGTGCCGTTTTTATCTTATTAGTGTTCCGCTTAACTGGAGCCAAGGTCGTATTGCTGTATAGCCTGCTTGGCATTGTGGTGTGAAAATTTTGCGGTATCCTAAATTCGCAAAGAAGCGTGACGGAACGGAAGATGAGATTGGACAGATATGAGAGCGGGAGTCCAGCGTTATCAGCGAACGTATTGCTTCTTGCAAAATCTCATTATGAGTGGATAAAGCAGTGCTGAAAATTCCTCTCGTGCAGATGTTCAAATATTTACACAATTTGCTAGGGTCTTTTCTACACAATAAACGTAAATCATTGCAGTCACTTTTGAGCAGGTCGACTCGGGCACGCGATTGGAGATGACATGACAAAGGCTACCGGCCAGACAGATGCCTCTAACTACAGTACTGGACAGAGTTATGTACGCACAGGCCATTTTTTTTCATACAAAATTGTCAAGTTTGGAGGCTTGAATCTCGGTTTCTACTGTTCTGGTTTACCAGAATTTTCACAGCAGTTAATAAAAATCAAAATTTACAAGTTGCTCAAAACCCATTTTTGTGTTTTAACAATTATTCAAAAATTTTGACAGAAATAATATAATGTTGAAGAAGAAATAACTTTCGAATAGAAATTTTATGCGCAACATGACCTTCTACAAATACAGGGGATAGGCAAAATGATTGAGATAGGCAAAATTTTGCCCAAATTCAAATGCTTATAACTTTATGAAAAATGGATGAAATTGGATGCATCTGGAAGCAGTCGACGGCAAATTTGGTCCAGTTTCAGGAACTTCCTTGGCCATGCATATTGGCCACTGGACACCGGAGATGTTCCGGATTTTCTGAGGTCATGTCCAAATGTCATTTTTTCTGTCGCTTGTATTTTTGTGTGGTGTAAAGTTAGATAGATGTTTGCAATTTTCCTAGAAACTAGAACTAATAGGAAGTTGAATGCCACCGGACGCATTAAGATTGGTTGGAAATCTTCAGAAATTTGACCATTTCCGTAAAACTGGTTCCGGAAAGCATGGTCAGTCATGTTTGTATTTCCAATCATGTAAATATTATCCGGAGCTATATCCAAGCGGACACCAACCTTAAAAATGATGTTTCCTGCAGCGTATTCAGAACCATTAGATGCACAGACCACTCTATAGAACGTTCCAGGTGCCCTGGGGGAAGTGGTCAATTAGGAACATATCCGGAACCATATCAATATGGGCATCAAACTTCATTATTTTCAAAGGTTATGCTTTCCGAAGCATTTCCAGCATCACCGGCTGCCATAACCACTTTATAGTAGGTTCCAGGTGCCCCGGGGGATGTGGCCAATTCGGAACATGTCCGTTCATCTGTTTAGAATCACATTCTACCATAAACAGTAAGATCCATGTGACTTGGAAAATGGCGAGCATTTTCAGAACCACAAGATATAATAATCACTCTATAGTATATTCCAGGGGCTCCTAGAGATGTGGCCAACTCGAAACATGACCTCATCCCCCAGGGCCCATGGAACCTACTATACAGTGGTCATATAAATAAGTTGCGCTGTAAATACGTCTATTAGCATCACCCAGATAGCCGTAGCGGTAAACGCGCAGCTATTCAGCAAGACCAAGCTGAGGGTCGTGGGTTCGAATCCCACCGGTCGAGGATCTTTTCGGGTTGGAAATTTTCTCGACTTCCCAGGGCATAGAGTATCTTCGTACCTGCCACACGATATACGCATGCAAAAATGGTCATTGACATAGTAAGCTCCCAGACAACCAAAATGTACGTATAACGAAATCACCTGGAGGCTTTATATGTGCAAAATTTCACTTATAAGATGTTGCGAAACGGCCTTCTACGTACAAAAGTGGAGGCGATATGCGTGCATATATTATGTGATGAATAATAACATACAATACGAGTGTATAAATATTCTACCGAACTAACCTGCAATATTATGCGACTTAACTTATGATAACAAATGATGATTTGACAGCTGCTACGGATTGATCCGACTTACTTTGTACGTGTGTACGGGACGAAACAAAATGTACAAATGAACTCAGAAAAGAAGTGTTTTATGCGAGGAAACTCATCAATCTGACGAGTTTATCCACGGTGTTTAGCGAGTTTGATGTAATTAGTATGAATAAACGAGTTATAACGTGAACATTCATGCGATTTCTGGTTGTCTGGGCTCTCAGTTAATAACTGTGGAAGTGCTCATAAGAACACTAAGCTGAGAAGCAGGCTTTGTCCCAGTGGGGACGTAACGTCAGAAAGAAGAAGAAGCATCACCTTCAAAAATCTTGATGTTTTTACCCATATTGATGTGTTTTCGGACATGTTTTGAATTGGCCACATCCCCGGGGCACCTGGAATCTACTATAAAGTGGTCATGGCAGCCGGTGGTGCTGGAAATGCTTCGGAAAGCATAACCTTTGAAAATCATGAAGTTTGATGCCCATATTGATATGGTTCCAGATATGTTCCTAATTGACCACTTCTTCCAGGGCACCTGCAGGGCTGTTACAAAAATCTTAAAACCGTACCGTAAAATGGGGTGTTAAGGGATGAAAAATAAGTTCAACTCGAATTTCAAGCAACTTCCAGTATGTCAACAATTTAACAAAGGACAGTCCTACCATTCTCTCATCATGTATATCAAAAGCCAAATACATTTATGAGGATACTATGTCAGATTTCTGAGATAATCATTAAAATATGTGATTTTTGACGGAAATGCAAAATGGGGTGTTAAGGAATTTGAGTTTTGTAAATAAAACCCTATTTTGCCTACAACAAAACATAATCTTTTCGGTCAATAACTTTGATGCTTTCATTCAATTTCAAACTTAATCAGATTTTACTTCAATATAACAGTCGACTCTCCACATCTCTATGATCTACATCTCGATATCTCTCTCTAAGTTGATGATTGCTTCGGTCCCTTCATACTGCATACGATTTATCTCTTCATATTTCGATATCCTCCTTACTCCGATATCTCGATGTGTTCTTGTTGATTTTTTGTTCCCAATTTTCTCTCCATATGTCTATATTACCATTATCAAAGGTTACTACCAAATTTACGTGGTTCATAACAATTGTGAAACTCTAAATAAAGTTTGTTTGTTTATTAATTTTTCTAGTAACGGAATGATTTTCAATCTAGTGTTCTTTAAATTTATGTTCTTTGTCTCGATCTGTCCCATTCGATACCCTTCGATATCGAGATGTGGAGAGGCGACTGTATTAAACTTAGAACTCCTGCAAATGCAAACCATTTTGTTTTAACTGCCAAATTTTTCATAGTTATTGATCCATTTGGGAGCTAACAATACATCGTAAAATTGTCTTGAAATAATTTGTATACTTATATTCAACAGGATCATAACCTATTCACTTGCAGTTTACGGATCCTATAAGCTATAGAGCAACTTCGTTAATAAGCTATCATATAAAAATAATTTCAACAAGCTTTTAGTTTTAATAAGGAAAATAGCCAATTTGTCCTGTAAAAAAACACTACACTAAACTACGTATTTGCATTCAACACCCAGTGGCATGGTCGAAAAAATACTGAAGAAAAGTGTTCCAGTATGGAGCAGAAATCTAAAACACACTCTAAAGCATAATGCGCTCAGTGTTCGATGAGGCCGCGAAATTTCTCAAAAAGAGCTCGGGAATGACAAAATATTATTATTGTTTTCCACTTCATAGGATTACCACTGAAAGGATTAATGGCTTCAAAACCATTTCCAAATAAAATAATCGTTCCAACATTTCAAACATTTTACTAGTGTGATCGAACAAGTTTTGAAAACAGTATCAAGAAAATCCCTTATTTACTTTAATACGTTGTTCCTACTAGTTTTACCGATTATCGAGATTAGACATTTTTGGTGATATTCAGTAACAAATAAAATATACTCCTTAACTTTTACAATGTAGTTTTACTTCACGGAACAAGCCAAATGTTTATTAGAGTATGTTACGACATAAATTGAATGAATTCAGTAGCTTGGAAAAAGTAGAAAAGATAATCCCTTAACACCCCTCTTATTTTCAAAAAGAGACTTTTTCCATAAAAATTATCAGAAGTCGAAATCTAGATGAAATTTTCTAATGTTTTTGTCTGCGTTATGATCTCAATTAAATATACTTATCATCTAATATACTCACATATTTTTCTTAATATTGTTTCATAGTTTTGTAGTTGAATGTATTTAGCCTACAAAATTCGAACAAAAATGTTTTGAAACGTTTTCAATATGTAGACTCTACAATACTTTATTTCAAAAGCCATTCCCTATCACATAATGCAGTTCACAATCCTACGAACAAATGAAGCATTTCAGATGACTGATATATGGACTTTCGACGTTTTTGTGACTTGTCAAACTTGATGGAGAAGTTCAATCCCTTAAAACCCCACGAGTCCTTAACACCCCATTTTACGGTATCCGCGAAAATCGCGACTTCAGAAATTCGATCCGCGCCTAGAAACACCAATACGCGCCAAAAAAAATGTTTTTTTGGTTGAAATCTTTATAACTCATTATAGAAAAATGCGTAAATGTGCATGATCTAAAACTAATTTTTAATGGTACTTAAAGTGATTATTTTCGTCTTATCTTGAAGTATCTACCATTGAGAAAGACAAGTTGTTATACGCAATTTTGTCAATACTAAGGGTAGAGTTAAATGATGTAATTTTAGTTGCGCCACTAGGAAGAAAAAAAGTAAGAAAGCGGAAAAATCCAATAATTCGAGTTTTACATGGAGAAAATCGTATTCAACAATATCACTCGAAATTTATTTGTCATCAACATTTAAATACATTTTTTTTTTTTGTAGAAAATCGTGAAATTAAAAATAATGGTAGAGTCACTACAAGCAGAGAGGAGGCCTAGTTAGCAACTATACGTAACATAATTTCAATATGATCTTTTTAAACAATAGAAGATGCAAAATGAAGTTATTAATGATAACTTAAGAAGAAAAACGTACACATTAATTTTACATTGTCAATTAGAAGCATAAAAAACCTTAAATTGCTTTTTGAATTTCAAAATCATCTCTCATCTAACTTTACACTATATTTTAAGTGGTGATGTTATCGAGAGCAAAAAGATTGCCATTAATAAGATTAGATCACCATTACTGTATTTTTTTTTTTTCATGAAAAACATGCACAAGCAAACACTATCATATTGTTTTAGAAAATATTGTTGCAAAAATTTTGTTTTATTTAAGAGATGAGGACAATAAGTTTGAAATGCATGCCATTGTATGAAAACGGTTTATATTTTTATAGAACTTCAAGTCTTAATACTCAATCAATTTGAGGTAAAAAGACTTAAGATTGTTATGAAAATTAAAAAATTTCAATAAATTTCTGTTTTTATTTTTTTTCAGTAATATTCAGTAATGTTTTGTAGTCATTAGACATTGAACTATACATTGAAAATTCTTTCGACGTTTGACACAAAATGTCCAACTCTACAGGTCCAGATCTGAGCCACCTATAAATTAATTTTGATGAAATTTTAGAAAGATCTTATTAATTTATTAAAACAAATAAAATTCAAAATTTCAACAAAAAACACAATAAAATTCTATATTAATTGGTTTGTAAACTACTCAGTTTAATTATGCGGAGTTACTATTTTACACAAAAATAATGAAAATGTAATGTACATACATACAGTTGGGCTAAGAATAATAGTAGTGAAAGCCGATTTTCATACAAAATGCACAACTTTGGCATGCTGTAACTTTGTTTTCCTTCCATTTTTTCTAAGTGTGTGGTTGAAAAGTTAAACCAGGTGAAATCGCTCAAAATAATAGTAGTTTTG